>NC_135637.1:46416321-46757019 GCF_053574225.1 Canis aureus | reverse complement strand
TCTGCCCCCCACCCCCTCTCTCTCTCTCTGTGTGACTATCATAAATAAATAAAAACTTAAAAAAAAAGAAAAGAAAGAAAACCCGGGGCCTTTCCCAGGACCTGAAAAGGCGCCGCCTCAGCCTCATTCATTTCTCTACGGTGGCCCGGCCCCAATATTACCTGGACAATCAGTCTCCACGGCCCCTGAGGGTACTTCTGACTACCAAATTCTCACGGCCCAGGACAATCTCTAGACCTCAGGGCAAGCGGACCAAGGTCCCAGACATGCAGGCTTTCTGGGACCTCCGCTCTCGCCCCTCTCTCTGCTCCCAATGTTCCACCACCCAGGTCCTTTCGGCGCGGGAGCCGCTCCCTCCGCCCCCTCCACCCATTCCCTCAGCTCCAAGAGCCCCCGAATCCTTTCCCCCTTCCCCTGTCTCAGGGTCCCCTGACACCCTGGCCCGAACACCTACTAGGGGAACGCCAGCCCTGCCCCCTGCCCCCTTCTCCTCCTCCTGCCTCCCAACCACACACCTCCTTACCCGTTTCTGACCCCCAACCTTCACCCCCCTACCTCCCCTCCGATCCAGGTGCACAAGATCCCACAAGGTCTCGCCTCCCCTGACCTGGCCGGCCCCCTGCGACAGGTGGTGGGAGCTGAAGGGGTTGTTCGGGTCCACGCTTTCTCCCTTCAGGACCTTTCCCACATGGAAAAGGGGGCTGGGCTCTTACTCTGCTAACCCGGGACTGCAGCCAAGAATTCAGTATTTGGCCCAGGCAGAGGGCTTGCTTGACTTGGCAGGATTTGCATGTGCTGCAGACCACCCCCCTTCCACCAGAGGACAGGGAGCGAATGCAGGCTGCCGCCCGACAACACGCCGGCCGGGTCCGTTTCACCGACGGGGCTGTGCCAATCGGTGCTCGGGCGGTTCCCGCCGAGGATCCCGCACGCCCTTAGCAGACGGGCCGGGAGGCGGGGGGCCGCCGCCGCCGCCGCCGCCGCCGCCGCCCAACGTCCACTGTCTCCACGCTGGCACGCGGGCGGTCTCTAACAGGGCTGTCTGTCAACTACGCTAGGGTCCGGCAAGTCGCTCAGAACCCAGATGAGAAGCCTGCTCTTTGCCTTCAGAGGCTCGCTGAGGCTGTAACCCAGTACCCTCGCCTGGACCCTGCCTCCCCGGCCCCGTCCAGGGCTACTGTGGTGGCGACGCGTTTTCTCTCTCAGTCCTCCCCGATACCCGGAAAAAAAAATTCAAGAAGGCCGAAGAGGGTCCCCAAACTCCCATTCCCGACCTGCCGACCATGGCATTGAACGTCTTGAACACCCGAGACGAAGAGCGGCTGAACCGCAGGGGCAGGCCAGACTGCAGCTGCAGGTGCAGGTGCAACTCCACACCCCAGCCTCGCTGGCAGCCCTGCGGCCGGCGGGCTCCGGGAGGCACACAGAGGGGCACCCCACCGCATCCCGCCTGGGGCTTGCGTCAGACGCGGCACCGAGGGACACCGGGCCCGTCAATGTCCCAGGATCACGGAGCCGACGCGGCCAGGCCCGCGATGTCCAGTGACGGGCCACTGGAAATCCGCCTGCCCTGGTCTCGGGGCATCCTCGGCGCCTCCACACGGAGGCAACCCTGAGCCGCAAAGTCCAACCTTCCGACTACTCGGACTGGACCACGACTCGCGGGGCCCAGACTCGGACACCCCCTAACCCAGGCCGAGCCTGGGGTGTGGGACCCAGGGAATTTAACAAAAATCCCCTGCCCCTGGACAAGCGGAGCAGGACTAACTCCATTTTCTGCTGCACCCGCCACCTCCTGCTATGACCCCCACAGGACCTGCTTATTGCTTAAGGCGCTGCCCCACCCTAGTCAAGCCACTGAGCACACCCTTACCCGAAATCAGATCATAAAACTGTAACCCCCGCTTGTGCCCCCCAACACTGCGCGCCAATTCTGACCAGAGTGATAGGCCAGTTCAAACGGTCACCATAGGGAGGGTAAACTGGGAGTCAACTGGCCCCCAGTTGCGGGCGGACTCACATGACTGTGCAACCTTCTGTGTGTGTTACAATCCCGTGGGCCACTGGCCCCCGGAAAGCTGCTACGCCTCTGAGCCCCGGGGTCCAAGTCCCTGCTCCGCCGTGTCGGGTATACTTGGACCCAAGCTCGAGCTTGTAAAGAAACCCTCGTGTGTTTGCATCGGTGTCGGCTCCTGGGGGCTTTCTCGGATTTGCTACCTGGGGCACAACGTGGGGTCCTGCTCCCGGGAGCGGGGAAGTCCATCTCTTTCCTGCTGGACACGGGGCGACTGGCTCCATTCTGCCTTCCACTCGGGTGCCGGGTTCCCCTCTCCGGTGGTGGTGGTGGTGGGAACTGATGGCACCTCCATCGACTCCACGGACGGGCTCCCCTCTCACCCTCCTTCCTTAGAACTCCTTCCTGCCCGGCTCCTCTCCTCGGCCGGGAGATCCTACACAAACTCAAGGCCACCGTTCGTCTTTCTCCCTCACCCACTGCCTCTGCTCACCTCGTCTTACCCTTCATTTCTCCTGATCCCTCCACTCCACGCCCCCCGTCTCCCTCTACCCCTTAACCCCCAAGTCTGGGACACCTCTAAACCAATGGTGGCCACTCACCACCCCCCAGTCAAAACCCATTTAAAAGATCAAACCCCCCCGCCTCCTCTCCTTCTCAGCCCCAATTCTCCATTTCGGAAACTCACCGACGGGGACTTAAACCTAGTACAGACCGACTTGGCCAGCACGGCCTCGTTATCCCCAACAGCTCCCCGAGCATCACCCCCATTCTCCCTGCCAGGAAACCTTCTGGAGCCTATCGCCTACTACAAGGTTGAAGACTCATCAACGAGGCTGCTAGCCCTCTCCACCCGCTGGTGCCCAACCCATACGCCCCACTTTCTACTGTTCCCTCCACCGCTACTCACTTCTCACGCTTAGGCCTCAAAGATGCCTTCTTGATTCACTGCTCCTCCACACCCACATTCATACGTTCTCTTGGCCTTCCCATGGGAAGACCCCGACACACATACCTCAGGACAACTGGCCTGGACGGTCCTGCCTCAGGGACTCCAAGGATAGTCCCCATCTCTTTGGCCAGGCCCTTTCTAGACATCTCCAACAAGGCTCTTTCACACAGAGCACACTCCTCCAAGAAGTCGATGACCTTCCCCTTTGTAGGCCCTCCCGACCTTCCTCACAGGAAGACACTGCTCTCCTCCTCAGCTTCCTTGGTTCTAAAGGGTACCCGGTCACTCCCTCCAAAGCGCAACTTTGCACCCCCACGGTTACCTAGCTGGGTATATCCTTAACCCCTACACCTCGAAAACACTCACTGGAGACCGCCTCCGCCTACCACAACGCCAGCATCTCCGGCCTCCCCTCTCCCCGCCAGAACGCCGACAACCTTCTCTCTTTCTTGGCTCTCGTGGGTTTCCTCTGGTACTGGATTCCTGACTCCGCTCTCCTGGCACGACCCCTCCACAGGGCAGCCAAACCAACCCCACGGGGGCCACGGACAGACCCCTCCCCTGTCAAACACCTTCTCTCCAAACGGGAAGACTGCCTTACTTTGGGACCCGTTTCAGCTCTTCCAGATCCCCCAAAACCTCCCTACTTATTGACTGATGAACGTTCCCGCTCGGCCCCTCGCCTCCTGGTACAGCCAACAGGACCAACGGAGCGGACACGGGCGTACCTCTCACAACAGCTAGATGTCGCCGCTCAGGGCTGGCAACCATGTCTCAGAGCCCTGGCTGGGGCCGCCTCCCTGACAAAGGAGGCCCTTACACTCACTCTCCAAGGCCCCTCGCCGTTTTCTCCTCTCACCGCCTGGGACACAGATCTACTGAGCCAGAAATCTGTTTCTCATCTGGACCCCTCTAGACTCCAACTTGATCTTCTCCTCTTCATCGAAAACCCGGACATCTACCACCCACCAACCTCTCGTCTAAATCCTGCTCCCCTCCTGCGGGTGGGTACTCCCCCCGCGACTCACTCAGAACCCTCCCATTCCTGCCCTCAACTCCTGCACGAGCTGACTCCTCCACGTCGGGACTTTCCTATCAAGCCCTCCCGAAGCCTGACCGAATCCTCTTTGGGGATGGTAGTTCTCTCGTCGCCCCGGACGGCCAGAGAGAGACACGCGGCCTACGCCGTACTTGCTTACCCTCGATGCCGTCCTGGAGGCGGCTGCCCTCCCCCTCGGGACACCACATACACTGCCTCCAAATACGCCTCCCTCATCACACACACACATTCTGTCCTCTGGCAAGAGCGAGGGTGTCTTACCACCAAGGGTACCACCCATAATCAATGGGCACCTCATTTCACAACTACTGGAGACCCTCAGCCCAGACCCTCAGACCCCCCAACCTCACTCAAGTAGCCACTGTCCACTGTCGTGGACCGACCCTCCGAGGACCTGGTGTCCCGAGGCAACAACAAAGCCGACTCTCCACTGCCCGACCCACTGCCTTAGACCCCCACCAGCTCCCCTCCTCTTCCTCCACACACCACAGTCCCCCTCTTACACACACCAGGAAACTCAGACAGACACCCAAAAGGATGGGAGGAATCGCCAGGGACACAGGCCGCATCTTCATTCCAAAGAAACTCGCTCTTCCAGACCCTTCAGCCCCCATGATCGTTTCAGACATACGGCAGGCCCTACACGTCGGGCCCAAGGCCTTACACCAGTTCCTACAACCCCTTTTCCACCCTCCACATGTGCCACAGGTTACCGGAGAGGCGCCGAAGTCTTGCAAACCCTGCTCCACGGTCAACGCTCGAGGGGGAATTCGCAGGCCCGGCGGGGCCCAATCCCCAGCTCTGCGCACACCAACCTGGCGAGGACTGGCAGCCTGACTTTTCCCACGTGCCACGCCATAAATCCTTTCCCTACCTGTTAGCCTCAGTGGACACCTTTACACGGTGGATAGGGGCTTTCTCCATACCTCGGGACACTGCGGAGGCGGCGGCCACCATAGCCCTCCAACACGTCATTCCGAGGTTCGGCCTCCCGCGGACCCTACCATCTGACAACGGCCCGGCCTCATCTCCAGCATCACCCAGCAAGTCTCCGAGAGCCTAAATATTACCTGGAAACCCCATATCCCATACCAACCCCAGTCTTCGGGTAAGGGAGAGCGGGCCGACGGCCTTCTCGAGGGACGTCTCACCAAACTGCCCTTGAAGCCCGCCCGTCCTGGCCACCCTCCTCCCGCTGGCTTTAACAAGGCTCAGAGCTTCCCCTAGAGGGCCGTGGGCTCTAAGTCCCTTTCAGCTTCTCGTGGGCGGCCCTTCCTGCTCACTCAAAATCTTCCCGTCACCGCCTCCTCTGCTCCTATCTTGCCTACCTTACCTAACTCTTCTAAGAGCCCTCCTGCGGGCCCATGCGACTCAGTCAGCCCGACTCCAGGGGAACCCACAGCAGATACTCCCCAAGCCCTGGCCCCAGGGGATTGCGTCCTGCTACAAGAACTATACCCAAAAACCTTACAGCCTAAGTGCACCGGTCCCGATAACGGTGGCCCTTACGACCCCCACGGCCGCCAAACTCCTAGCACACCACCCGCGGGGTACACAGCTCTAAGTGAAAGCGAGGCCCCTCACGACACGGATGCGCAGGACCACCTTTGGGACCTACTCCAATACTGCTTTCAAAGCTCCATCCTCCTCCTCCTGGTCCTACCTCCTAGTTACTCCACCACTGACCCTGGTTTAGGTGGACGTTTACATGACAGAAACCTGGCACCGGGGAATGTCCACCACTGATTGTCAACCACTGGGTTGCCAGGCCCTCATCAATTTCTCCATCCCCAATTGCCAGTCAATTCCTGTATCCACATCTGATCCTAGAATCTCTTCCACCTATGATCAAGACCCATCCTACCTGCCAAAACTACCCGGTTGAAATCCACGGATGCTGCCCTTATCGCTACTGGAATATTCATCGCCTTGGCCACTTGTGCCGGGACCCTTTCGCCGGCACCTTTGCAACCAGTGACCCATGAGGCCGCTTCTACAGAACACACAGTAACTATAGCCTAACTATTCTGGACCCTTGGGATTCCCACTGGGCGACGGGGGTAACCGCAAAATTGTACCGCTGCCCCTTTTCCTCCTACCCTACCGTCTTCTCTCCCCGCATCTACACGACATACACACGTGCGGCTCTCACTTCCACCAATCCAACCCGACCGAAGGAACCAGACTCCCACCATACGTGCACAGGAGCAACTTCTCCAAACCCACCTACAGGCTACCCCAGCTCAGGCCCGGGGCGGGGCCCCTTCTGCTAGATGAAACTTAGCCAACAAGGCACTTCCTTCCCTCTCCAGCCTTTCAGGCATGGGCAATCTGTCCCACTGTTTTATCTGTGCCGCCTGGGGCAAAGCCCCCCTCTTCCCTGGTGGCCGTTCCCCTCCCTAACGCATTGAACTGCGCCAACCTCACACCCGCACCTCCAGGGCATTGCATTCTCCCTCTCTCCTGGACAATGCCTTATTCACGGACCCTCTCAACCACCACTTCCCTTTGTGTTACTCCACCCTTAGGTCTTCCCTGCGTGTAGTCACCCTGTCAAATGTTACCTCTCATCACGCCCCGATCCGTGGTCTCTCTTGGCGCAACGGGCAGCCTTTCTGAATCTCTAGGTACCTCTGCCTCTCTCCTCTGTCTGCCTGTCTCCCTGGTTCCGCGACGAACTCTCTCTAGTCGGGCAGAAGTAGCCCTCCTGGCCAGCCTCCCGGAGAAGCACAAACGAGTGATCTTTCTCCCACTACTTATCGGGGTCTCCCCGGCTTCAACCCTGGTGGCCGCCCAAGGACACGTCACTGGCGAGACAGGACCCAGGTAGGAAACCTGAACCATACCTTACTTACCCAGACCCCATAGAAAGGCAGAAGCGCTTATCGCCCCGTACCGCTTCCTCCAGTCACATGCCCCAATGCCTATCAGCCCGTACAGACACGAGCCCTTAGCACTCCCCCTTCAAAAGCCGCCTTCCCCGGCTCTGCTCCCTCTCGGGGCCTGGGAACCTCGCCCCAGATGCGCCCACTGAAAGCCTCTTTTGACCCACCTTTGCCTGGCCTCTCTAGTTCATTTGCCTACCAGTCGCATGAAACCTGAGATTTGGTGCCGAAACCCGGGAGGAGTTCGAGGCCCCGCTCTGGAGGGAGCCCCTCTCCTCTCACCACCAGGACCTGAACTGAACCCCACGCCTCGAGACGCCGGGTAGGCGCCCCCTGATTCCGTGCCCCTGTCCCGCTGGTCCTGCCGGAAGCCGCGGCCGCGCCGGGGTAACTCCACAGAGCCAGCGGGTGGCTCTCCGGTGCTCCCTGGGGATCAGGAGACGTCCTCATCCTTAGGGCCACCTCTGTTTCTCTGGTGACCCTGGGCTGCAAACGGGGACGCCTGTCTTCAGTCTCCGGGTTACCCGGTGCGAATCATGGAACTGCCCAATCCCAATGTGACCCCGAAACTCCGACGGGTTGTCTACTGTCCAATTTCAAAACCCGGGGCCGGGATCCCTGGGTGGCGCAGCGGTCTGGCGCCTGCCTTTGACCCAGGGTCCGATCCCGGAGACCCGGCACCGAATCCCACGTCAGGCTCCCGGTGCATGGAGCCTGCTTCTCCCTCTGCTTGTGTCTCTGCCCCCCACCCCCTCTCTCTCTCTCTGTGTGACTATCATAAATAAATAAAAACTTAAAAAAAAAGAAAAGAAAGAAAACCCGGGGCCTTTCCCAGGACCTGAAAAGGCGCCGCCTCAGCCTCATTCATTTCTCTACGGTGGCCCGGCCCCAATATTACCTGGACAATCAGTCTCCACGGCCCCTGAGGGTACTTCTGACTACCAAATTCTCACGGCCCAGGACAATCTCTAGACCTCAGGGCAAGCGGACCAAGGTCCCAGACATGCAGGCTTTCTGGGACCTCCGCTCTCGCCCCTCTCTCTGCTCCCAATGTTCCACCACCCAGGTCCTTTCGGCGCGGGAGCCGCTCCCTCCGCCCCCTCCACCCATTCCCTCAGCTCCAAGAGCCCCCGAATCCTTTCCCCCTTCCCCTGTCTCAGGGTCCCCTGACACCCTGGCCCGAACACCTACTAGGGGAACGCCAGCCCTGCCCCCTGCCCCCTTCTCCTCCTCCTGCCTCCCAACCACACACCTCCTTACCCGTTTCTGACCCCCAACCTTCACCCCCCTACCTCCCCTCCGATCCAGGTGCACAAGATCCCACAAGGTCTCGCCTCCCCTGACCTGGCCGGCCCCCTGCGACAGGTGGTGGGAGCTGAAGGGGTTGTTCGGGTCCACGCTTTCTCCCTTCAGGACCTTTCCCACATGGAAAAGGGGGCTGGGCTCTTACTCTGCTAACCCGGGACTGCAGCCAAGAATTCAGTATTTGGCCCAGGCAGAGGGCTTGCTTGACTTGGCAGGATTTGCATGTGCTGCAGACCACCCCCCTTCCACCAGAGGACAGGGAGCGAATGCAGGCTGCCGCCCGACAACACGCCGGCCGGGTCCGTTTCACCGACGGGGCTGTGCCAATCGGTGCTCGGGCGGTTCCCGCCGAGGATCCCGCACGCCCTTAGCAGACGGGACGGGGGGCGGGGGGTCGCCGCCGCCGCCGCCCCACGTCCACTGTCTCCACGCTGGCACGCGGGCGGTCTCTAACAGGGCTGTCTGTCAACTACGCTAGGGTCCGGCAAGTCGCTCAGAACCCAGATGAGAAGCCTGCTCTTTGCCTTCAGAGGCTCGCTGAGGCTGTAACCCAGTACCCTCGCCTGGACCCTGCCTCCCCGGCCCCGTCCAGGGCTACTGTGGTGGCGACGCATTTTCTCTCTCAGTCCTCCCCGATACCCGGAAAAAAAAATTCAAGAAGGCCGAAGAGGGTCCCCAAACTCCCATTCCCGACCTGCCGACCATGGCATTGAACACCCGAGACGAAGAGCGGCTGAACCGCAGGGGCAGGCCAGACTGCAGCTGCAGGTGCAGGTGCAACTCCACACCCCAGCCTCGCTGGCAGCCCTGCGGCCGGCGGGCTCCGGGAGGCACACAGAGGGGCACCCCACCGCATCCCGCCTGGGGCTTGCGTCAGACGCGGCACCGAGGGACACCGGGCCCGTCAATGTCCCAGGATCACGGAGCCGACGCGGCCAGGCCCGCGATGTCCAGTGACGGGCCACTGGAAATCCGCCTGCCCTGGTCTCGGGGCATCCTCGGCGCCTCCACACGGAGGCAACCCTGAGCCGCAAAGTCCAACCTTCCGACTACTCGGACTGGACCACGACTCGCGGGGCCCAGACTCGGACACCCCCTAACCCAGGCCGAGCCTGGGGTGTGGGACCCAGGGCATTTAACAAAAATCCCCTGCCCCTGGACAAGCGGAGCAGGACTAACTCCATTTTCTGCTGCACCCGCCACCTCCTGCTATGACCCCCACAGGACCTGCTTATTGCTTAAGGCGCTGCCCCACCCTAGTCAAGCCACTGAGCACACCCTTACCCGAAATCAGATCATAAAAATGTAACCCCCGCTTGTGCCCCCCAACACTGCGCGCCAATTCTGACCAGAGTGATAGGCCAGTTCAAACGGTCACCATAGGTAGGGTAAACTGGGAGTCAACTGGCCCCCAGTTGCGGGCGGACTCACATGACTGTGCAACCTTCTGTGTGTGTTACAATCCCGTGGGCCACTGGCCCCCGGAAAGCTGCTACGCCTCTGAGCCCCGGGGTCCAAGTCCCTGCTCCGCCGTGTCGGGTATACTTGGACCCAAGCTCGAGCTTGTAAAGAAACCCTCGTGTGTTTGCATCGGTGTCGGCTCCTGGGGGCTTTCTCGGATTTGCTACCTGGGGCACAACGTGGGGTCCTGCTCCCGGGAGCGGGGAAGTCCATCTCTTTCCTGCTGGACACGGGGCGACTGGCTCCATTCTGCCTTCCACTCGGGTGCCGGGTTCCCCTCTCCAGTGGTGGTGGTGGTGGGAACTGATGGCACCTCCATCTACTCCACGGACGGGCTCCCCTCTCACCCTCCTTCCTTAGAACTCCTTCCTGCCCGGCTCCTCTCCTCGGCCGGGATATCCTACACAAACTCAAGGCCACCGTTCGTCTTTCTCCCTCACCCACTGCCTCTGCTCACCTCGTCTTACCCTTCATTTCTCCTGATCCCTCCACTCCACGCCCCCCGTCTCCCTCTACCCCTTAACCCCCAAGTCTGGGACACCTCTAAACCAATGGTGGCCACTCACCACCCCCCAGTCAAAACCCACTTAAAAGATCAAACCCCCCCGCCTCCTCTCCTTCTCAGCCCCAATTCTCCATTTCGGAAACTCACCGACGGGGACTTAAACCTAGTACAGACCGACTTGGCCAGCACGGCCTCCTTATCCCCAACAGCTCCCCGAGCATCACCCCCATTCTCCCTGCCAGGAAACCTTCTGGAGCCTATCGCCTAGTACAAGGTTGAAGACTCATCAACGAGGCTGCTAGCCCTCTCCACCCGCTGGTGCCCAACCCATACGCCCCACTTTCTACTGTTCCCTCCACCGCTACTCACTTCTCACGCTTAGGCCTCAAAGATGCCTTCTTGATTCACTGCTCCTCCACACCCACATTCATACGTTCTCTTGGCCTTCCCATGGAAGACCCCGACACACATACCTCAGGACAACTGGCCTGGACGGTCCTGCCTCAGGGACTCACGGATAGTCCCCATCTCTTTGGCCAGGCCCTTTCTAGACATCTCCAACAAGGCTCTTTCACACAGAGCACACTCCTCCAAGAAGTCGATGACCTTCCCCTTTGTAGGCCCTCCCGACCTTCCTCACAGGAAGACACTGCTCTCCTCCTCAGCTTCCTTGGTTCTAAAGGGTACCCGGTCACTCCCTCCAAAGCGCAACTTTGCACCCCCACGGTTACCTAGCTGGGTATATCCTTAACCCCTACACCTCGAAAACACTCACTGGAGACCGCCTCCGCCTACCACAACACCAGCATCTCCGGCCTCCCCTCTCCCCGCCAGAACGCCGACAACCTTCTCTCTTTCTTGGCTCTCGTGGGTTTCCTCTGGTACTGGATTCCTGACTCCGCTCTCCTGGCACGACCCCTCCACAGGGCAGCCAAACCAACCCCACGGGGGCCACGGACAGACCCCTCCCCTGTCAAACACCTTCTCTCCAAACGGGAAGACTGCCTTACTTTGGGACCCGTTTCAGCTCTTCCAGATCCCCCAAAACCTCCCTACTTATTGACTGATGAACGTTCCCGCTCGGCCCCTCGCCTCCTGGTACAGCCAACAGGACCAACGGAGCGGACACGGGCGTACCTCTCACAACAGCTAGATGTCGCCGCTCAGGGCTGGCAACCATGTCTCAGAGCCCTGGCTGGGGCCGCCTCCCTGACAAAGGAGGCCCTTACACTCACTCTACAAGGCCCCTCGCCGTTTTCTCCTCTCACCGCCTGGGACACAGATCTACTGAGCCAGAAATCTGTTTCTCATCTGGACCCCTCTAGACTCCAACTTGATCTTCTCCTCTTCATCGAAAACCCGGACATCTACCACCCACCAACCTCTCGTCTAAATCCTGCTCCCCTCCTGCGGGTGGGTACTCCCCCCGCGACTCACTCAGAACCCTCCCGTTCCTGCCCTCAACTCCTGCACGAGCTGACTCCTCCACGTCGGGACTTTCCTATCAAGCCCTCCCGAAGCCTGACCGAATCCTCTTTGGGGATGGTAGTTCTCTCATCGCCCCGGACGGCCAGAGAGAGACACGCGGCCTACGCCGTACTTGCTTACCCTCGATGCCGTCCTGGAGGCGGCTGCCCTCCCCCTCGGGACACCACATACACTGCCTCCAAATACGCCTCCCTCATCACACACACACATTCTGTCCTCTGGCAAGAGCGAGGGTGTCTTACCACCAAGGGTACCACCCATAATCAATGGGCACCTCATTTCACAACTACTGGAGACCCTCAGCCCAGACCCTCAGACCCCCCAACCTCACTCAAGTAGCCACTGTCCACTGTCGTGGACCGACCCTCCGAGGACCTGGTGTCCCGAGGCAACAACAAAGCCGACTCTCCACTGCCCGACCCACTGCCTTAGACCCCCACCAGCTCCCCTCCTCTTCCTCCACACACCACAGTCCCCCTCTTACACACACCAGGAAACTCAGACAGACACCCAAAAGGATGGGAGGAATCGCCAGGGACACAGGCCGCATCTTCATTCCAAAGAAACTCGCTCTTCCAGACCCTTCAGCCCCCATGATCGTTTCAGACATACGGCAGGCCCTACACGTCGGGCCCAAGGCCTTACACCAGTTCCTACAACCCCTTTTCCACCCTCCACATGTGCCACAGGTTACCGGAGAGGCGCCGAAGTCTTGCAAACCCTGCTCCACGGTCAACGCTCGAGGGGGAATTCGCAGGCCCGGCGGGGCCCAATCCCCAGCTCTGCGCACACCAACCTGGCGAGGACTGGCAGCCTGACTTTTCCCACGTGCCACGCCATAAATCCTTTCCCTACCTGTTAGCCTCAGTGGACACCTTTACACGGTGGATAGGGGCTTTCTCCATACCTCGGGACACTGCGGAGGCGGCGGCCACCATAGCCCTCCAACACGTCATTCCGAGGTTCGGCCTCCCGCGGACCCTACCATCTGACAACGGCCCGGCCTCATCTCCAGCATCACCCAGCAAGTCTCCGAGAGCCTAAATATTACCTGGAAACCCCATATCCCATACCAACCCCAGTCTTCGGGTAAGGGAGAGCGGGCCGACGGCCTTCCCGAGGGACGTCTCACCAAACTGCCCTTGAAGCCCGCCCGTCCTGGCCACCCTCCTCCCGCTGGCTTTAACAAGGCTCAGAGCTTCCCCTAGAGGGCCGTGGGCTCTAAGTCCCTTTCAGCTTCTCGTGGGCGGCCCTTCCTGCTCACTCAAAATCTTCCCGTCACCGCCTCCTCTGCTCCTATCTTGCCTACCTTACCTAACTCTTCTAAGAGCCCTCCTGCGGGCCCATGCGACTCAGTCAGCCCGACTCCAGGGGAACCCACAGCAGATACTCCCCAAGCCCTGGCCCCAGGGGATTGCGTCCTGCTACAAGAACTATACCCAAAAACCTTACAGCCTAAGTGCACCGGTCCCGATACGGTGGCCCTTACGACCCCCACGGCCGCCAAACTCCTAGCACACCACCCGCGGGGTACACAGCTCTAAGTGAAAGCGAGGCCCCTCACGACACGGATGCGCAGGACCACCTTTGGGACTTACTCCAATACTGCTTTCAAAGCTCCATCCTCCTCCTCCTGGTCCTACCTCCTTGTTACTCCACCACTGACCCTGGTTTAGGTGGACGTTTACATGACAGAAACCTGGCACCGGGGAATGTCCACCACTGATTGTCAACCACTGGGTTGCCAGGCCCTCATCAATTTCTCCATCCCCAATTGCCAGTCAATTCCTGTATCCACATCTGATCCTAGAATCTCTTCCACCTATGATCAAGACCCATCCTACCTGCCAAAACTACCCGGTTGAAATCCACAGATGCTGCCCTTATCGCGACTGGAATATTCATCGCCTTGGCCACTTGTGCCGGGACCCTTTCGCCGGCACCTTTGCAACCAGTGACCCATGAGGCCGCTTCTACAGAACACACAGTAACTATAGCCTAACTATTCTGGACCCTTGGGATTCCCACTGGGCGACGGGGGTAACCGCAAAATTGTACCGCTGCCCCTTTTCCTCCTACCCTACCGTCTTCTCTCCCCGCATCTACACGACATACACACGTGCGGCTCTCACTTCCACCAATCCAACCCGACCGAAGGAACCAGACTCCCACCATACACGTGCACAGGAGCAACTTCTCCAAACCCACCTACAGGCTACCCCAGCTCAGGCCCGGGGCGGGGCCCCTTCTGCTAGATGAAACTTAGCCAACAAGGCACTTACTTCCCTCTCCAGCCTTTCAGGCATGGGCAATCTGTCCCACTGTTTTATCTGTGCCGCCTGGGGCAAAGCCCCCCTCTTCCCTGGTGGCCGTTCCCCTCCCTAACGCATTGAACTGCGCCAACCTCACACCCGCACCTCCAGGGCATTGCATTCTCCCTCTCTCCTGGACAATGCCTTATTCACGGACCCTCTCAACCACCACTTCCCTTTGTGTTACTCCACCCTTAGGTCTTCCCTGCGTGTAGTCACCCTGTCAAATGTTACCTCTCATCACGCCCCGATCCGTGGTCTCTCTTGGCGCAACGGGCAGCCTTTCTGAATCTCTAGGTACCTCTGCCTCTCTCCTCTGTCTGCCTGTCTCCCTGGTTCCGCGACGAACTCTCTCTAGTCGGGCAGAAGTAGCCCTCCTGGCCAGCCTCCCGGAGAAGCACAAACGAGTGATCTTTCTCCCACTAGTTATCGGGGTCTCCCCGGCTTCAACCCTGGTGGCCGCTCAAGGACACGTCACTGGCGAGACAGGACCCAGGTAGGAAACCTGAACCATACCTTACTTACCCAGACCCCATAGAAAGGCAGAAGCGCTTATCGCCCCGTACCGCTTCCTCCAGTCACATGCCCCAATGCCTATCAGCCCGTACAGACACGAGCCCTTAGCACTCCCCCTTCAAAAGCCGCCTTCCCCGGCTCTGCTCCCTCTCGGGGCCTGGGAACCTCGCCCCAGATGCGCCCACTGAAAGCCTCTTTTGACCCACCTTTGCCTGGCCTCTCTAGTTCATTTGCCTACCAGTCGCATGAAACCTGAGATTTGGTGCCGAAACCCGGGAGGAGTTCGAGGCCCCGCTCTGGAGGGAGCCCCTCTCCTCTCACCACCAGGACCTGAACTGAACCCCACGCCTCGAGACGCCGGGTAGGCGCCCCCTGATTCCGTGCCCCTGTCCCGCTGGTCCTGCCGGAAGCCGCGGCCGCGCCAGGGCAACTCCACAGAGCCAGCGGGTGGCTCTCCGGTGCTCCCTGGGGATCAGGAGACGTCCTCATCCTTAGGGCCACCTCGGTTTCTCTGGTGACCCTGGGCTGCAAACGGGGACGCCTGTCTTCAGTCTCCGGGTTACCCGGTGCGAATCATGGAACTGCCCAATCCCAATGTGACCCCGAAACTCCGACGGGTTGTCTACTGTCCAATTTCAAAACCCGGGGCCGGGATCCCTGGGTGGCGCAGCGGTCTGGCGCCTGCCTTTGACCCAGGGTCCGATCCCGGAGACCCGGCACCGAATCCCACGTCAGGCTCCCGGTGCATGGAGCCTGCTTCTCCCTCTGCTTGTGTCTCTGCCCCCCACCCCCTCTCTCTCTCTCTGGGTGACTATCATAAATAAATAAAAACTTAAAAAAAAAGAAAAGAAAGAAAACCCGGGGCCTTTCCCAGGACCTGAAAAGGCGCCGCCTCAGCCTCATTCATTTCTCTACGGTGGTCCGGCCCCAATATTACCTGGACAATCAGTCTCCACGGCCCCTGAGGGTACTTCTGACTACCAAATTCTCACGGCCCAGGACAATCTCTAGACCTCAGGGCAAGCGGACCAAGGTCCCAGACATGCAGGCTTTCTGGGACCTCCGCTCTCGCCCCTCTCTCTGCTCCCAATGTTCCACCACCCAGGTCCTTTCGGCGCGGGAGCCGCTCCCTCCGCCCCCTCCACCCATTCCCTCAGCTCCAAGAGCCCCCGAATCCTTTCCCCCTTCCCCTGTCTCAGGGTCCCCTGACACCCTGGCCCGAACACCTACTAGGGGAACGCCAGCCCTGCCCCCTGCCCCCTTCTCCTCCTCCTGCCTCCCAACCACACACCTCCTTACCCGTTTCTGACCCCCAACCTTCACCCCCCTACCTCCCCTCCGATCCAGGTGCACAAGATCCCACAAGGTCTCGCCTCCCCTGACCTGGCCGGCCCCCTGCGACAGGTGGTGGGAGCTGAAGGGATTGTTCGGGTCCACGCTTTCTCCCTTCAGGACCTTTCCCACATGGAAAAGGGGGCTGGGCTCTTACTCTGCTAACCCGGGACTGCAGCCAAGAATTCAGTATTTGGCCCAGGCAGAGGGCTTGCTTGACTTGGCAGGATTTGCATGTGCTGCAGACCACCCCCCTTCCACCAGAGGACAGGGAGCGAATGCAGGCTGCCGCCCGACAACACGCCGGCCGGGTCCGTTTCACCGACGGGGCTGTGCCAATCGGTGCTCGGGCGGTTCCCGCCGAGGATCCCGCACGCCCTTAGCAGACGGGACGGGAGGCGGGGGGGCCGCCGCCGCCGCCGCCGCCGCCGCCCCACGTCCACTGTCTCCACGCTGGCACGCGGGCGGTCTCTAACAGGGCTGTCTGTCAACTACGCTAGGGTCCGGCAAGTCGCTCAGAACCCAGATGAGAAGCCTGCTCTTTGCCTTCAGAGGCTCGCTGAGGCTGTAACCCAGTACCCTCGCCTGGACCCTGCCTCCCCGGCCCCGTCCAGGGCTACTGTGGTGGCGACGCATTTTCTCTCTCAGTCCTCCCCGATACCCGGAAAAAAAAATTCAAGAAGGCCGAAGAGGGTCCCCAAACTCCCATTCCCGACCTGCCGACCATGGCATTGAACACCCGAGACGAAGAGCGGCTGAACCGCAGGGGCAGGCCAGACTGCAGCTGCAGGTGCAGGTGCAACTCCACACCCCAGCCTCGCTGGCAGCCCTGCGGGCGGCGGGCTCCGGGAGGCACACAGAGGGGCACCCCACCGCATCCCGCCTGGGGCTTGCGTCAGACGCGGCACCGAGGGACACCGGGCCCGTCAATGTCCCAGGATCACGGAGCCGACGCGGCCAGGCCCGCGATGTCGAGTGACGGGCCACTGGAAATCCGCCTGCCCTGGTCTCGGGGCATCCTCGGCGCCTCCACACGGAGGCAACCCTGAGCCGCAAAGTCCAACCTTCCGACTACTCGGACTGGACCACGACTCGCGGGGCCCAGACTCGGACACCCCCTAACCCAGGCCGAGCCTGGGGTGTGGGACCCAGGGAATTTAACAAAAATCCCCTGCCCCTGGACAAGCGGAGCAGGACTAACTCCATTTTCTGCTGCACCCGCCACCTCCTGCTATGACCCCCACAGGACCTGCTTATTGCTTAAGGCGCTGCCCCACCCTAGTCAAGCCACTGAGCACACCCTTACCCGAAATCAGATCATAAAAATGTAACCCCCGCTTGTGCCCCCCAACACTGCGCGCCAATTCTGACCAGAGTGATAGGCCAGTTCAAACGGTCACCATAGGTAGGGTAAACTGGGAGTCAACTGGCCCCCAGTTGCGGGCGGACTCACATGACTGTGCAACCTTCTGTGTGTGTTACAATCCCGTGGGCCACTGGCCCCCGGAAAGCTGCTACGCCTCTGAGCCCCGGGGTCCAAGTCCCTGCTCCGCCGTGTCGGGTATACTTGGACCCAAGCTCGAGCTTGTAAAGAAACCCTCGTGTGTTTGCATCGGTGTCGGCTCCTGGGGGCTTTCTCGGATTTGCTACCTGGGGCACAACGTGGGGTCCTGCTCCCGGGAGCGGGGAAGTCCATCTCTTTCCTGCTGGACACGGGGCGACTGGCTCCATTCTGCCTTCCACTCGGGTGCCGGGTTCCCCTCTCCAGTGGTGGTGGTGGTGGGAACTGATGGCACCTCCATCTACTCCACGGACGGGCTCCCCTCTCACCCTCCTTCCTTAGAACTCCTTCCTGCCCGGCTCCTCTCCTCGGCCGGGATATCCTACACAAACTCAAGGCCACCGTTCGTCTTTCTCCCTCACCCACTGCCTCTGCTCACCTCGTCTTACCCTTCATTTCTCCTGATCCCTCCACTCCACGCCCCCCGTCTCCCTCTACCCCTTAACCCCCAAGTCTGGGACACCTCTAAACCAATGGTGGCCACTCACCACCCCCCAGTCAAAACCCACTTAAAAGATCAAACCCCCCCGCCTCCTCTCCTTCTCAGCCCCAATTCTCCATTTCGGAAACTCACCGACGGGGACTTAAACCTAGTACAGACCGACTTGGCCAGCACGGCCTCCTTATCCCCAACAGCTCCCCGAGCATCACCCCCATTCTCCCTGCCAGGAAACCTTCTGGAGCCTATCGCCTAGTACAAGGTTGAAGACTCATCAACGAGGCTGCTAGCCCTCTCCACCCGCTGGTGCCCAACCCATACGCCCCACTTTCTACTGTTCCCTCCACCGCTACTCACTTCTCACGCTTAGGCCTCAAAGATGCCTTCTTGATTCACTGCTCCTCCACACCCACATTAATACGTTCTCTTGGCCTTCCCATGGAAGACCCCGACACACATACCTCAGGACAACTGGCCTGGACGGTCCTGCCTCAGGGACTCACGGATAGTCCCCATCTCTTTGGCCAGGCCCTTTCTAGACATCTCCAACAAGGCTCTTTCACACAGAGCACACTCCTCCAAGAAGTCGATGACCTTCCCCTTTGTAGGCCCTCCCGACCTTCCTCACAGGAAGACACTGCTCTCCTCCTCAGCTTCCTTGGTTCTAAAGGGTACCCGGTCACTCCCTCCAAAGCGCAACTTTGCACCCCCACGGTTACCTAGCTGGGTATATCCTTAACCCCTACACCTCGAAAACACTCACTGGAGACCGCCTCCGCCTACCACAACACCAGCATCTCCGGCCTCCCCTCTCCCCGCCAGAACGCCGACAACCTTCTCTCTTTCTTGGCTCTCGTGGGTTTCCTCTGGTACTGGATTCCTGACTCCGCTCTCCTGGCACGACCCCTCCACAGGGCAGCCAAACCAACCCCACGGGGGCCACGGACAGACCCCTCCCCTGTCAAACACCTTCTCTCCAAACGGGAAGACTGCCTTACTTTGGGACCCGTTTCAGCTCTTCCAGATCCCCCAAAACCTCCCTACTTATTGACTGATGAACGTTCCCGCTCGGCCCCTCGCCTCCTGGTACAGCCAACAGGACCAACGGAGCGGACACGGGCGTACCTCTCACAACAGCTAGATGTCGCCGCTCAGGGCTGGCAACCATGTCTCAGAGCCCTGGCTGGGGCCGCCTCCCTGACAAAGGAGGCCCTTACACTCACTCTACAAGGCCCCTCGCCGTTTTCTCCTCTCACCGCCTGGGACACAGATCTACTGAGCCAGAAATCTGTTTCTCATCTGGACCCCTCTAGACTCCAACTTGATCTTCTCCTCTTCATCGAAAACCCGGACATCTACCACCCACCAACCTCTCGTCTAAATCCTGCTCCCCTCCTGCGGGTGGGTACTCCCCCCGCGACTCACTCAGAACCCTCCCGTTCCTGCCCTCAACTCCTGCACGAGCTGACTCCTCCACGTCGGGACTTTCCTATCAAGCCCTCCCGAAGCCTGACCGAATCCTCTTTGGGGATGGTAGTTCTCTCATCGCCCCGGACGGCCAGAGAGAGACACGAGGCCTACGCCGTACTTGCTTACCCTCGATGCCGTCCTGGAGGCGGCTGCCCTCCCCCTCGGGACACCACATACACTGCCTCCAAATACGCCTCCCTCATCACACACACACATTCTGTCCTCTGGCAAGAGCGAGGGTGTCTTACCACCAAGGGTACCACCCATAATCAATGGGCACCTCATTTCACAACTACTGGAGACCCTCAGCCCAGACCCTCAGACCCCACAACCTCACTCAAGTAGCCACTGTCCACTGTCGTGGACCGACCCTCCGAGGACCTGGTGTCCCGAGGCAACAACAAAGCCGACTCTCCACTGCCCGACCCACTGCCTTAGACCCCCACCAGCTCCCCTCCTCTTCCTCCACACACCACAGTCCCCCTCTTACACACACCAGGAAACTCAGACAGACACCCAAAAGGATGGGAGGAATCGCCAGGGACACAGGCCGCATCTTCATTCCAAAGAAACTCGCTCTTCCAGACCCTTCAGCCCCCATGATCGTTTCAGACATACGGCAGGCCCTACACGTCGGGCCCAAGGCCTTACACCAGTTCCTACAACCCCTTTTCCACCCTCCACATGTGCCACAGGTTACCGGAGAGGCGCCGAAGTCTTGCAAACCCTGCTCCACGGTCAACGCTCGAGGGGGAATTCGCAGGCCCGGCGGGGCCCAATCCCCAGCTCTGCGCACACCAACCTGGCGAGGACTGGCAGCCTGACTTTTCCCACGTGCCACGCCATAAATCCTTTCCCTACCTGTTAGCCTCAGTGGACACCTTTACACGGTGGATAGGGGCTTTCGCCATACCTCGGGACACTGCGGAGGCGGCGGCCACCATAGCCCTCCAACACGTCATTCCGAGGTTCGGCCTCCCGCGGACCCTACCATCTGACAACGGCCCGGCCTCATCTCCAGCATCACCCAGCAAGTCTCCGAGAGCCTAAATATTACCTGGAAACCCCATATCCCATACCAACCCCAGTCTTCGGGTAAGGGAGAGCGGGCCGACGGCCTTCTCGAGGGACGTCTCACCAAACTGCCCTTGAAGCCCGCCCGTCCTGGCCACCCTCCTCCCGCTGGCTTTAACAAGGCTCAGAGCTTCCCCTAGAGGGCCGTGGGCTCTAAGTCCCTTTCAGCTTCTCGTGGGCGGCCCTTCCTGCTCACTCAAAATCTTCCCGTCACCGCCTCCTCTGCTCCTATCTTGCCTTCCTTACCTAACTCTTCTAAGAGCCCTCCTGCGGGCCCATGCGACTCAGTCAGCCCGACTCCAGGGGAACCCACAGCAGATACTCCCCAAGCCCTGGCCCCAGGGGATTGCGTCCTGCTACAAGAACTATACCCAAAAACCTTACAGCCTAAGTGCACCGGTCCCGATACGGTGGCCCTTACGACCCCCACGGCCGCCAAACTCCTAGCACACCACCCGCGGGGTACACAGCTCTAAGTGAAAGCGAGGCCCCTCACGACACGGATGCGCAGGACCACCTTTGGGACCTACTCCAATACTGCTTTCAAAGCTCCATCCTCCTCCTCCTGGTCCTACCTCCTAGTTACTCCACCACTGACCCTGGTTTAGGTGGACGTTTACATGACAGAAACCTGGCACCGGGGAATGTCCACCACTGATTGTCAACCACTGGGTTGCCAGGCCCTCATCAATTTCTCCATCCCCAATTGCCAGTCAATTCCTGTATCCACATCTGATCCTAGAATCTCTTCCACCTATGATCAAGACCCATCCTACCTGCCAAAACTACCCGGTTGAAATCCACGGATGCTGCCCTTATCGCGACTGGAATATTCATCGCCTTGGCCACTTGTGCCGGGACCCTTTCGCCGGCACCTTTGCAACCAGTGACCCATGAGGCCGCTTCTACAGAACACACAGTAACTATAGCCTAACTATTCTGGACCCTTGGGATTCCCACTGGGCGACGGGGGTAACCGCAAAATTGTACCGCTGCCCCTTTTCCTCCTACCCTACCGTCTTCTCTCCCCGCATCTACACGACATACACACGTGCGGGTCTCACTTCCACCAATCCAACCCGACCGAAGGAACCAGACTCCCACCATACACGTGCACAGGAGCAACTTCTCCAAACCCACCTACAGGCTACCCCAGCTCAGGCCCGGGGCGGGGCCCCTTCTGCTAGATGAAACTTAGCCAACAAGGCACTTACTTCCCTCTCCAGCCTTTCAGGCATGGGCAATCTGTCCCACTGTTTTATCTGTGCCGCCTGGGGCAAAGCCCCCCTCTTCCCTGGTGGCCGTTCCCCTCCCTAACGCATTGAACTGCGCCAACCTCACACCCGCACCTCCAGGGCATTGCATTCTCCCTCTCTCCTGGACAATGCCTTATTCACGGACCCTCTCAACCACCACTTCCCTTTGTGTTACTCCACCCTTAGGTCTTCCCTGCGTGTAGTCACCCTGTCAAATGTTACCTCTCATCACGCCCCGATCCGTGGTCTCTCTTGGCGCAACGGGCAGCCTTTCTGAATCTCTAGGTACCTCTGCCTCTCTCCTCTGTCTGCCTGTCTCCCTGGTTCCGCGACGAACTCTCTCTAGTCGGGCAGAAGTAGCCCTCCTGGCCAGCCTCCCGGAGAAGCACAAACGAGTGATCTTTCTCCCACTACTTATCGGGGTCTCCCCGGCTTCAACCCTGGTGGCCGCCCAAGGACACGTCACTGGCGAGACAGGACCCAGGTAGGAAACCTGAACCATACCTTACTTACCCAGACCCCATAGAAAGGCAGAAGCGCTTATCGCCCCGTACCGCTTCCTCCAGTCACATGCCCCAATGCCTATCAGCCCGTACAGACACGAGCCCTTAGCACTCCCCCTTCAAAAGCCGCCTTCCCCGGCTCTGCTCCCTCTCGGGGCCTGGGAACCTCGCCCCAGATGCGCCCACTGAAAGCCTCTTTTGACCCACCTTTGCCTGGCCTCTCTAGTTCATTTGCCTACCAGTCGCATGAAACCTGAGATTTGGTGCCGAAACCCGGGAGGAGTTCGAGGCCCCGCTCTGGAGGGAGCCCCTCTCCTCTCACCACCAGGACCTGAACTGAACCCCACGCCTCGAGACGCCGGGTAGGCGCCCCCTGATTCCGTGCCCCTGTCCCGCTGGTCCTGCCGGAAGCCGCGGCCGCGCCAGGGCAACTCCACAGAGCCAGCGGGTGGCTCTCCGGTGCTCCCTGGGGATCAGGAGACGTCCTCATCCTTAGGGCCACCTCGGTTTCTCTGGTGACCCTGGGCTGCAAACGGGGACGCCTGTCTTCAGTCTCCGGGTTACCCGGTGCGAATCATGGAACTGCCCAATCCCAATGTGACCCCGAAACTCCGACGGGTTGTCTACTGTCCAATTTCAAAACCCGGGGCCGGGATCCCTGGGTGGCGCAGCGGTCTGGCGCCTGCCTTTGACCCAGGGTCCGATCCCGGAGACCCGGCACCGAATCCCACGTCAGGCTCCCGGTGCATGGAGCCTGCTTCTCCCTCTGCTTGTGTCTCTGCCCCCCACCCCCTCTCTCTCTCTCTGGGTGACTATCATAAATAAATAAAAACTTAAAAAAAAAGAAAAGAAAGAAAACCCGGGGCCTTTCCCAGGACCTGAAAAGGCGCCGCCTCAGCCTCATTCATTTCTCTACGGTGGCCCGGCCCCAATATTACCTGGACAATCAGTCTCCACGGCCCCTGAGGGTACTTCTGACTACCAAATTCTCACGGCCCAGGACAATCTCTAGACCTCAGGGCAAGCGGACCAAGGTCCCAGACATGCAGGCTTTCTGGGACCTCCGCTCTCGCCCCTCTCTCTGCTCCCAATGTTCCACCACCCAGGTCCTTTCGGCGCGGGAGCCGCTCCCTCCGCCCCCTCCACCCATTCCCTCAGCTCCAAGAGCCCCCGAATCCTTTCCCCCTTCCCCTGTCTCAGGGTCCCCTGACACCCTGGCCCGAACACCTACTAGGGGAACGCCAGCCCTGCCCCCTGCCCCCTTCTCCTCCTCCTGCCTCCCAACCACACACCTCCTTACCCGTTTCTGACCCCCAACCTTCACCCCCCTACCTCCCCTCCGATCCAGGTGCACAAGATCCCACAAGGTCTCGCCTCCCCTGACCTGGCCGGCCCCCTGCGACAGGTGGTGGGAGCTGAAGGGATTGTTCGGGTCCACGCTTTCTCCCTTCAGGACCTTTCCCACATGGAAAAGGGGGCTGGGCTCTTACTCTGCTAACCCGGGACTGCAGCCAAGAATTCAGTATTTGGCCCAGGCAGAGGGCTTGCTTGACTTGGCAGGATTTGCATGTGGTGCAGACCACCCCCCTTCCACCAGAGGACAGGGAGCGAATGCAGGCTGCCGCCCGACAACACGCCGGCCGGGTCCGTTTCACCGACGGGGCTGTGCCAATCGGTGCTCGGGCGGTTCCCGCCGAGGATCCCGCACGCCCTTAGCAGACGGGACGGGAGGCGGGGGGGCCGCCGCCGCCGCCGCCGCCGCCCCACGTCCACTGTCTCCACGCTGGCACGCGGGCGGTCTCTAACAGGGCTGTCTGTCAACTACGCTAGGGTCCGGCAAGTCGCTCAGAACCCAGATGAGAAGCCTGCTCTTTGCCTTCAGAGGCTCGCTGAGGCTGTAACCCAGTACCCTCGCCTGGACCCTGCCTCCCCGGCCCCGTCCAGGGCTACTGTGGTGGCGACGCATTTTCTCTCTCAGTCCTCCCCGATACCCGGAAAAAAAAATTCAAGAAGGCCGAAGAGGGTCCCCAAACTCCCATTCCCGACCTGCCGACCATGGCATTGAACGTCTTGAACACCCGAGACGAAGAGCGGCTGAACCGCAGGGGCAGGCCAGACTGCAGCTGCAGGTGCAGGTGCAACTCCACACCCCAGCCTCGCTGGCAGCCCTGCGGCCGGCGGGCTCCGGGAGGCACACAGAGGGGCACCCCACCGCATCCCGCCTGGGGCTTGCGTCAGACGCGGCACCGAGGGACACCGGGCCCGTCAATGTCCCAGGATCACGGAGCCGACGCGGCCAGGCCCGCGATGTCGAGTGACGGGCCACTGGAAATCCGCCTGCCCTGGTCTCGGGGCATCCTCGGCGCCTCCACACGGAGGCAACCCTGAGCCGCAAAGTCCAACCTTCCGACTACTCGGACTGGACCACGACTCGCGGAGCCCAGACTCGGACACCCCCTAACCCAGGCCGAGCCTGGGGTGTGGGACCCAGGGAATTTAACAAAAATCCCCTACCCCTGGACAAGCGGAGCAGGACTAACTCCATTTTCTGCTGCACCCGCCACCTCCTGCTATGACCCCCACAGGACCTGCTTATTGCTTAAGGCGCTGCCCCACCCTAGTCAAGCCACTGAGCACACCCTTACCCGAAATCAGATCATAAAATTGTAACCCCCGCTTGTGCCCCCCAACACTGCGCGCCAATTCTGACCAGAGTGATAGGCCAGTTCAAACGGTCACCATAGGGAGGGTAAACTGGGAGTCAACTGGCCCCCAGTTGCGGGCGGACTCACATGACTGTGCAACCTTCTGTGTGTGTTACAATCCCGTGGGCCACTGGCCCCCGGAAAGCTGCTACGCCTCTGAGCCCCGGGGTCCAAGTCCCTGCTCCGCCGTGTCGGGTATACTTGGACCCAAGCTCGAGCTTGTAAAGAAACCCTCGTGTGTTTGCATCGGTGTCGGCTCCTGGGGGCTTTCTCGGATTTGCTACCTGGGGCACAACGTGGGGTCCTGCTCCCGGGAGCGGGGAAGTCCATCTCTTTCCTGCTGGACACGGGGCGACTGGCTCCATTCTGCCTTCCACTCGGGTGCCGGGTTCCCCTCTCCAGTGGTGGTGGTGGTGGGAACTGATGGCACCTCCATCTACTCCACGGACGGGCTCCCCTCTCACCCTCCTTCCTTAGAACTCCTTCCTGCCGGGTTCCTCTCCTCGGCCGGGATATCCTACACAAACTCAAGGCCACCGTTCGTCTTTCTCCCTCACCCACTGCCTCTGCTCACCTCGTCTTACCCTTCATTTCTCCTGATCCCTCCACTCCACGCCCCCCGTCTCCCTCTACCCCTTAACCCCCAAGTCTGGGACACCTCTAAACCAATGGTGGCCACTCACCACCCCCCAGTCAAAACCCACTTAAAAGATCAAACCCGCCCGCCTCCTCTCCTTCTCAGCCCCAATTCTCCATTTCGGAAACTCACCGACGGGGACTTAAACCTAGTACAGACCGACTTGGCCAGCACGGCCTCCTTATCCCCAACAGCTCCCCGAGCATCACCCCCATTCTCCCTGCCAGGAAACCTTCTGGAGCCTATCGCCTAGTACAAGGTTGAAGACTCATCAATGAGGCTGCTAGCCCTCTCCACCCGCTGGTGCCCAACCCATACGCCCCACTTCCTACTGTTCCCTCCACCGCTACTCAGTTCTCACGCTTAGGCCTCAAAGATGCCTTCTTGATTCACTGCTCCTCCACACCCACATTCATACGTTCTCTTGGCCTTCCCATGGGAAGACCCCGACACATACCTCAGGACGACTGGCCTGGACGGTCCTGCCTCAGGGACTCACGGATAGTCCCCATCTCTTTGGCCAGGCCCTTTCTAGACATCTCCAACAAGGCTCTTTCACACAGAGCACACTCCTCCAAGAAGTCGATGACCTTCCCCTTTGTAGGCCCTCCCGACCTTCCTCACAGGAAGACACTGCTCTCCTCCTCAGCTTCCTTGGTTCTAAAGGGTACCCGGTCACTCCCTCCAAAGCGCAACTTTGCACTCCCACGCTTACCTAGCTGGGTATATCCTTAACCCCTACACCTCGAAAACACTCACTGGAGACCGCCTCCGCCTACCACAACACCAGCATCTCCGGCCTCCCCTCTCCCCGCCAGAATGCCGACAACCTTCTCTCTTTCTTGGCTCTCGTGGGTTTCCTCTGGTACTGGATTCCTGACTCCGCTCTCCTGGCACGACCCCTCCACAGGGCAGCCAAACCAACCCCACGGGGGCCACGGACAGACCCCTCCCCTGTCAAACACCTTCTCTCCAAACGGGAAGACTGCCTTACTTTGGGACCCGTTTCAGCTCTTCCAGATCCCCCAAAACCTCCCTACTTATTGACTGATGAACGTTCCCGCTCGGCCCCTCGCCTCCTGGTACAGCCAACAGGACCAACGGAGCGGACACGGGCGTACCTCTCACAACAGCTAGATGTCGCCGCTCAGGGCTGGCAACCATGTCTCAGAGCCCTGGCTGGGGCCGCCTCCCTGACAAAGGAGGCCCTTACACTCACTCTCCAAGGCCCCTCGCCGTTTTCTCCTCTCACCGCCTGGGACACAGATCTACTGAGCCAGAAATCTGTTTCTCATCTGGACCCCTCTAGACTCCAACTTGATCTTCTCCTCTTCATCGAAAACCCGGACATCTACCACCCACCAACCTCTCGTCTAAATCCTGCTCCCCTCCTGCGGGTGGGTACTCCCCCCGCGACTCACTCAGAACCCTCCCATTCCTGCCCTCAACTCCTGCACGAGCTGACTCCTCCACGTCGGGACTTTCCTATCAAGCCCTCCCGAAGCCTGACCGAATCCTCTTTGGGGATGGTAGTTCTCTCGTCGCCCCGGACGGCCAGAGAGAGACACGCGGCCTACGCCGTACTTGCTTACCCTCGATGCCGTCCTGGAGGCGGCTGCCCTCCCCCTCGGGACACCACATACACTGCCTCCAAATACGCCTCCCTCATCACACACACACATTCTGTCCTCTGGCAAGAGCGAGGGTGTCTTACCACCAAGGGTACCACCCATAATCAATGGGCACCTCATTTCACAACTACTGGAGACCCTCAGCCCAGACCCTCAGACCCCCCAACCTCACTCAAGTAGCCACTGTCCACTGTCGTGGACCGACCCTCCGAGGACCTGGTGTCCCGAGGCAACAACAAAGCCGACTCTCCACTGCCCGACCCACTGCCTTAGACCCCCACCAGCTCCCCTCCTCTTCCTCCACACACCACAGTCCCCCTCTTACACACACCAGGAAACTCAGACAGACACCCAAAAGGATGGGAGGAATCGCCAGGGACACAGGCCGCATCTTCATTCCAAAGAAACTCGCTCTTCCAGACCCTTCAGCCCCCATGATCGTTTCAGACATACGGCAGGCCCTACACGTCGGGCCCAAGGCCTTACACCAGTTCCTACAACCCCTTTTCCACCCTCCACATGTGCCACAGGTTACCGGAGAGGCGCCGAAGTCTTGCAAACCCTGCTCCACGGTCAACGCTCGAGGGGGAATTCGCAGGCCCGGCGGGGCCCAATCCCCAGCTCTGCGCACACCAACCTGGCGAGGACTGGCAGCCTGACTTTTCCCACGTGCCACGCCATAAATCCTTTCCCTACCTGTTAGCCTCAGTGGACACCTTTACACGGTGGATAGGGGCTTTCTCCATACCTCGGGACACTGCGGAGGCGGCGGCCACCATAGCCCTCCAACACGTCATTCCGAGGTTCGGCCTCCCGCGGACCCTACCATCTGACAACGGCCCGGCCTCATCTCCAGCATCACCCAGCAAGTCTCCGAGAGCCTAAATATTACCTGGAAACCCCATATCCCATACCAACCCCAGTCTTCGGGTAAGGGAGAGCGGGCCGACGGCCTTCTCGAGGGACGTCTCACCAAACTGCCCTTGAAGCCCGCCCGTCCTGGCCACCCTCCTCCCGCTGGCTTTAACAAGGCTCAGAGCTACCCCTAGAGGGCCGTGGGCTCTAAGTCCCTTTCAGCTTCTCGTGGGCGGCCCTTCCTGCTCACTCAAAATCTTCCCGTCACCGCCTCCTCTGCTCCTATCTTGCCTACCTTACCTAACTCTTCTAAGAGCCCTCCTGCGGGCCCATGCGACTCAGTCAGCCCGACTCCAGGGGAACCCACAGCAGATACTCCCCAAGCCCTGGCCCCAGGGGATTGCGTCCTGCTACAAGAACTA
Organism: Canis aureus; assembly: GCF_053574225.1. NCBI lineage: Eukaryota > Metazoa > Chordata > Mammalia > Carnivora > Canidae > Canis > Canis aureus. Next base: position 46,728,636 of record NC_135637.1, on the reverse strand, counting down.
TACCCAAAAACCTTACAGCCTAAGTGCACCGGTCCCGATACGGTGGCCCTTACGACACCCACGGCCGCCAAACTCCTAGCACACCACCCGCCGGGTACACAGCTCTAAGTGAAAGCGAGGCCCCTCATGACACGGATGCGCAGGACCACCTTTGGGACTTACTCCAATACTGCTTTCAAAGCTCCATCCTCCTCCTCCTGGTCCTACCTCCTAGTTACTCCACCACTGACCCTGGTTTAGGTGGACGTTTACATGACAGAAACCTGGCACCGGGGAATGTCCACCACTGATTGTCAACCACTGGGTTGCCAGGCCCTCATCAATTTCTCCATCCCCAATTGCCAGTCAATTCCTGTATCCACATCTGATCCTAGAATCTCTTCCACCTATGATCAAGACCCATCCTACCTGCCAAAACTACCCGGTTGAAATCCACGGATGCTGCCCTTATCGCGACTGGAATATTCATCGCCTTGGCCACTTGTGCCGGGACCCTTTCGCCGGCACCTTTGCAACCAGTGACCCATGAGGCCGCTTCTACAGAACACACAGTAACTATAGCCTAACTATTCTGGACCCTTGGGATTCCCACTGGGCGACGGGGGTAACCGCAAAATTGTACCGCTGCCCCTTTTCCTCCTACCCTACCGTCTTCTCTCCCCGCATCTACACGACATACACACGTGCGGCTCTCACTTCCACCAATCCAACCCGACCGAAGGAACCAGACTCCCACCATACACGTGCACAGGAGCAACTTCTCCAAACCCACCTACAGGCTACCCCAGCTCAGGCCCGGGGCGGGGCCCCTTCTGCTAGATGAAACTTAGCCAACAAGGCACTTACTTCCCTCTCCAGCCTTTCAGGCATGGGCAATCTGTCCCACTGTTTTATCTGTGCCGCCTGGGGCAAAGCCCCCCTCTTCCCTGGTGGCCGTTCCCCTCCCTAACGCATTGAACTGCGCCAACCTCACACCCGCACCTCCAGGGCATTGCATTCTCCCTCTCTCCTGGACAATGCCTTATTCACGGACCCTCTCAACCACCACTTCCCTTTGTGTTACTCCACCCTTAGGTCTTCCCTGCGTGTAGTCACCCTGTCAAATGTGACCTCTCATCACGCCCCGATCCGTGGTCTCTCTTGGCGCAACGGGCAGCCTTTCTGAATCTCTAGGTACCTCTGCCTCTCTCCTCTGTCTGCCTGTCTCCCTGGTTCCGCGACGAACTCTCTCTAGTCGGGCAGAAGTAGCCCTCCTGGCCAGCCTCCCGGAGAAGCACAAACGAGTGATCTTTCTCCCACTAGTTATCGGGGTCTCCCCGGCTTCAACCCTGGTGGCCGCCCAAGGACACGTCACTGGCGAGACAGGACCCAGGTAGGAAACCTGAACCATACCTTACTTACCCAGACCCCATAGAAAGGCAGAAGCGCTTATCGCCCCGTACCGCTTCCTCCAGTCACATGCCCCAATGCCTATCAGCCCGTACAGACACGAGCCCTTAGCACTCCCCCTTCAAAAGCCGCCTTCCCCGGCTCTGCTCCCTCTCGGGGCCTGGGAACCTCGCCCCAGATGCGCCCACTGAAAGCCTCTTTTGACCCACCTTTGCCTGGCCTCTCTAGTTCATTTGCCTACCAGTCGCATGAAACCTGAGATTTGGTGCCGAAACCCGGGAGGAGTTCGAGGCCCCGCTCTGGAGGGAGCCCCTCTCCTCTCACCACCAGGACCTGAACTGAACCCCACGCCTCGAGACGCCGGGTAGGCGCCCCCTGATTCCGTGCCCCTGTCCCGCTGGTGCTGCCGGAAGCCGCGGCCGCGCCAGGGCAACTCCACAGAGCCAGCGGGTGGCTCTCCGGTGCTCCCTGGGGATCAGGAGACGTCCTCATCCTTAGGGCCACCTCTGTTTCTCTGGTGACCCTGGGCTGCAAACGGGGACGCCTGTCTTCAGTCTCCGGGTTACCCGGTGCGAATCATGGAACTGCCCAATCCCAATGTGACCCCGAAACTCCGACGGGTTGTCTACTGTCCAATTTCAAAACCCGGGGCCGGGATCCCTGGGTGGCGCAGCGGTCTGGCGCCTGCCTTTGACCCAGGGTCCGATCCTGGAGACCCGGCACCGAATCCCACGTCAGGCTCCCGGTGCATGGAGCCTGCTTCTCCCTCTGCTTGTGTCTCTGCCCCCCACCCCCTCTCTCTCTCTCTGGGTGACTATCATAAATAAATAAAAACTTAAAAAAAAAGAAAAGAAAGAAAACCCGGGGCCTTTCCCAGGACCTGAAAAGGCGCCGCCTCAGCCTCATTCATTTCTCTACGGTGGCCCGGCCCCAATATTACCTGGACAATCAGTCTCCACGGCCCCTGAGGGTACTTCTGACTACCAAATTCTCACGGCCCAGGACAATCTCTAGACCTCAGGGCAAGCGGACCAAGGTCCCAGACATGCAGGCTTTCTGGGACCTCCGCTCTCGCCCCTCTCTCTGCTCCCAATGTTCCACCACCCAGGTCCTTTCGGCGCGGGAGCCGCTCCCTCCGCCCCCTCCACCCATTCCCTCAGCTCCAAGAGCCCCCGAATCCTTTCCCCCTTCCCCTGTCTCAGGGTCCCCTGACACCCTGGCCCGAACACCTACTAGGGGAACGCCAGCCCTGCCCCCTGCCCCCTTCTCCTCCTCCTGCCTCCCAACCACACACCTCCTTACCCGTTTCTGACCCCCAACCTTCACCCCCCTACCTCCCCTCCGATCCAGGTGCACAAGATCCCACAAGGTCTCGCCTCCCCTGACCTGGCCAGACCCCTGCGACAGGTGGTGGGAGCTGAAGGGATTGTTCGGGTCCACGCTTTCTCCCTTCAGGACCTTTCCCACATGGAAAAGGGGGCTGGGCTCTTACTCTGCTAACCCGGGACTGCAGCCAAGAATTCAGTATTTGGCCCAGGCAGAGGGCTTGCTTGACTTGGCAGGATTTGCATGTGCTGCAGACCACCCCCCTTCCACCAGAGGACAGGGAGCGAATGCAGGCTGCCGCCCGACAACACGCCGGCCGGGTCCGTTTCACCGACGGGGCTGTGCCAATCGGTGCTCGGGCGGTTCCCGCCGAGGATCCCGCACGCCCTTAGCAGACGGGACGGGAGGCGGGGGGGCCGCCGCCGCCGCCGCCGCCGCCGCCGCCGCCGCCCCACGTCCACTGTCTCCACGCTGGCACGCGGGCGGTCTCTAACAGGGCTGTCTGTCAACTACGCTAGGGTCCGGCAAGTCGCTCAGAACCCAGATGAGAAGCCTGCTCTTTGCCTTCAGAGGCTCGCTGAGGCTGTAACCCAGTACCCTCGCCTGGACCCTGCCTCCCCGGCCCCGTCCAGGGCTACTGTGGTGGCGACGCATTTTCTCTCTCAGTCCTCCCCGATACCCGGAAAAAAAAATTCAAGAAGGCCGAAGAGGGTCCCCAAACTCCCATTCCCGACCTGCCGACCATGGCATTGAACGTCTTGAACACCCGAGACGAAGAGCGGCTGAACCGCAGGGGCAGGCCAGACTGCAGCTGCAGGTGCAGGTGCAACTCCACACCCCAGCCTCGCTGGCAGCCCTGCGGCCGGCGGGCTCCGGGAGGCACACAGAGGGGCACCCCACCGCATCCCGCCTGGGGCTTGCGTCAGACGCGGCACCGAGGGACACCGGGCCCGTCAATGTCCCAGGATCACGGAGCCGACGCGGCCAGGCCCGCGATGTCGAGTGACGGGCCACTGGAAATCCGCCTGCCCTGGTCTCGGGGCATCCTCGGCGCCTCCACACGGAGGCAACCCTGAGCCGCAAAGTCCAACCTTCCGACTACTCGGACTGGACCACGACTCGCGGGGCCCAGACTCGGACACCCCCTAACCCAGGCCGAGCCTGGGGTGTGGGACCCAGGGAATTTAACAAAAATCCCCTGCCCCTGGACAAGCGGAGCAGGACTAACTCCATTTTCTGCTGCACCCGCCACCTCCTGCTATGACCCCCACAGGACCTGCTTATAGCTTAAGGCGCTGCCCCACCCTAGTCAAGCCACTGAGCACACCCTTACCCGAAATCAGATCATAAAAATGTAACCCCCGCTTGTGCCCCCCAACACTGCGCGCCAATTCTGACCAGAGTGATAGGCCAGTTCAAACGGTCACCATAGGTAGGGTAAACTGGGAGTCAACTGGCCCCCAGTTGCGGGCGGACTCACATGACTGTGCAACCTTCTGTGTGTGTTACAATCCCGTGGGCCACTGGCCCCCGGAAAGCTGCTACGCCTCTGAGCCCCGGGGTCCAAGTCCCTGCTCCGCCGTGTCGGGTATACTTGGACCCAAGCTCGAGCTTGTAAAGAAACCCTCGTGTGTTTGCATCGGTGTCGGCTCCTGGGGGCTTTCTCGGATTTGCTACCTGGGGCACAACGTGGGGTCCTGCTCCCGGGAGCGGGGAAGTCCGTCTCTTTCCTGCTGGACACGGGGCGACTGGCTCCATTCTGCCTTCCACTCGGGTGCCGGGTTCCCCTCTCCAGTGGTGGTGGTGGTGGGAACTGATGGCACCTCCATCTACTCCACGGACGGGCTCCCCTCTCACCCTCCTTCCTTAGAACTCCTTCCGGCCCGGCTCCTCTCCTCGGCCGGGATATCCTACACAAACTCAAGGCCACCGTTCGTCTTTCTCCCTCACCCACTGCCTCTGCTCACCTCGTCTTACCCTTCATTTCTCCTGATCCCTCCACTCCACGCCCCCCGTCTCCCTCTACCCCTTAACCCCCAAGTCTGGGACACCTCTAAACCAATGGTGGCCACTCACCACCCCCCAGTCAAAACCCACTTAAAAGATCAAACCCCCCCGCCTCCTCTCCTTCTCAGCCCCAATTCTCCATTTCGGAAACTCACCGACGGGGACTTAAACCTAGTACAGACCCACTTGGCCAGCACGGCCTCCTTATCCCCAACAGCTCCCCGAGCATCACCCCCATTCTCCCTGCCAGGAAACCTTCTGGAGCCTATCGCCTACTACAAGGTTGAAGACTCATCAACGAGGCTGCTAGCCCTCTCCACCCGCTGGTGCCCAACCCATACGCCCCACTTTCTACTGTTCCCTCCACCGCTACTCACTTCTCACGCTTAGGCCTCAAAGATGCCTTCTTGATTCACTGCTCCTCCACACCCACATTCATACGTTCTCTTGGCCTTCCCATGGGAAGACCCCGACACACATACCTCAGGACAACTGGCCTGGACGGTCCTGCCTCAGGGACTCCAAGGATAGTCCCCATCTCTTTGGCCAGGCCCTTTCTAGACATCTCCAACAAGGCTCTTTCACACAGAGCACACTCCTCCAAGAAGTCGATGACCTTCCCCTTTGTAGGCCCTCCCGACCTTCCTCACAGGAAGACACTGCTCTCCTCCTCAGCTTCCTTGGTTCTAAAGGGTACCCGGTCACTCCCTCCAAAGCGCAACTTTGCACCCCCACGGTTACCTAGCTGGGTATATCCTTAACCCCTACACCTCGAAAACACTCACTGGAGACCGCCTCCGCCTACCACAACACCAGCATCTCCGGCCTCCCCTCTCCCCGCCAGAACGCCGACAACCTTCTCTCTTTCTTGGCTCTCGTGGGTTTCCTCTGGTACTGGATTCCTGACTCCGCTCTCCTGGCACGACCCCTCCACAGGGCAGCCAAACCAACCCCACGGGGGCCACGGACAGACCCCTCCCCTGTCAAACACCTTCTCTCCAAACGGGAAGACTGCCTTACTTTGGGACCCGTTTCAGCTCTTCCAGATCCCCCAAAACCTCCCTACTTATTGACTGATGAACGTTCCCGCTCGGCCCCTCGCCTCCTGGTACAGCCAACAGGACCGACGGAGCGGACACGGGCGTACCTCTCACAACAGCTAGATGTCGCCGCTCAGGGCTGGCAACCATGTCTCAGAGCCCTGGCTGGGGCCGCCTCCCTGACAAAGGAGGCCCTTACACTCACTCTACAAGGCCCCTCGCCGTTTTCTCCTCTCACCGCCTGGGACACAGATCTACTGAGCCAGAAATCTGTTTCTCATCTGGACCCCTCTAGACTCCAACTTGATCTTCTCCTCTTCATCGAAAACCCGGACATCTACCACCCACCAACCTCTCGTCTAAATCCTGCTCCCCTCCTGCGGGTGGGTACTCCCCCCGCGACTCACTCAGAACCCTCCCATTCCTGCCCTCAACTCCTGCACGAGCTGACTCCTCCACGTCGGGACTTTCCTATCAAGCCCTCCCGAAGCCTGACCGAATGAATCCTCTTTGGGGATGGTAGTTCTCTCATCGCCCCGGACGGCCAGAGAGAGACACGCGGCCTACGCCGTAGCTGCTTACCCTCGATGCCGTCCTGGAGGCGGCTGCCCTCCCCCTCGGGACACCACATACACTGCCTCCAAATACGCCTCCCTCATCACACACACACATTCTGTCCTCTGGCAAGAGCGAGGGTGTCTTACCACCAAGGGTACCACCCATAATCAATGGGCACCTCATTTCACAACTACTGGAGACCCTCAGCCCAGACCCTCAGACCCCCCAACCTCACTCAAGTAGCCACTGTCCACTGTCGTGGACCGACCCTCCGAGGACCTGGTGTCCCGAGGCAACAACAAAGCCGACTCTCCACTGCCCGACCCACTGCCTTAGACCCCCACCAGCTCCCCTCCTCTTCCTCCACACACCACAGTCCCCCTCTTACACACACCAGGAAACTCAGACAGACACCCAAAAGGATGGGAGGAATCGCCAGGGACAAAGGCCGCATCTTCATTCCAAAGAAACTCGCTCTTCCAGACCCTTCAGCCCCCATGATCGTTTCAGACATACGGCAGGCCCTACACGTCGGGCCCAAGGCCTTACACCAGTTTCTACAACCCCTTTTCCACCCTCCACATGTGCCACAGGTTACCGGAGAGGCGCCGAAGTCTTGCAAACCCTGCTCCACGGTCAACGCTCGAGGGGGAATTCGCAGGCCCGGCGGGGCCCAATCCCCAGCTCTGCGCACACCAACCTGGCGAGGACTGGCAGCCTGACTTTTCCCACGTGCCACGCCATAAATCCTTTCCCTACCTGTTAGCCTCAGTGGACACCTTTACACGGTGGATAGGGGCTTTCTCCATACCTCGGGACACTGCGGAGGCGGCGGCCACCATAGCCCTCCAACACGTCATTCCGAGGTTCGGCCTCCCGCGGACCCTACCATCTGACAACGGCCCGGCCTCATCTCCAGCATCACCCAGCAAGTCTCCGAGAGCCTAAATATTACCTGGAAACCCCATATCCCATACCAACCCCAGTCTTCGGGTAAGGGAGAGCGGGCCGACGGCCTTCTCGAGGGACGTCTCACCAAACTGCCCTTGAAGCCCGCCCGTCCTGGCCACCCTCCTCCCGCTGGCTTTAACAAGGCTCAGAGCTTCCCCTAGAGGGCCGTGGGCTCTAAGTCCCTTTCAGCTTCTCGTGGGCGGCCCTTCCTGCTCACTCAAAATCTTCCCGTCACCGCCTCCTCTGCTCCTATCTTGCCTACCTTACCTAACTCTTCTAAGAGCCCTCCTGCGGGCCCATGCGACTCAGTCAGCCCGACTCCAGGGGAACCCACAGCAGATACTCCCCAAGCCCTGGCCCCAGGGGATTGCGTCCTGCTACAAGAACTATACCCAAAAACCTTACAGCCTAAGTGCACCGGTCCCGATACGGTGGCCCTTATGACCCCCACGGCCGCCAAACTCCTAGCACACCACCCGCGGGGTACACAGCTCTAAGTGAAAGCGAGGCCCCTCACGACACGGATGCGCAGGACCACCTTTGGGACCTACTCCAATACTGCTTTCAAAGCTCCATCCTCCTCCTCCTGGTCCTACCTCCTAGTTACTCCACCACTGACCCTGGTTTAGGTGGACGTTTACATGACAGAAACCTGGCACCGGGGAATGTCCACCACTGATTGTCAACCACTGGGTTGCCAGGCCCTCATCAATTTCTCCATCCCCAATTGCCAGTCAATTCCTGTATCCACATCTGATCCTAGAATCTCTTCCACCTATGATCAAGACCCATCCTACCTGCCAAACCTACCCGGTTGAAATCCACGGATGCTGCCCTTATCGCTACTGGAATATTCATCGCCTTGGCCACTTGTGCCGGGACCCTTTCGCCGGCACCTTTGCAACCAGTGACCCATGAGGCCGCTTCTACAGAACACACAGTAACTATAGCCTAACTATTCTGGACCCTTGGGATTCCCACTGGGCGACGGGGGTAACTGCAAAATTGTACCGCTGCCCCTTTTCCTCCTACCCTACCGTCTTCTCTCCCCGCATCTACACGACATACACACGTGCGGCTCTCACTTCCACCAATCCAACCCGACCGAAGGAACCAGACTCCCACCATACACGTGCACAGGAGCAACTTCTCCAAACCCACCTACAGGCTACCCCAGCTCAGGCCCGGGGCGGGGCCCCTTCTGCTAGATGAAACTTAGCCAACAAGGCACTTACTTCCCTCTCCAGCCTTTCAGGCATGGGCAATCTGTCCCACTGTTTTATCTGTGCCGCCTGGGGCAAAGCCCCCCTCTTCCCTGGTGGCCGTTCCCCTCCCTAACGCATTGAACTGCGCCAACCTCACACCCGCACCTCCAGGGCATTGCATTCTCCCTCTCTCCTGGACAATGCCTTATTCATGGACCCTCTCAACCACCACTTCCCTTTGTGTTACTCCACCCTTAGGTCTTCCCTGCGTGTAGTCACCCTGTCAAATGTTACCTCTCATCACGCCCCGATCCGTGGTCTCTCTTGGCGCAACGGGCAGCCTTTCTGAATCTCTAGGTACCTCTGCCTCTCTCCTCTGTCTGCCTGTCTCCCTGGTTCCGCGACGAACTCTCTCTAGTCAGGCAGAAGTAGCCCTCCAGGCCAGCCTCCCGGAGAAGCACAAACGAGTGATCTTTCTCCCACTACTTATCGGGGTCTCCCCGGCTTCAACCCTGGTGGCCGCCCAAGGACACGTCACTGGCGAGACAGGACCCAGGTAGGAAACCTGAACCATACCTTACTTACCCAGACCCCATAGAAAGGCAGAAGCGCTTATCGCCCCGTACCGCTTCCTCCAGTCACATGCCCCAATGCCTATCAGCCCGTACAGACACGAGCCCTTAGCACTCCCCCTTCAAAAGCCGCCTTCCCCGGCTCTGCTCCCTCTCGGGGCCTGGGAACCTCGCCCCAGATGCGCCCACTGAAAGCCTCTTTTGACCCACCTTTGCCTGGCCTCTCTAGTTCATTTGCCTACCAGTCGCATGAAACCTGAGATTTGGTGCCGAAACCCGGGAGGAGTTCGAGGCCCCGCTCTGGAGGGAGCCCCTCTCCTCTCACCACCAGGACCTGAACTGAACCCCACGCCTCGAGACGCCGGGTAGGCGCCCCCTGATTCCGTGCCCCTGTCCCGCTGGTCCTGCCGGAAGCCGCGGCCGCGCCAGGGCAACTCCACAGAGCCAGCGGGTGGCTCTCCGGTGCTCCCTGGGGATCAGGAGACGTCCTCATCCTTAGGGCCACCTCTGTTTCTCTGGTGACCCTGGGCTGCAAACGGGGACGCCTGTCTTCAGTCTCCGGGTTACCCGGTGCGAATCATGGAACTGCCCAATCCCAATGTGACCCCGAAACTCCGACGGGTTGTCTACTGTCCAATTTCAAAACCCGGGGCCGGGATCCCTGGGTGGCGCAGCGGTCTGGCGCCTGCCTTTGACCCAGGGTCCGATCCTGGAGACCCGGCACCGAATCCCACGTCAGGCTCCCGGTGCATGGAGCCTGCTTCTCCCTCTGCTTGTGTCTCTGCCCCCCACCCCCTCTCTCTCTCTCTGGGTGACTATCATAAATAAATAAAAACTTAAAAAAAAAGAAAAGAAAGAAAACCCGGGGCCTTTCCCAGGACCTGAAAAGGCGCCGCCTCAGCCTCATTCATTTCTCTACGGTGGCCCGGCCCCAATATTACCTGGACAATCAGTCTCCATGGCCCCTGAGGGTACTTCTGACTACCAAATTCTCACGGCCCAGGACAATCTCTAGACCTCAGGGCAAGCGGACCAAGGTCCCAGACATGCAGGCTTTCTGGGACCTCCGCTCTCGCCCCTCTCTCTGCTCCCAATGTTCCACCACCCAGGTCCTTTCGGCGCGGGAGCCGCTCCCTCCGCCCCCTCCACCCATTCCCTCAGCTCCAAGAGCCCCCGAATCCTTTCCCCCTTCCCCTGTCTCAGGGTCCCCTGACACCCTGGCCCGAACACCTACTAGGGGAACGCCAGCCCTGCCCCCTGCCCCCTTCTCCTCCTCCTGCCTCCCAACCACACACCTCCTTACCCGTTTCTGACCCCCAACCTTCACCCCCCTACCTCCCCTCCGATCCAGGTGCACAAGATCCCACAAGGTCTCGCCTCCCCTGACCTGGCCGGCCCCCTGCGACAGGTGGTGGGAGCTGAAGGGATTGTTCGGGTCCACGCTTTCTCCCTTCAGGACCTTTCCCACATGGAAAAGGGGGCTGGGCTCTTACTCTGCTAACCCGGGACTGCAGCCAAGAATTCAGTATTTGGCCCAGGCAGAGGGCTTGCTTGACTTGGCAGGATTTGCATGTGCTGCAGACCACCCCCCTTCCACCAGAGGACAGGGAGCGAATGCAGGCTGCCGCCCGACAACACGCCGGCCGGGTCCGTTTCACCGACGGGGCTGTGCCAATCGGTGCTCGGGCGGTTCCCGCCGAGGATCCCGCACGCCCTTAGCAGACGGGACGGGAGGCGGGGGGGCCGCCGCCGCCGCCGCCGCCGCCGCCGCCGCCGCCCCACGTCCACTGTCTCCACGCTGGCACGCGGGCGGTCTCTAACAGGGCTGTCTGTCAACTACGCTAGGGTCCGGCAAGTCGCTCAGAACCCAGATGAGAAGCCTGCTCTTTGCCTTCAGAGGCTCGCTGAGGCTGTAACCCAGTACCCTCGCCTGGACCCTGCCTCCCCGGCCCCGTCCAGGGCTACTGTGGTGGCGACGCATTTTCTCTCTCAGTCCTCCCCGATACCCGGAAAAAAAAATTCAAGAAGGCCGAAGAGGGTCCCCAAACTCCCATTCCCGACCTGCCGACCATGGCATTGAACACCCGAGACGAAGAGCGGCTGAACCGCAGGGGCAGGCCAGACTGCAGCTGCAGGTGCAGGTGCAACTCCACACCCCAGCCTCGCTGGCAGCCCTGTGGCCGGCGGGCTCCGGGAGGCACACAGAGGGGCACCCCACCGCATCCCGCCTGGGGCTTGCGTCAGACGCGGCACCGAGGGACACCGGGCCCGTCAATGTCCCAGGATCACAGAGCCGACGCGGCCAGGCCCGCAATGTCGAGTGACGGGCCACTGGAAATCCGCCTGCCCTGGTCTCGGGGCATCCTCGGCGCCTCCACACGGAGGCAACCCTGAGCCGCAAAGTCCAACCTTCCGACTACTCGGACTGGACCACGACTCGCGGGGCCCAGACTCGGACACCCCCTAACCCAGGCCGAGCCTGGGGTGTGGGACCCAGGGAATTTAACAAAAATCCCCTGCCCCTGGACAAGCGGAGCAGGACTAACTCCATTTTCTGCTGCACCCGCCACCTCCTGCTATGACCCCCACAGGACCTGCTTATTGCTTAAGGCGCTGCCCCACCCTAGTCAAGCCACTGAGCACACCTTACCCAAAATCAGATCATAAAAATGTAACCCCCGCTTGTGCCCCCCAACACTGCGCGCCAATTCTGACCAGAGTGATAGGCCAGTTCAAACGGTCACCATCGGTAGGGTAAACTGGGAGTCAACTGGCCCCCAGTTGCGGGCGGACTCACATGACTGTGCAACCTTCTGTGTGTGTTACAATCCCGTGGGCCACTGGCCCCCGGAAAGCTGCTACGCCTCTGAGCCCCGGGGTCCAAGTCCCTGCTCCGCCGTGTCGGGTATACTTGGACCCAAGCTCGAGCTTGTAAAGAAACCCTCGTGTGTTTGCATCGGTGTCGGCTCCTGGGGGCTTTCTCGGATTTGCTACCTGGGGCACAACGTGGGGTCCTGCTCCCGGGAGCGGGGAAGTCCGTCTCTTTCCTGCTGGACACGGGGCGACTGGCTCCATTCTGCCTTCCACTCGGGTGCCGGGTTCCCCTCTCCAGTGGTGGTGGTGGTGGGAACTGATGGCACCTCCATCTACTCCACGGACGGGCTCCCCTCTCACCCTCCTTCCTTAGAACTCCTTCCTGCCCGGCTCCTCTCCTCGGCCGGGATATCCTACACAAACTCAAGGCCACCGTTCGTCTTTCTCCCTCACCCACTGCCTCTGCTCACCTCGTCTTACCCTTCATTTCTCCTGATCCCTCCACTCCACGCCCCCCGTCTCCCTCTACCCCTTAACCCCCAAGTCTGGGACACCTCTAAACCAATGGTGGCCACTCACCACCCCCCAGTCAAAACCCACTTAAAAGATCAAACCCCCCCGCCTCCTCTCCTTCTCAGCCCCAATTCTCCATTTCGGAAACTCACCGACGGGGACTTAAACCTAGTACAGACCGACTTGGCCAGCACGGCCTCCTTATCCCCAACAGCTCCCCGAGCATCACCCCCATTCTCCCTGCCAGGAAACCTTCTGGAGCCTATCGCCTAGTACAAGGTTGAAGACTCATCAACGAGGCTGCTAGCCCTCTCCACCCGCTGGTGCCCAACCCATACGCCCCACTTCCTACTGTTCCCTCCACCGCTACTCACTTCTCACGCTTAGGCCTCAAAGATGCCTTCTTGATTCACTGCTCCTCCACACCCACATTCATACGTTCTCTTGGCCTTCCCATGGGAAGACCCCGACACACATACCTCAGGACAACTGGCCTGGACGGTCCTGCCTCAGGGACTCCAAGGATAGTCCCCATCTCTTTGGCCAGGCCCTTTCTAGACATCTCCAACAAGGCTCTTTCACACAGAGCACACTCCTCCAAGAAGTCGATGACGTTCCCCTTTGTAGGCCCTCCCGACCTTCCTCACAGGAAGACACTGCTCTCCTCCTCAGCTTCCTTGGTTCTAAAGGGTACCCGGTCACTCCCTCCAAAGCGCAACTTTGCACCCCCACGGTTACCTAGCTGGGTATATCCTTAACCCCTACACCTCGAAAACACTCACTGGAGACCGCCTCCGCCTACCACAACACCAGCATCTCCGGCCTCCCCTCTCCCCGCCAGAACGCCGACAACCTTCTCTCTTTCTTGGCTCTCGTGGGTTTCCTCTGGTACTGGATTCCTGACTCCGCTCTCCTGGCACGACCCCTCCACAGGGCAGCCAAACCAACCCCACGGGGGCCACGGACAGACCCCTCCCCTGTCAAACACCTTCTCTCCAAACGGGAAGACTGCCTTACTTTGGGACCCGTTTCAGCTCTTCCAGATCCCCCAAAACCTCCCTACTTATTGACTGATGAACGTTCCCGCTCGGCCCCTCGCCTCCTGGTACAGCCAACAGGACCAACGGAGCGGACACGGGCGTACCTCTCACAACAGCTAGATGTCGCCGCTCAGGGCTGGCAACCATGTCTCAGAGCCCTGGCTGGGGCCGCCTCCCTGACAAAGGAGGCCCTTACACTCACTCTACAAGGCCCCTCGCCGTTTTCTCCTCTCACCGCCTGGGACACAGATCTACTGAGCCAGAAATCTGTTTCTCATCTGGACCCCTCTAGACTCCAACTTGATCTTCTCCTCTTCATCGAAAACCCAGACATCTACCACCCACCAACCTCTCGTCTAAATCCTGCTCCCCTCCTGCGGGTGGGTACTCCCCCCGCGACTCACTCAGAACCCTCCCATTCCTGCCCTCAACTCCTGCACGAGCTGACTCCTCCACGTCGGGACTTTCCTATCAAGCCCTCCCGAAGCCTGACCGAATGAATCCTCTTTGGGGATGGTAGTTCTCTCATCGCCCCGGACGGCCAGAGAGAGACACGCGGCCTACGCCGTACTTGCTTACCCTCGATGCCGTCCTGGAGGCGGCTGCCCTCCCCCTCGGGACACCACATACACTGCCTCCAAATACGCCTCCCTCATCACACACACACATTCTGTCCTCTGGCAAGAGCGAGGGTGTCTTACCACCAAGGGTACCACCCATAATCAATGGGCACCTCATTTCACAACTACTGGAGACCCTCAGCCCAGACCCTCAGACCCCCCAACCTCACTCATGTAGCCACTGTCCACTGTTGTGGACCGACCCTCCGAGGACCTGGTGTCCCGAGGCAACAACAAAGCCGACTCTCCACTGCCCGACCCACTGCCTTAGACCCCCACCAGCTCCCCTCCTCTTCCTCCACACACCACAGTCCCCCTCTTACACACACCAGGAAACTCAGACAGACACCCAAAAGGATGGGAGGAATCGCCAGGGACACAGGCCGCATCTTCATTCCAAAGAAACTCGCTCTTCCAGACCCTTCAGCCCCCATGATCGTTTCAGACATACGGCAGGCCCTACACGTCGGGCCCAAGGCCTTACACCAGTTCCTACAACCCCTTTTCCACCCTCCACATGTGCCACAGGTTACCGGAGAGGCGCCGAAGTCTTGCAAACCCTGCTCCACGGTCAACGCTCGAGGGGGAATTCGCAGGCCCGGCGGGGCCCAATCCCCAGCTCTGCGCACACCAACCTGGCGAGGACTGGCAGCCTGACTTTTCCCACGTGCCACGCCATAAATCCTTTCCCTACCTGTTAGCCTCAGTGGACACCTTTACACGGTGGATAGGGGCTTTCTCCATACCTCGGGACACTGCGGAGGCGGCGGCCACCATAGCCCTCCAACACGTCATTCCGAGGTTCGGCCTCCCGCGGACCCTACCATCTGACAACGGCCCGGCCTCATCTCCAGCATCACCCAGCAAGTCTCCGAGAGCCTAAATATTACCTGGAAACCCCATATCCCATACCAACCCCAGTCTTCGGGTAAGGGAGAGCGGGCCGACGGCCTTCCGGAGGGACGTCTCACCAAACTGCCCTTGAAGCCCGCCCGTCCTGGCCACCCTCCTCCCGCTGGCTTTAACAAGGCTCAGAGCTTCCCCTAGAGGGCCGTGGGCTCTAAGTCCCTTTCAGCTTCTCGTGGGCGGCCCTTCCTGCTCACTCAAAATCTTCCCGTCACCGCCTCCTCTGCTCCTATCTTGCCTACCTTACCTAACTCTTCTAAGAGCCCTCCTGCGGGCCCATGCGACTCAGTCAGCCCGACTCCAGGGGAACCCACAGCAGATACTCCCCAAGCCCTGGCCCCAGGGGATTGCGTCCTGCTACAAGAACTATACCCAAAAACCTTACAGCCTAAGTGCACCGGTCCCGATACGGTGGCCCTTACGACCCCCACGGCCGCCAAACTCCTAGCACACCACCCGCGGGGTACACAGCTCTAAGTGAAAGCGAGGCCCCTCACGACACGGATGCGCAGGACCACCTTTGGGACCTACTCCAATACTGCTTTCAAAGCTCCATCCTCCTCCTCCTGGTCCTACCTCCTAGTTACTCCACCACTGACCCTGGTTTAGGTGGACGTTTACATGACAGAAACCTGGCACCGGGGAATGTCCACCACTGATTGTCAACCACTGGGTTGCCAGGCCCTCATCAATTTCTCCATCCCCAATTGCCAGTCAATTCCTGTATCCACATCTGATCCTAGAATCTCTTCCACCTATGATCAAGACCCATCCTACCTGCCAAAACTACCCGGTTGAAATCCACGGATGCTGCCCTTATCGCGACTGGAATATTCATCGCCTTGGCCACTTGTGCCGGGACCCTTTCGCCGGCACCTTTGCAACCAGTGACCCATGAGGCCGCTTCTACAGAACACACAGTAACTATAGCCTAACTATTCTGGACCCTTGGGATTCCCACTGGGCGACGGGGGTAACCGCAAAATTGTACCGCTGCCCCTTTTCCTCCTACCCTACCGTCTTCTCTCCCCGCATCTACACGACATACACACGTGCGGCTCTCACTTCCACCAATCCAACCCGACCGAAGGAACCAGACTCCCACCATACACGTGCACAGGAGCAACTTCTCCAAACCCACCTACAGGCTACCCCAGCTCAGGCCCGGGGCGGGGCCCCTTCTGCTAGATGAAACTTAGCCAACAAGGCACTTACTTCCCTCTCCAGCCTTTCAGGCATGGGCAATCTGTCCCACTGTTTTATCTGTGCCGCCTGGGGCAAAGCCCCCCTCTTCCCTGGTGGCCGTTCCCCTCCCTAACGCATTGAACTGCGCCAACCTCACACCCGCACCTCCAGGGCATTGCATTCTCCCTCTCTCCTGGACAATGCCTTATTCACGGACCCTCTCAACCACCACTTCCCTTTGTGTTACTCCACCCTTAGGTCTTCCCTGCGTGTAGTCACCCTGTCAAATGTGACCTCTCATCACGCCCCGATCCGTGGTCTCTCTTGGCGCAACGGGCAGCCTTTCTGAATCTCTAGGTACCTCTGCCTCTCTCCTCTGTCTGCCTGTCTCCCTGGTTCCGCGACGAACTCTCTCTAGTCGGGCAGAAGTAGCCTTCCTGGCCAGCCTCCCGGAGAAGCACAAACGAGTGATCTTTCTCCCACTACTTATCGGGGTCTCCCCGGCTCCAACCCTGGTGGCCGCCCAAGGACACGTCACTGGCGAGACAGGACCCAGGTAGGAAACCTGAACCATACCTTACTTACCCAGACCCCATAGAAAGGCAGAAGCGCTTATCGCCCCGTACCGCTTCCTCCAGTCACATGCCCCAATGCCTATCAGCCCGTACAGACACGAGCCCTTAGCACTCCCCCTTCAAAAGCCGCCTTCCCCGGCTCTGCTCCCTCTCGGGGCCTGGGAACCTCGCCCCAGATGCGCCCACTGAAAGCCTCTTTTGACCCACCTTTGCCTGGCCTCTCTAGTTCATTTGCCTACCAGTCGCATGAAACCTGAGATTTGGTGCCGAAACCCGGGAGGAGTTCGAGGCCCCGCTCTGGAGGGAGCCCCTCTCCTCTCACCACCAGGACCTGAACTGAACCCCACGCCTCGAGACGCCGGGTAGGCGCCCCCTGATTCCGTGCCCCTGTCCCGCTGGTGCTGCCGGAAGCCGCGGCCGCGCCAGGGCAACTCCACAGAGCCAGCGGGTGGCTCTCCGGTGCTCCCTGGGGATCAGGAGACGTCTTCATCCTTAGGGCCACCTCTGTTTCTCTGGTGACCCTGGGCTGCAAACGGGGACGCCTGTCTTCAGTCTCCGGGTTACCCGGTGCGAATCATGGAACTGCCCAATCCCAATGTGACCCCGAAACTCCGACGGGTTGTCTACTGTCCAATTTCAAAACCCGGGGCCGGGATCCCTGGGTGGCGCAGCGGTCTGGCGCCTGCCTTTGACCCAGGGTCCGATCCTGGAGACCCGGCACCGAATCCCACGTCAGGCTCCCGGTGCATGGAGCCTGCTTCTCCCTCTGCTTGTGTCTCTGCCCCCCACCCCCTCTCTCTCTCTCTGGGTGACTATCATAAATAAATAAAAACTTAAAAAAAAAGAAAAGAAAGAAAACCCGGGGCCTTTCCCAGGACCTGAAAAGGCGCCGCCTCAGCCTCATTCATTTCTCTACGGTGGCCCGGCCCCAAGATTACCTGGACAATCAGTCTCCACGGCCCCTGAGGGTACTTCTGACTACCAAATTCTCACGGCCCAGGACAATCTCTAGACCTCAGGGCAAGCGGACCAAGGTCCCAGACATGCAGGCTTTCTGGGACCTCCGCTCTCGCCCCTCTCTCTGCTCCCAATGTTCCACCACCCAGGTCCTTTCGGCGCGGGAGCCGCTCCCTCCGCCCCCTCCACCCATTCCCTCAGCTCCAAGAGCCCCCGAATCCTTTCCCCCTTCCCCTGTCTCAGGGTCCCCTGACA
Organism: Canis aureus; assembly: GCF_053574225.1. NCBI lineage: Eukaryota > Metazoa > Chordata > Mammalia > Carnivora > Canidae > Canis > Canis aureus. The sequence continues at coordinate 46,710,723 of NC_135637.1, read as the reverse complement.
CCCTGGCCCGAACACCTACTAGGGGAACGCCAGCCCTGCCCCCTGCCCCCTTCTCCTCCTCCTGCCTCCCAACCACACACCTCCTTACCCGTTTCTGACCCCCAACCTTCACCCCCCTACCTCCCCTCCGATCCAGGTGCACAAGATCCCACAAGGTCTCGCCTCCCCTGACCTGGCCGGCCCCCTGCGACAGGTGGTGGGAGCTGAAGGGATCGTTTGGGTCCACGCTTTCTCCCTTCAGGACCTTTCCCACATGGAAAAGGGGGCTGGGCTCTTACTCTGCTAACCCGGGACTGCAGCCAAGAATTCAGTATTTGGCCCAGGCAGAGGGCTTGCTTGACTTGGCAGGATTTGCATGTGCTGCAGACCACCCCCCTTCCACCAGAGGACAGGGAGCGAATGCAGGCTGCCGCCCGACAACACGCCGGCCGGGTCCGTTTCACCGACGGGGCTGTGCCAATCGGTGCTCGGGCGGTTCCCGCCGAGGATCCCGCACGCCCTTAGCAGACGGGACGGGAGGCGGGGGGGCCGCCGCCGCCGCCGCCGCCGCCGCCGCCGCCGCCGCCCCACGTCCACTGTCTCCACGCTGGCACGCGGGCGGTCTCTAACAGGGCTGTCTGTCAACTACGCTAGGGTCCGGCAAGTCGCTCAGAACCCAGATGAGAAGCCTGCTCTTTGCCTTCAGAGGCTCGCTGAGGCTGTAACCCAGTACCCTCGCCTGGACCCTGCCTCCCCGGCCCCGTCCAGGGCTACTGTGGTGGCGACGCATTTTCTCTCTCAGTCCTCCCCGATACCCGGAAAAAAAAATTCAAGAAGGCCGAAGAGGGTCCCCAAACTCCCATTCCCGACCTGCCGACCATGGCATTGAACACCCGAGACGAAGAGCGGCTGAACCGCAGGGGCAGGCCAGACTGCAGCTGCAGCTGCAGGTGCAACTCCACACCCCAGCCTCGCTGGCAGCCCTGCGGCCGGCGGGCTCCGGGAGGCACACAGAGGGGCACCCCACCGCATCCCGCCTGGGGCTTGCGTCAGACGCGGCACCGAGGGACACCGGGCCCGTCAATGTCCCAGGATCACGGAGCCGACGCGGCCAGGCCCGCGATGTCGAGTGACGGGCCACTGGAAATCCGCCTGCCCTGGTCTCGGGGCATCCTCGGCGCCTCCACACGGAGGCAACCCTGAGCCGCAAAGTCCAACCTTCCGACTACTCGGACTGGACCACGACTCGCGGGGCCCAGACTCGGACACCCCCTAACCCAGGCCGAGCCTGGGGTGTGGGACCCAGGGAATTTAACAAAAATCCCCTGCCCCTGGACAAGCGGAGCAGGACTAACTCCATTTTCTGCTGCACCCGCCACCTCCTGCTATGACCCCCACAGGACCTGCTTATTGCTTAAGGCGCTGCCCCACCCTAGTCAAGCCACTGAGCACACCTTACCCAAAATCAGATCATAAAAATGTAACCCCCGCTTGTGCCCCCCAACACTGCGCGCCAATTCTGACCAGAGTGATAGGCCAGTTCAAACGGTCACCATAGGTAGGGTAAACTGGGAGTCAACTGGCCCCCAGTTGCGGGCGGACTCACATGACTGTGCAACCTTCTGTGTGTGTTACAATCCCGTGGGCCACTGGCCCCCGGAAAGCTGCTACGCCTCTGAGCCCCGGGGTCCAAGTCCCTGCTCCGCCGTGTCGGGTATACTTGGACCCAAGCTCGAGCTTGTAAAGAAACCCTCGTGTGTTTGCATCGGTGTCGGCTCCTGGGGGCTTTCTCGGATTTGCTACCTGGGGCACAACGTGGGGTCCTGCTCCCGGGAGCGGGGAAGTCCGTCTCTTTCCTGCTGGACACGGGGCGACTGGCTCCATTCTGCCTTCCACTCGGGTGCCGGGTTCCCCTCTCCAGTGGTGGTGGTGGTGGGAACTGATGGCACCTCCATCTACTCCACGGACGGGCTCCCCTCTCACCCTCCTTCCTTAGAACTCCTTCCTGCCCGGCTCCTCTCCTCGGCCGGGAGATCCTACACAAACTCAAGGCCACCGTTCGTCTTTCTCCCTCACCCACTGCCTCTGCTCACCTCGTCTTACCCTTCACTTCTCCTGATCCCTCCACTCCACGCCCCCCGTCTCCCTCTACCCCTTAACCCCCAAGTCTGGGACACCTCTAAACCAATGGTGGCCACTCACCACCCCCCAGTCAAAACCCACTTAAAAGATCAAACCCCCCCGCCTCCTCTCCTTCTCAGCCCCAATTCTCCATTTCGGAAACTCACCGACGGGGACTTAAACCTAGTACAGACCGACTTGGCCAGCACGGCCTCCTTATCCCCAACAGCTCCCCGAGCATCACCCCCATTCTCCCTGCCAGGAAACCTTCTGGAGCCTATCGCCTAGTACAAGGTTGAAGACTCATCAACGAGGCTGCTAGCCCTCTCCACCCGCTGGTGCCCAACCCATACACCCCACTTCCTACTGTTCCCTCCACCGCTACTCACTTCTCACGCTTAGGCCTCAAAGATGCCTTCTTGATTCACTGCTCCTCCACACCCACATTCATACGTTCTCTTGGCCTTCCCATGGGAAGACCCCGACACACATACCTCAGGACAACTGGCCTGGACGGTCCTGCCTCAGGGACTCCAAGGATAGTCCCCATCTCTTTGGCCAGGCCCTTTCTAGACATCTCCAACAATGCTCTTTCACACAGAGCACACTCCTCCAAGAAGTCGATGACGTTCCCCTTTAGTAGGCCCTCCCGACCTTCCTCACAGGAAGACACTGCTCTCCTCCTCAGCTTCCTTGGTTCTAAAGGGTACCCGGTCACTCCCTCCAAAGCGCAACTTTGCACCCCCACGGTTACCTAGCTGGGTATATCCTTAACCCCTACACCTCGAAAACACTCACTGGAGACCGCCTCCGCCTACCACAACACCAGCATCTCCGGCCTCCCCTCTCCCCGCCAGAACGCCGACAACCTTCTCTCTTTCTTGGCTCTCGTGGGTTTCCTCTGGTACTGGATTCCTGACTCCGCTCTCCTGGCACGACCCCTCCACAGGGCAGCCAAACCAACCCCACGGGGGCCACGGACAGACCCCTCCCCTGTCAAACACCTTCTCTCCAAACGGGAAGACTGCCTTACTTTGGGACCCGTTTCAGCTCTTCCAGATCCCCCAAAACCTCCCTACTTATTGACTGATGAACGTTCCCGCTCGGCCCCTCGCCTCCTGGTACAGCCAACAGGACCAACGGAGCGGACACGGGCGTACCTCTCACAACAGCTAGATGTCGCCGCTCAGGGCTGGCAACCATGTCTCAGAGCCCTGGCTGGGGCCGCCTCCCTGACAAAGGAGGCCCTTACACTCACTCTACAAGGCCCCTCGCCGTTTTCTCCTCTCACCGCCTGGGACACAGATCTACTGAGCCAGAAATCTGTTTCTCATCTGGACCCCTCTAGACTCCAACTTGATCTTCTCCTCTTCATCGAAAACCCGGACATCTACCACCCACCAACCTCTCGTCTAAATCCTGCTCCCCTCCTGCGGGTGGGTACTCCCCCCGCGACTCACTCAGAACCCTCCCATTCCTGCCCTCAACTCCTGCACGAGCTGACTCCTCCACGTCGGGACTTTCCTATCAAGCCCTCCCGAAGCCTGACCGAATCCTCTTTGGGGATGGTAGTTCTCTCATCGCCCCGGACGGCCAGAGAGAGACACGCGGCCTACGCCGTACTTGCTTACCCTCGATGCCGTCCTGGAGGCGGCTGCCCTCCCCTTCGGGACACCACATACACTGCCTCCAAATACGCCTCCCTCATCACACACACACATTCTGTCCTCTGGCAAGAGCGAGGGTGTCTTACCACCAAGGGTACCACCCATAATCAATGGGCACCTCATTTCACAACTACTGGAGACCCTCAGCCCAGACCCTCAGACCCCCCAACCTCACTCAAGTAGCCACTGTCCACTGTCGTGGACCGACCCTCCGAGGACCTGGTGTCCCGAGGCAACAACAAAGCCGACTCTCCACTGCCCGACCCACTGCCTTAGACCCCCACCAGCTACCCTCCTCTTCCTCCACACACCACAGTCCCCCTCTTACACACACCAGGAAACTCAGACAGACACCCAAAAGGATGGGAGGAATCGCCAGGGACACAGGCCGCATCTTCATTCCAAAGAAACTCGCTCTTCCAGACCCTTCAGCCCCCATGATCGTTTCAGACATACGGCAGGCCCTACACGTCGGGCCCAAGGCCTTACACCAGTTCCTACAACCCCTTTTCCACCCTCCACATGTGCCACAGGTTACCGGAGAGGCGCCGAAGTCTTGCAAACCCTGCTCCACGGTCAACGCTCGAGGGGGAATTCGCAGGCCCGGCGGGGCCCAATCCCCAGCTCTGCGCACACCAACCTGGCGAGGACTGGCAGCCTGACTTTTCCCACGTGCCACGCCATAAATCCTTTCCCTACCTGTTAGCCTCAGTGGACACCTTTACACGGTGGATAGGGGCTTTCTCCATACCTCAGGACACTGCGGAGGCGGCGGCCACCATAGCCCTCCAACACGTCATTCCGAGGTTCGGCCTCCCGCGGACCCTACCATCTGACAACGGCCCGGCCTCATCTCCAGCATCACCCAGCAAGTCTCCGAGAGCCTAAATATTACCTGGAAACCCCATATCCCATACCAACCCCAGTCTTCGGGTAAGGGAGAGCGGGCCGACGGCCTTCTCGAGGGACGTCTCACCAAACTGCCCTTGAAGCCCGCCCGTCCTGGCCACCCTCCTCCCGCTGGCTTTAACAAGGCTCAGAGCTTCCCCTAGAGGGCCGTGGGCTCTAAGTCCCTTTCAGCTTCTCGTGGGCGGCCCTTCCTGCTCACTCAAAATCTTCCCGTCACCGCCTCCTCTGCTCCTATCTTGCCTACCTTACCTAACTCTTCTAAGAGCCCTCCTGCGGGCCCATGCGACTCAGTCAGCCCGACTCCAGGGGAACCCACAGCAGATACTCCCCAAGCCCTGGCCCCAGGGGATTGCGTCCTGCTACAAGAACTATACCCAAAAACCTTACAGCCTAAGTGCACCGGTCCCGATACGGTGGCCCTTACGACCCCCACGGCCGCCAAACTCCTAGCACACCACCCGCGGGGTACACAGCTCTAAGTGAAAGCGAGGCCCCTCACGACACGGATGCGCAGGACCACCTTTGGGACCTACTCCAATACTGCTTTCAAAGCTCCATCCTCCTCCTCCTGGTCCTACCTCCTAGTTACTCCACCACTGACCCTGGTTTAGGTGGACGTTTACATGACAGAAACCTGGCACCGGGGAATGTCCACCACTGATTGTCAACCACTGGGTTGCCAGGCCCTCATCAATTTCTCCATCCCCAATTGCCAGTCAATTCCTGTATCCACATCTGATCCTAGAATCTCTTCCACCTATGATCAAGACCCATCCTACCTGCCAAAACTACCCGGTTGAAATCCACGGATGCTGCCCTTATCGCGACTGGAATATTCATCGCCTTGGCCACTTGTGCCGGGACCCTTTCGCCGGCACCTTTGCAACCAGTGACCCATGAGGCCGCTTCTACAGAACACACAGTAACTATAGCCTAACTATTCTGGACCCTTGGGATTCCCACTGGGCGACGGGGGTAACCGCAAAATTGTACCGCTGCCCCTTTTCCTCCTACCCTACCGTCTTCTCTCCCCGCATCTACACGACATACACACGTGCGGCTCTCACTTCCACCAATCCAACCCGACCGAAGGAACCAGACTCCCACCATACACGTGCACAGGAGCAACTTCTCCAAACCCACCTACAGGCTACCCCAGCTCAGGCCCGGGGCGGGGCCCCTTCTGCTAGATGAAACTTAGCCAACAAGGCACTTACTTCCCTCTCCAGCCTTTCAGGCATGGGCAATCTGTCCCACTGTTTTATCTGTGCCGCCTGGGGCAAAGCCCCCCTCTTCCCTGGTGGCCGTTCCCCTCCCTAACGCATTGAACTGCGCCAACCTCACACCCGCACCTCCAGGGCATTGCATTCTCCCTCTCTCCTGGACAATGCCTTATTCACGGACCCTCTCAACCACCACTTCCCTTTGTGTTACTCCACCCTTAGGTCTTCCCTGCGTGTAGTCACCCTGTCAAATGTTACCTCTCATCACGCCCCGATCCGTGGTCTCTCTTGGCGCAACGGGCAGCCTTTCTGAATCTCTAGGTACCTCTGCCTCTCTCCTCTGTCTGCCTGTCTCCCTGATTCCGCGACGAACTCTCTCTAGTCGGGCAGAAGTAGCCCTCCTGGCCAGCCTCCCGGAGAAGCACAAACGAGTGATCTTTCTCCCACTACTTATCGGGGTCTCCCCGGCTTCAACCCTGGTGGCCGCCCAAGGACACGTCACTGGCGAGACAGGACCCAGGTAGGAAACCTGAACCATACCTTACTTACCCAGACCCCATAGAAAGGCAGAAGCGCTTATCGCCCCGTACCGCTTCCTCCAGTCACATGCCCCAATGCCTATCAGCCCGTACAGACACGAGCCCTTAGCACTCCCCCTTCAAAAGCCGCCTTCCCCGGCTCTGCTCCCTCTCGGGGCCTGGGAACCTCGCCCCAGATGCGCCCACTGAAAGCCTCTTTTGACCCACCTTTGCCTGGCCTCTCTAGTTCATTTGCCTACCAGTCGCATGAAACCTGAGATTTGGTGCCGAAACCCGGGAGGAGTTCGAGGCCCCGCTCTGGAGGGAGCCCCTCTCCTCTCACCACCAGGACCTGAACTGAACCCCACGCCTCGAGACGCCGGGTAGGCGCCCCCTGATTCCGTGCCCCTGTCCCGCTGGTGCTGCCGGAAGCCGCGGCCGCGCCAGGGCAACTCCACAGAGCCAGCGGGTGGCTCTCCGGTGCTCCCTGGGGATCAGGAGACGTCCTCATCCTTAGGGCCACCTCTGTTTCTCTGGTGACCCTGGGCTGCAAACGGGGACGCCTGTCTTCAGTCTCCGGGTTACCCGGTGCGAATCATGGAACTGCCCAATCCCAATGTGACCCCGAAACTCCGACGGGTTGTCTACTGTCCAATTTCAAAACCCGGGGCCGGGATCCCTGGGTGGCGCAGCGGTCTGGCGCCTGCCTTTGACCCAGGGTCCGATCCTGGAGACCCGGCACCGAATCCCACGTCAGGCTCCCGGTGCATGGAGCCTGCTTCTCCCTCTGCTTGTGTCTCTGCCCCCCACCCCCTCTCTCTCTCTCTGGGTGACTATCATAAATAAATAAAAACTTAAAAAAAAAGAAAAGAAAGAAAACCCGGGGCCTTTCCCAGGACCTGAAAAGGCGCCGCCTCAGCCTCATTCATTTCTCTACGGTGGCCCGGCCCCAATATTACCTGGACAATCAGTCTCCACGGCCCCTGAGGGTACTTCTGACTACCAAATTCTCACGGCCCAGGACAATCTCTAGACCTCAGGGCAAGCGGACCAAGGTCCCAGACATGCAGGCTTTCTGGGACCTCCGCTCTCGCCCCTCTCTCTGCTCCCAATGTTCCACCCCCCAGGTCCTTTCGGCGCGGGAGCCGCTCCCTCCGCCCCCTCCACCCATTCCCTCAGCTCCAAGAGCCCCCGAATCCTTTCCCCCTTCCCCTGTCTCAGGGTCCCCTGACACCCTGGCCCGAACACCTACTAGGGGAACGCCAGCCCTGCCCCCTGCCCCCTTCTCCTCCTCCTGCCTCCCAACCACACACCTCCTTACCCGTTTCTGACCCCCAACCTTCACCCCCCTACCTCCCCTCCGATCCAGGTGCACAAGATCCCACAAGGTCTCGCCTCCCCTGACCTGGCCAGACCCCTGCGACAGGTGGTGGGAGCTGAAGGGATTGTTCGGGTCCACGCTTTCTCCCTTCAGGACCTTTCCCACATGGAAAAGGGGGCTGGGCTCTTACTCTGCTAACCCGGGACTGCAGCCAAGAATTCAGTATTTGGCCCAGGCAGAGGGCTTGCTTGACTTGGCAGGATTTGCATGTGCTGCAGACCACCCCCCTTCCACCAGAGGACAGGGAGCGAATGCAGGCTGCCGCCCGACAACACGCCGGCCGGGTCCGTTTCACCGACGGGGCTGTGCCAATCGGTGCTCGGGCGGTTCCCGCCGAGGATCCCGCACGCCCTTAGCAGACGGGACGGGAGGCGGGGGGGCCGCCGCCGCCGCCGCCGCCGCCGCCGCCGCCGCCGCCGCCCCACGTCCACTGTCTCCACGCTGGCACGCGGGCGGTCTCTAACAGGGCTGTCTGTCAACTACGCTAGGGTCCGGCAAGTCGCTCAGAACCCAGATGAGAAGCCTGCTCTTTGCCTTCAGAGGCTCGCTGAGGCTGTAACCCAGTACCCTCGCCTGGACCCTGCCTCCCCGGCCCCGTCCAGGGCTACTGTGGTGGCGACGCATTTTCTCTCTCAGTCCTCCCCGATACCCGGAAAAAAAAATTCAAGAAGGCCGAAGAGGGTCCCCAAACTCCCATTCCCGACCTGCCGACCATGGCATTGAACACCCGAGACGAAGAGTGGCTGAACCGCAGGCGCAGGCCAGACTGCAGCTGCAGCTGCAGGTGCAACTCCACACCCCAGCCTCGCTGGCAGCCCTGCGGCCGGCGGGCTCCGGGAGGCACACAGAGGGGCACCCCACCGCATCCCGCCTGGGGCTTGCGTCAGACGCGGCACCGAGGGACACCGGGCCCGTCAATGTCCCAGGATCACGGAGCCGACGCGGCCAGGCCCGCGATGTCGAGTGACGGGCCACTGGAAATCCGCCTGCCCTGGTCTCGGGGCATCCTCGGCGCCTCCACACGGAGGCAACCCTGAGCCGCAAAGTCCAACCTTCCGACTACTCGGACTGGACCACGACTCGCGGGGCCCAGACTCGGACACCCCCTAACCTAGGCCGAGCCTGGGGTGTGGGACCCAGGGAATTTAACAAAAATCCCCTGCCCCTGGACAAGCGGAGCAGGACTAACTCCATTTTCTGCTGCACCCGCCACCTCCTGCTATGACCCCCACAGGACCTGCTTATTGCTTAAGGCGCTGCCCCACCCTAGTCAAGCCACTGAGCACACCCTTACCCGAAATCAGATCATAAAAATGTAACCCCCGCTTGTGCCCCCCAACACTGCGCGCCAATTCTAACCAGAGTGATAGGCCAGTTCAAACGGTCACCATAGGGAGGGTAAACTGGGAGTCAACTGGCCCCCAGTTGCGGGCGGACTCACATGACTGTGCAACCTTCTGTGTGTGTTACAATCCCGTGGGCCACTGGCCCCCGGAAAGCTGCTACGCCTCTGAGCCCCGGGGTCCAAGTCCCTGCTCCGCCGTGTCGGGTATACTTGGACCCAAGCTCGAGCTTGTAAAGAAACCCTCGTGTGTTTGCATCGGTGTCGGCTCCTGGGGGCTTTCTCGGATTTGCTACCTGGGGCACAACGTGGGGTCCTGCTCCCGGGAGCGGGGAAGTCCATCTCTTTCCTGCTGGACACGGGGCGACTGGCTCCATTCTGCCTTCCACTCGGGTGCCGGGTTCCCCTCTCCAGTGGTGGTGGTGGTGGGAACTGATGGCACCTCCATCTCCTCCACGGACGGGCTCCCCTCTCACCCTCCTTCCTTAGAACTCCTTCCTGCCCGGCTCCTCTCCTCGGCCGGGAGATCCTACACAAACTCAAGGCCACCGTTCGTCTTTCTCCCTCACCCACTGCCTCTGCTCACCTCGTCTTACCCTTCATTTCTCCTGATCCCTCCACTCCACGCCCCCCGTCTCCCTCTACCCCTTAACCCCCAAGTCTGGGACACCTCTAAACCAATGGTGGCCACTCACCACCCCCCAGTCAAAACCCACTTAAAAGATCAAACCCCCCCGCCTCCTCTCCTTCTCAGCCCCAATTCTCCATTTCGGAAACTCACCGATGGGGACTTAAACCTAGTACAGACCGACTTGGCCAGCACGGCCTCCTTATCCCCAACAGCTCCCCGAGCATCACCCCCATTCTCCCTGCCAGGAAACCTTCTGGAGCCTATCGCCTAGTACAAGGTTGAAGACTCATCAACGAGGCTGCTAGCCCTCTCCACCCGCTGGTGCCCAACCCATACGCCCCACTTTCTACTGTTCCCTCCACCGCTACTCACTTCTCACGCTTAGGCCTCAAAGACGCCTTCTTGATTCACTGCTCCTCCACACCCACATTCATACGTTCTCTTGGCCTTCCCATGGGAAGACCCCGACACACATACCTCAGGACAACTGGCCTGGACGGTCCTGCCTCAGGGACTCCAAGGATAGTCCCCATCTCTTTGGCCAGGCCCTTTCTAGACATCTCCAACAAGGCTCTTTCACACAGAGCACACTCCTCCAAGAAGTCGATGACCTTCCCCTTTGTAGGCCCTCCCGACCTTCCTCACAGGAAGACACTGCTCTCCTCCTCAGCTTCCTTGGTTCTAAAGGGTACCCGGTCACTCCCTCCAAAGCGCAACTTTGCACCCCCACGGTTACCTAGCTGGGTATATCCTTAACCCCTACACCTCGAAAACACTCACTGGAGACCGCCTCCGCCTACCACAACACCAGCATCTCCGGCCTCCCCTCTCCCCGCCAGAACGCCGACAACCTTCTCTCTTTCTTGGCTCTCGTGGGTTTCCTCTCGTACTGGATTCCTAACTTCGCTCTCCTGGCACGACCCCTCCACAGGGCAGCCAAACCAACCCCACGGGGGCCACGGACAGACCCCTCCCCTGTCAAACACCTTTTCTCCAAACGGGAAAACTGCCTTACTCTGGGACCCGTTACAGCTCTTCCAGATCCCCCAAAACCTCCCTACTTATTGACTGATGAACGTTCCCGCTCGGCCCCTCGCCTCCTGGTACAGCCAACAGGACCAACGGAGCGGACACGGGCGTACCTCTCACAACAGCTAGATGTCGCCGCTCAGGGCTGGCAACCATGTCTCAGAGCCCTGGCTGGGGCCGCCTCCCTGACAAAGGAGGCCCTTAGACTCACTCTACAAGGCCCCTCACCGTTTTCTCCTCTCACCGCCTGGGACACAGATCTACTGAGCCAGAAATCTGTTTCTCATCTGGACCCCTCTAGACTCCAACTTGATCTTCTCCTCTTCATCGAAAACCCGGACATCTACCACCCACCAACCTCTCGTCTAAATCCTGCTCCCCTCCTGCGGGTGGGTACTCCCCCCGCGACTCACTCAGAACCCTCCCGTTCCTGCCCTCCACTCCTGCAGGGGCTGACTCCTCCACGTCGGGACTTTCCTATCAAGCCCTCCCGAAGCCTGACCGAATCCTCTTTGTGGATGGTAGTTCTCTCGTCGCCCCGGACGGCCAGAGAGAGACACGCGGCCTACGCCGTACTTGCTTACCCTCGATGCCGTCCTGGAGGCGGCTGCCCTCCCCCTCGGGACACCACATACACTGCCTCCAAATACGCCTCCCTCATCACACACACACACATTCTGTCCTCTGGCAAGAGCGAGGGTGTCTTACCACCAAGGGTACCACCCATAATCAATGGGCACCTCATTTCACAACTACTGGAGACCCTCAGCCCAGACCCTCAGACCCCACAACCTCACTCAAGTAGCCACTGTCCACTGTCGTGGACCGACCCTCCCAGGACCTGGTGTCCCGAGGCAACAACAAAGCCGACTCTCCACTGCCCGACCCACTGCCTTAGACCCCCACCAGCTCCCCTCCTCTTCCTCCACACACCACAGTCCCCCTCTTACACACACCAGGAAACTCACACAGACACCCAGAAGGATGGGAGGAATCGCCAGGGACAAAGGCCGCATCTTCATTCCAAAGAAACTCGCTCTTCCAGACCATTCAGCCCCCATGATCGTTTCAGACATACGGCAGTCCCTACACGTCGGGCCCAAGGCCTTACACCAGTTCCTACAACCCCTTTTCCACCCTCCACATGTGCCACAGGTTACCGGAGAGGCGCCGAAGTCTTGCAAACCCTGCTCCACGGTCAACGCTCGAGGGGGAGTTCGCAGGCCCGGCTGGTCCCAATCCCCAGCTCTGCGCACACCAACCTGGCGAGGACTGGCAGCCTGACTTTTCCCACGTGCCACGCCATAAATCCTTTCCCTACCTGTTAGCCTCAGTGGACACCTTTACACGGTGGATAGGGGCTTTCTCCATACCTCGGGACACTGCGGAGGCGGCGGCCACCATAGCCCTCCAACACATCATTCCGAGGTTCGGCCTCCCGCGGACCCTACCATCCGACAACGGCCCGGCCTCATCTCCAGCATCACCCAGCAAGTCTCCGAGAGCCTAAATATTACCTGGAAACCCCAGTCTTCGGGTAAGGGAGAGCGGGTCGACGGCCTTCTCGAGGGACGTCTACCCAAACTGCCCTTGGAGCCCGCCCGTCCTGGCCACCCTCCTCCTGCTGGCTTTAACAAGGCTCAGAGCTTCCCCTAGAGGGCTGTGGGGTCTAAGTCCCTTTCAGCTTCTCTTGGGCGGCCCTTCCTGCTCACTCAAAATCTTCCCGTCACCGCCTCCTCTGCTCCTATCTTGCCTACCTTACCTAACTCTTCTAAGAGCCCTCCTGCGGGCCCATGCGACTCAGCCCGACTCCAGGGGAACCCACAGCAGATACTCCCCAAGCCCTGGCCCCAGGGGATAGCGCCCTGCTATAAGAACTATACCCAAAAACCTTACAGTCTAAGTGCGCCAGTCCCGATACGGTGGCCCTTACGACCCCCACGGCCGCCAAACTCCTAGCACACCACCCGCGGGGTACACAGCTCTAAGTGAAAGCGAGGCCCCTCACGACACGGATGCGCAGGACCACCTTTGGGACCTGCTCCAATACTGCTTTCAAAGCTCCATCCTCCTCCTCCTGGTCCTACCTCCTAGTTACTCCACCACTGACCCTTGTTAGGTGGACGTTTACATGACAGAAACTTGGCACCGGGGAATTTTCAGCACTTATTGTCAACCACCGATTCTCAACCGCCCCTGGAATGGCCAGGCCCGTACAGACTGAGTTACTGCGGGAGATGCCCTGGCCGCCGCTTCTGTTGTTCCTCCTAGTGTCACTTAGTACCTCGGACAGATAGGGGCCGCCAGTGAGCAGAGGCCTCACGGGATAAACAGCTCCCACGGAGCCTTGCACCTGCTAGGGGGCGAAGCATGTCCCACATGTGCACACACCTGAGAATCAGCATGGCCGGTCCCTCCCCCAGAAGACCAGCTGGAAGGACAGGGGAAGAGCAAGTTCCTGTCCAAGCAGCGCTAGAAGGTTCAAGGCTAAGTCTAGGCACTTACAGTATATAAAATCAGAGGATACCCCTTCTTGTTTTTTGTTTCCCGCCCCCTTTCTTCTTTTTCCTGTACTAGTTGTTTTTAGCTAATCTGCACTGAGCAAAATGACTAGGAGGAAGGATTCACCACAAAAGAAAGAATAAGAAACAGTCCTCTCTCCCACAGAGCTACAGAATTTGGATTTCAATTCATTGTCAGAAAGCCAATTCAGAAGCACAATTATGAAGCTACCGGTGGCTCTGGAAAAAAGCATAAAGGATTCAAGAGACTTCATGACTGTAGAATTTCGATCTAATCTGTCCAAAATTAAAAATCAATTAAATGAGATGCAATCCAAACTGGAGGTCCTATCCTGCTAAAAGATGAAAGGGTCAACCAAGAAATTAGAGAATTAAAAAATTCATGGAAGCTAATGAGAATGAAGATACAACCACTCAAAATCTTTGGGATACAGAAAAGCAGTTCTGAGGGGGAAATACATCACAATACAAGCATCCATCCAAAAACTGGAAAGAACTCAAATACAAAAGCTAACCTTGAACCTAAAGCAGCTGGAGATGAACAGCAAATGAACCTTCCACCAGCTGAAGAAGAGAGTTAATAAAGATTTGAGCAGATCTTAACAAAATAGAGACCAGAAGAACTGTGGAACACATCAACAAAACCAGGAGCTGGTTTTTGAAAGAATAAGATAGATAAACCATTAACCAGCCTTATTAAAAAGAAGAGAGAAAAGACCCAAATTAATAAAATCAGGAATGAGAATGGAGCGATCACCAACACCAAGGAAATACAAAGGATTATAATAACATATTATGAGCTGAGCAGCTATACACCAATAAATTATGCAATGGAGAAGAAATAGACGCATTTCTGGAAAACCACAAACTACCAAAACTGGAGCAGGAGGAAAGAGAAAACCTGAAGAGGTCGATAACCAGGGAGGAAATTGAAGCACTCATCAAAATCCTCCCAAGACACAAATACGAGGGCCACATGGCTTCCCTGGGGAATTCTATCAAATGTTTAAAGAAGAAACCATGCAGATTCTACTAAAGCTGTTTGAAAGATAGAAAGAGATGGGATACTTCCAAACTTGTTATATGAGGCCAGCATCACCTTAATTCTAAAACCAGACAAAGACCTGTCCAAAAAGGAAATTACAGACAAATATCCCTGACGAACACGGATGCAAAAATTCTCAACAAAATACTAGCCAATAGGATCCAATGATACATTAAGAAGAGTATTCACCATGACCAAGTGGGATTTCACCGCGGAACGCAAGGCTGGTTCAGCACTCCTAAAACAATCAATGTGATTGATCATATCAGCAAGAGAAAATCAAGAACCATAGGATCCTCTCAATAGATGCAGAGAAAGCTTTTGACAAAATACAGCATCCATGCCTGATCAAAACTCTTCACACTGTAGGCATAGAGGGAACATTCCTCAGCATCTTAAAAGCCATCTATGAAAAGCCCACCCCAAATATCATTCTCAGTAGGGAACCGCTGGGAGCCTTTCCCCTAAGATCAGGAATACGACAGGGATCCTGAAGTGGGATTCAAATCCAGAACCCGAGGATCATGAACTGAGCCAAAGGCAGATGCTTAACCGCTGAGCCACCCAGGCGTCCCTCATCTCTCACTTTCAACCAAAAGCTAGAAACAATTAAACTTAATAGGCATGTTGAATCCCTAGAGAAGAGGTCAAAAGCTTGGTGTGTTGTGCCAGTGAGCCAAATTGTGAATGTAAAGGAAAAGTTCTTAAAGGAAATTGAAAGGGCTATTCCAGAGAACACATAAATCCTAAGAAAGCAAAAGAATCTTACCACTTATATGGGGAAAATTTTAGTGGTTTGGATGGAACATCAAACCAGCCACAATATCTCAACGCAAAACTTAATGCAGAGCAAGGCCCTATCGCTCTTCAATTCTGGGAAGGCTGAGAGATATAAGGAAGCTGTAGAATAAAAGACTGAAGCTAGCAGAGGTTGGTTCCTAAGATTGAAGGAAGGAAACCATCTCTATAACATAAAAGTGCAAAGTGAGGCAGCAAGTACTGATGCAGAAGCGGTAACAAATTACCCAGATCAAGCTAAGACAACTCATGAGGGTGCCTACACTAAACAAATTTTTTTTAAGATTTGAGAGAGACAGCACCCACCCGCACACTCGTGAGTGCACAGTGGGGAGGGGAAGAAGGAGAGCGAGAGAGAAACTACAAGCAGACTCCACGCCGAGCACAGAGACCAACACAAGGCCCAATCTCACAGCCCTGAGATCATGGCCTGAGCAGAAACCAAGAGTAGGATGCTTAACAGACTGAGCCACCCAGGAGCCCCACAATAAATTTTCAACAGAGACCAAACAGACATATGGGAAGAAGATGTCATTTGGGACTTCATGGCTACACAAGAGAAGTCATGGCACGCTTCAAAGGAGGGGATGACTCCCTTATTAGGAGCTCATGCAGCTGATGACTTGAAGTAGAAATCTAAGCCCATTTACCATTCCAAAAATCCTAGTGCCTTTATGAATTATGCTAAGTGTACTCGACAAATGGAGCCTGGATGACAGCACACCTGTTCACAACATGGTTTACTGCATATTTGAAACCCACTGTTGAGACCTACTGCTCAAGGGGGAAAAAAAAGATTCCTTTCAAAATATCACCGCTGACGATACACTTGGAGACACATTCTGATGGGAGTTGTACAATGGCATTAATGTTTTCCTGACTGCTACACATCTGCTCTGTAGTGCATGGATCAAGGAATAAGTATGCCTTTCAGGTCTTATTATTTAAGAAACAAATTTTGGAGGTGCCTGGCTGGCTCAATTGGAAGACATGTGACTTGATCTCAGGGTTGTGAGTTCAGGCCCCATGTTGGGTCTAGAGATTTCTTTAAAAAACCTAAAAATAATAATAAATAAATTTGTAAGGCTACAGCTGCCACAGTGATTCCTCTGATGGATATAGGCTAAGTAAACTGAAAACTTCTGGGAAGGGTTCACCATTCCAGATGCCATTGAGAACACTCTCATGGTACCAATGCAGGAAAAAAATCCAGAATAGAGACACAAAAGATGAAAGCAAATTACTATAAAAAAAATGACCAAATAATAAAGACAGCAAAAGACAAAGAAAGGAACACAATAGCAAAAGAAAACAACCAAAATGGCAATACTAAGTCTTCATCCATCAATAATTATTGAAATGTTAAAAATTAAACTTTTTTATTTTATATTTTAAAGATTTTATTAATTTATTCGTGAGAGTTAGAGAGAAGGGGGCAGAGATACAGGCAGAGGGAGAAGCAGGCTCCATGCAGGGAGCCTGACATGGGACTCGACCCTGGGTCCCCAGGATCACGCCCTGGGCCGAAGGTGGCGCTAAACTGCTAAGTCACCGGGGCTGCCCATAAACTCATTAAAAAAAACAAAAAAAAAGAAAGAAAGAAAGAAAAAGATGTATTTTTCCAGAGAGAGTGCACATGCATGTGAGCAGGTCAAGGGCAGAGGGAGAAGAGAGAGAGAATCCCAGCAGACTCTCTCCTGAACGCGGAGCCAGACATGGGGCTTGATCTCCTGACCCTGAGGTCAAGATCTAAGCCAAAACCAAGAGTCAGATGCTCAACCGACTGAGCCACCCAGGTGCCCCAGCATTAAACTCTTTACTCAAAAGCCATAGAGTGGCTGAATGGATAAATAAAACAAGAACCAGTAACATGCTGCCATAAGAGACTTGTGGTATATTGAAGAATACACACAGACTGTAAGTGAAGGAATGGAAAATATTCCATGCAAATGGTAACTAAAAGAAAGGGTGGCTCTGCTTATGTCAGACAAAATGGACTTTAAGTTAAAAATGGTCTCACGAAACGAAGAATGCCATTATGTAATGATAAAAGGGTTAACCCAGAAGTAAAACATAAGACTTGTAAATACACATGCACCCCACATCATAGCATCACAGTGATAGACAGTAATCCCCCTCACCCACGGTTTTGCTTTCCATGGTTTCAATTACCTGTGATCAACTGTAATCTGGAAGCAGATGACCCTCCTCCTTCTGAGGTAAGATCAGAAGATCAACAGTAGCCTAACACTACGTCACAAGGCCTACGTTATTCACCTACTTCATCTCATCACACAGGCATTGCGTCGCCTCACATCATCATAAGAAAAGGGGTGCGTACGGTACAATAAGGTATTTTGTGAGAGAGACATTCACATAACTTTTTTTAGGCCATGTTGTTACAATTTTTTGTATATTAGCTTTATCGTTAATATCTCACGGTACCTAATTTATAAAGTAACCTTTATCATAGAAATAGATGTTTAAGAAAAAAACAGGATATGCAGTTGATCTGTGAACACCACAGGGTTGAACTGCATGGGTTCACTTAAATGTAGCTTCTCAAAGAGCTGCCAACATTAAGCCACAAGGCATTTATTTACAACCGCATAGGACCAAACTGAAGGCCTTTAGCACAGACGTCCCATCTGTTGTTGCCTTCTGAGTACCTAGAGAGGCTCAGTGAGGCTGCCAGCATCCGCCCACCACAGGAGGTCCCAGGACTGGGCAGGTCACATCATGTACTAATGGGGTGATTGGGCTGAACTCCTGGGGCTGGCAGGTAGAAGGCTGGGCTAAAGTAGAAAGTGCCCAGAGGGCAGAGACAGTGCCGCAAAGAGAGCCCCACACCCCTGGTGCCCTCATCCCTCCCAAGTCCTCCATGCAGTAGGTGTGACTGCAGGCCTTGGGCCCCTCCTGGGCTGGGTGTGGACTCCTCCTCCTAGTGGTGCCCTGGCCCCATGGCCTCCTGGAGGCCAGCACACTCAAGTTTGGCTACAGTAGCTGTTGACCATGGCTTGTGGTACACCAGCAGGCAGATGGGGCAGCTATACTGAACCTCCAAGATACTGCTGCCACCTTTAGACCCACCCAGTGACCTACTGATGAGCCAAGGCTACCAGGCTGCAGGACATGGCCATCTCGGGGCCACCATTCCTGTCACGAGCCAGTACACTCACGTAAGTATGTATACAGTACCCTGACCCTATCTTCTCTTTTTTATTAGAGTGCAGGTGGGCAAGTTGCGGGAGGGAGTGGGAGAGAGGATCTTAAGCAGGCTCTATGCCCAGCATGGAGTCTACACTGGGGCTTGAATTCATGACCCTGAGATCATGTATGGTCTACGTTGAAATCAAGAGTCAGATGCTTAACTGAATCATCCAGGTGCCCCCACACCCTTGAAGGTAGACTCCATTGGGCGTGGAGCCCAATGCAGGGCCTGAACTCATGACCCTGAGATTGAGACCTGAGCCGACATCAAGAGTTGAACTCTTAACTGAAGGAGCCACCCAAGCACCCCTATTTTCTCTTCTTTGTGATTTTTTTAATATTTCCTTTTCTCTAGTTTACTTTACTATATAAATACAGTATATCATACATATAACATAAAATATGTGTTATTCCTGTCGGTAAGGCTTCTCACAATAGTATGCCATTAGTACTTACGTTTTGGGGGAAGACAAAAGTTATATACAGATTTCTCACTGTTGGCATCTGTATCCACCATGCTGTTCTCAAGGGTCAACTGTACTAACAAACTAAATTCAACAGCACATCAAGAGAGTCCTATACCCTGACCAAGTGGGATTTATCCTTGGGATTCAAAGTTGGCCTCACACATGCAAAATCAATGCAAATCAATGTGAGACACAATACAAACAATGAGACACAAATATTACATCATCATCATTTCAACAGACGCAGAACATGTGACAAACTTCAACACCAACTCATGTTCAGTAAAACTTCTAAAACCTCAACACAATAAAGCCCATCTATGAAAACTCTACAGCTAATATAACCAGTGCGTTAAACCTGAAAGAACAAGGCAACGATCTCCACTCTCACTACTGCTACTCAACACTGTTCTGGAAGTCCTAGCCTGAGCAATCAGGCAAGACACAGAAACACAAGGTGTAGAAGTCATAAAGAAAAAAGTAAAATTATCTATTCACAGGTGGAAAGATCATATATGTAGGAAAGTGTAAAGACTTTCCACAAAAACCTACTAAAATTCAGTAAACTTACACAATATAAAATCAACATTTAAAAATTGGAGACATTTCGAAAGACTAACAATGAAATACCTAAAAAAGAAATTAAGAAAACAATTCCATCTACCATAACAACAGCAAGAATAAAATACTTAGGAACCAAAAGAGGTGCAAGACTCGTATGCTGAAAATTATAAACACTGATGAAGGAAATTTTCAAAGACACAAATAAATGGAAAGACATTCCAAGTTCCTGGATTGGAAAAATACTGTTAACCTATCCATACTACTCAAAGTGAAGCCTCCATCTCCTTGACTCCTTCTCACCGTCTCTCTCATTTCTCCGCCTGGGAGGGGTGTCCCCAGCTCTCCTCATATCTGGGTGCTTCTCAACACTCACCTATGAGTCATCAGAAGGTTCACACAGAAGCCTCAATTCCCTGATCTTCCCCACCACAACCCCCCTCAAAAAGAATAGGGGCTATAAAGGAAAACCCCAGTTCTGTCTACCTCCTTCAAAGGGAAAAACCTGGGGCTTCCCTGCTGGGAGTCTCTCCTGTGTCTCCGTTACTCTTCACACAAGTGACTTCTGACACTTTAGGCGTGAGGCGATTTTTCCCTGCAATGAGAACTCAGTCACATCACATCTCTGATACCATCCACCTGGAGATAGTGGCGGATCCCAACTTACCCGCCCAGTCCCACAAGACCGCCCCCGCCCTACTTCAGATGCCAATAGTAGTTAAGTCCCCAGGTTATACAACTTGTCTGATCTGGATGCAAATCAGAGGCTCCCATGAGCACCCCCTCGGGTTGGAGTAATTTGCTACAGTGGCTCACAGATCTCAGGAAAACACATTTACCAGTTATAAAAGGACAAACAATACAGATGAAGAGCCGGATGAAGACTTACACAGGGTGAAGTCCTGGCGGGGGGAGGACGTGCAGGAGTTTCTGTCCTTGTGGTGTTGGGGTACATCTAGGTGGAAGCTCTCCAAATCCCCTATGACTGGGGTTTTAGGGAGGTCTCCTCACATAGGCATGATCAATCATTCCATTTCCAGCCCCTCTTCCCTGCTCTGGAAGATGAGGGATGGGGCCTAAAATTCCAAGCTCGTAATCATGGCCTCATCTTTCTGGGGACCAGTCCCATCTGGGAGCCATCTGAGAGCACAGCCTGAGCCACCTCATTAGAACAAAAGATGATCCTAGCACCCTTATCACTTGGGAATTTATAAAGCTTTCAAGAGCCCTCTGGGGACTCCTGGGTGGCTCAGTGGGTTACCCTGCCTTTGGCCCAGGGCGTGGTCCTAGTGTCCCAGGATCCAGTCCCACATCGGGCTCCCTGGGCGGAAGCCTACTTCTCTCTCTGTCTGTGTCTCTGCCCCTCTCTCTCTCTCTCTGTCTCTCTCATGAATAAATAAAATCTTAAAAGAACAAAAGCCCTCTGTCAGGGATGGGGGTCAAAGACCAAATGCTGGAACAGAGGATGTTCCTAGTGTTATTACTTAGGAAATGACAAGGTTTCAGGAGCTCTGTGCCAGCAACTGAGGGCAGAGACTGATGCATATTCTCAATCATCTCATAGTGCTCCTAACTCCAATAAGCCCTCATCAGACTGGTATTCCTTCTGTCATTCTTACAGCGCTCCTTTGAAACCAGCTTTCTTACGGGTCTGCTGACTTGGTTTAGTGGGCCCCATCCTCTTTCAAAGCTAAGTTCTTGGAGAGCAGACACCCCGAATGTTTACACCGTCTTCCCGGTGAGAGCAGTTTCTGAACAAAACAGGAAGTCAACAAATATTTGAATAAATAGTTGAATGAACGCTCCGTGTTGATCGTATCACGTTCACCTATTCCTTTGATGAACATTTCATTGACCTTACTTTATAAACTAATGTTTTGAGAATTCACTCACCCAACTGCGTGTTGTTCAAAGTGGGAATACTGAAGCATAATGAAAGGGAAACTGGGTAAACAGACTAGAAGTACCAGTGTCAGGCGAAGTTGTCCTTTTATACGCAGCATCAGAACACTTGCACAGTGTCCATGTTTGACCAGTGCTTGTCGATTTCATGAAGAATTGAGCCCCAGCTGGATCCAGAAACAGCAGTCCCCACTGGAACGTTGGTTGTGTTTTCTTGTTTTGATAGTTTTCCTTGAAGCCACACCATCCGGGAAATCCACAACCACAGCTCCAGGACAGATGCTGCTCCTCTTCCCCATCAGGTCAGCTGTGCGTTTTCATTGTCAGGCCACTGAGGTAGAATTAGTTGACTCCATGTCGGCCCGCTGGGGTGGTTGCAACATTTCCTGCAACTTGGCGTGCACCCGGGCAAGTTCCACTCTGTTGAGCTTCCCCCACCTGTATTCATCCAAGTATACAACACATTCAGCAGGAACAGGGGACTGCACACGCTTCAGCTCCTTCAACCCTCCTAACTGTTGAAGCACGTTCGTGATGCCCGATGTGGAGATGACATTGTCGTAGAACACGAGCGAGGGGAGGCTCGAGCAGCAGCACAGAGCAGGCAAGCAGGGTTCGGAGCTGGGCTTCCTTCAGCCGGCAGCTGCACAAGTTCAGGTGCTGTAGAGTGCCAGACACCTCCCCCAGCAGAACCTGGAGGGGCCCAGGAACCGTGTGGGACAGGTTATTGCCACAGAGAACCAACTCCTTCAGGCAGGTGGCACGAATGCTCTGGGACAAGTAGGTGATGTCATTCTCAATGAGCCTGCATCCATTGATCACCAGCGTCTCCAGTGGTTTTGCAGGCCATTGTGGACAGACAGACACAGTCACTTCTTGGAAACTCGAGTGTCCCACTAGATACATTTGGGAAAGATCCAGAAATCTGGCCTGAGAAATTGGCACAATGCCTACCCGAGTCTGGATGCACATGGTGGGAGCCAGGCTTCTGTAGTGGTTAAGACCACAGAGTGTGGAGTGAAACCCATCCCCGCTGGCCATGGGACCTCTCTGTTTGCAGACTATGGAGTCAGGCACCTCTCAGCCTTAGCTTCCTAATAAGCCCCATCAACACAATTATCGCACATGCTCCACAAAGTGTGGCTGAATTAATGAAATTTAGCTATAGCTCCTACACATGGTAAAGCATAGGTTTTACTGGCTGGAGAATTTGGGAAGATGGTTCCCCATGCTTCTATTTACTCAAAGACCAGGCCCCAGGAGAACAGCTCTGTATTCAGGGGGGTAGGGGGGGGCAGGCTACAGAGAAGTCTGTGAGACACAAAAGAGAGGAAGGAGTTCATCAAATCAGCTGAGCTTAGACATTGGTGAGGGGGCAGTTCCCTCCCTCAAACACCACCCTGACAACCTACCATCCTGGTTCACTTTCTCTACATAAGCTCTAGGAAGACGAGACCCTGAGTTTGGTCAGAGTTTCATATCCATTCTTAGCTGTCTGCTTGGCACGGACTGAGTGCGTGAAAATGAATGAAAGAGTGAATGACAGGCCAATTTCAGACCTGCATCTTTCTCTTCTATAGCAATCGACAGCCACTGGCTGGTCCAAGACCTCAACCTTGCAGTCTGTGTCCTCAGTGACTCTGCGGCCTCACAGGATTGGAAATCCAGGCTTGTCTCTGCTCCGACGCAGCGGGGTTCAGGGACGACTCCAGGGATCCTGGCCCCTGGCCCTTCAGAGGGACTTGTCACACACTCAGCATCTTATGCAGCTGGCCCGAGAGACAGCCAAAGATGAGATGGAGCTTCTAGAGGCGGCCCAGTGGACTCAGCAAAAAGAAGCAGTCTGCAGGGAAATCCCAGGGGATGTCGTTCATGATGAGGTTGCCCAGGTTGCTCATTTACCCTTGCGCGGGTAAAAAAACTGGATTAGGTCAGAACGGGAGCAGAACGTACTCCTGTAATGAAGCCTCAGCTCCCGGATGGTCTCCAGCTCCAGCATCCCCAGGATCTCGACAAGGCTGAGGAATGGCACTTGGACAATGACCAGTGTCTGACAGTGGAGGCGCAGACCGCCATGGTTCTTCTCGACTCTCTGGAGTGTGTACGAGGGGAACCCAGACAGGTGGAAGAAGCCGAACAAACCACCTAGGAAAAGGTCTCTGTGTATTTCCTCGGGTTCTCGGTGATGCTAAGGCTGTTCTTTGTAACTGGGTGTCAGCTTGTCCGCCTCCGGCTCTTCTAGCATGTGAGTGATGACAAAGGGTGCAGGAGTAGCCTCCGAGCACTCCTCCCAGTTGGAGTGCTCAACGTCATGGGTAAAATCCAGCACCTTCAGCTTTGATCTCCTGTGGGGAATGAGGAGGAGAGCAGACATGAGGAATTTCAGGCCTGTAGAGCGGGGCCGGCAGGAGACCCGGCAGCAGCGGCAGACCCTGGGGACCCACCACTGTGCCAACCAGCAGCCCTGCCCTCTGCCGTCCACTACGCCTTCTAGGTGCCCTCCTTGCTTCCCCACATTATACGTTGCCGGGATACCACCCAGGAACCCAGCCACACTCTTAACCACCTCAGTAGCATGATCAGCTCTGAACTATGCCAGGACTCTCTTCACGGAGGGACTCTGACAATGGCCTCAGGGCCTCATGATGACAGATGCTGCACCACCAGGAGAGGCTAGCACATGCTTGGACTCCACATCCCTGAATCCAGCTCCCACTTCTGCAATTCACTGTGCCCCTACCAGCACCCCAACTCTCCAGTTACCTGGGCCAAACTGCGTTAGGAGGAACCAATTCCAGCCCATCCAGGACGGCTTCCAAGAGGTCTTGAGTTCTTGACTGATCTCTTAACGGTCCCAGACGGAGGCAGGGAAAGGGCCAGGCCTGCACCATTGCTGTCACAGTCTTCGTGTGTCCCCCATCAAAGGCTGCTGTGGACAGAGTTGGGAAAAGGCCCACAGGGAGCTCTTCCAGGTCACGTACAGCTGAGGCCTTCTCATTCCGCAGGCTCTGTGCTGCAAGATCCAAGAGATTGAGAGGGTCTTGTCCACTCATCTCCACCAACCTGGCACAAGGTTAAGGGAAAAGCCTAAGTAGATTTTCACAGTGCTCAGCCTCCTCCTGTTGGCACAGGACACTCAGCCTCAACCACCCATCTTAGCAGGAAGTGAGACCCTAGGCGGTCCTCCACCTCTCCTGCCATCCTACAACTTCTAGTCCTAAATCTTCAGCTCTTTCTCTGCTAGGTTCACCCAGTGTCCCTTAATACCAGCTAAGTGAAGGAAAACAATTATGGCTTCATCTCCATTCTTTATTGGACTTCAGAGAGTATAAATTGTTCCAAACCTAATTTCCTGAACTTTCCCAAAGATCATCACCATCTCCAAGGTGATTTCAAGGAGCCGGACAGAATAACCCATCTCTTACCCCAGTCCAGTGGTAAGAGGTCGGGTCCTGAGGTTTTGTTTGCCTTCTCTGGCAAGCAGAGCTTCTAAAACAGTAACGGCAACTTTCCACAAGTTCAGATCTGTCCTCCTTCCTGCTCTATGGAATACGTTCCTATTCACATTCTACCAAGCTCAGAGCAATTCAGAGACTAGAAAATTATTTTTAAAAAATCAAGAAGACATAAAAAACCCCTCTTATGGGGCTAGTGAATTTTTGACATAAAATGTCAGAAAAAGACAAGAGAAGGGAACATTAAAGCACCATCGTGGGGTGCCTGGGTGGCTCAGCTCTGCGGCTGCCTTCAGCTCAGGTCATGATCCCAGGGTCTTGGGATTGAGCCCCGAATGGGGCTCCCTGCACTCAGCGAGGAGTCTGCTTCTCCCTCTGCCCTTCTTTCCCCGCTTGTCCTATCTCAAGTAAATAATCCTTCTTTAAAATGTACCATCTCAAGTATAAGTAGATACAAAGGTCGTTACTAAAACATTACTAAGAAGAACTAATTGGCGTTCTTTGAACAGAATCACAAAGCATTTCTTCTAGGAACAAGAGCAGACTGACACATTTGAGAATCTCTCAGTGAACTTCTGATGACACATGGACAACTGAGCCTGAGTGCTCTCAGCTGCCTCCTGAAACCCTAAATGAAGTAAAGGAATAGCTAAGACCAGAAAGTCAAGTAGAATGAATTAGCCCCCTCTTCAAGAAAAGCCAACTTTTAGAATCTGAAAAAGGTGGATTGGGAAACTAGTGTGCAGACTACAGAAGCCAACACCTAAGCCTATACAGGTGGTGAAATCAGAAATCAATTGCAGAAGCCACGAGGCCTCAGGAGCAACAGCCGCAGGCAGGGCCCCAGGCGAGGGCCAGAGCCACCCGCCAGCACTGTGGTACTTGAGGAGGCTCTACAACCACATGCGTTTACCTCCACCACCAGCACGGCCAGCAATCCACACCCGGGCCCGACCTTCCTCTACTTCCCACCCCGACTGCTCTGCTGCTCCCTGGAGCAGTGCTCAGCCCTCACATCCCATGGCAGGCTGCTCTTCTGTGGGGCACAAGGGGAATGCGCTGGGGCAGGTTTGGTACGTGAGCATTTAGAACCACCAAAACACTGGACTATGACCCAACTGAGCATGCTCCACTTATGTATGAGCAGGAAGGGGCACCTGCTCAGAGCTGAGGCCCGGGAGGCAGCTTATGGAGCAGGCAGGACAGGAGGGCACACCAGGCCCCTGTCACAACCACCAACTGTTCTGATGGCAGAGCTCCTCGGAAGCAGGAGGGCCCTTGCTGCAGAAGTGGCTGTGTGTGAACCCTCCCCTGTGCTTCTGAAATGTCCCATTTCTCTGAAGGAACAGCCCAAGAAGAGCCACATGCCTGGAACCCAGAGGGGTGTCTCTGCCCTTGCCCCTCCCTCATGCCCCTCTCACTCAGCAAAAAAGTCAGTCCAACTACTTGACTCCTCATGAGGGATGTATATCCTACTGATGGCTGCAGAGGACACAGAAAAGAGGTTCTCCAAAGGTAGGCAGTGAGAACTCCCACCCTCTGAGGCGACCTCCATTCCCCTCCCCCTCAGCCTGTCAGCCTTCCTCCCAAATGCCTTTCTGAGGAGGAGCCATTCCCACCTACAGCTGCTCCCACCTGAAGCCACTAAGCATCTCCCCGATGCGCACCTGCACCTGAACGATCCTCATCAACCTCCCTCTGTAGTTGAGGTGGCTGTTTAAGCACAGTCTACTTGTCACACTGACTTCTGCTTTCTCCCTTTGTGGAGATTCTCAGCCCAAGGCCTCGGGCCTCTGCCCAGCAGGTAGGAGGAGATGAGGCCTCTGGCTTCTGAGTGCAGCCAACAATGGGTCACTCCTCTTCTCCTCCACAAAATCCAGGATCTATTGCTGGCCAACTGACCACGTGCACCGCCTGAATGCACTTCACCTATGTGGGAAGGGTCTCCCCTGAGATTCCAGTGGCCTCTAATCCTGGGGAAGACTCAGAAGAGGAAGACCAGTGAGTAAATGATGGCCTTGGCCACTGCAGCTGGTCTTGGGCTATGATGGATACTCATCTTGTCCTCCCTGCATTATTTGTTGCAGATTCCCCTCAAGGTCCCTACAAACTCTGCTGTCCTCCTCGCTAAGTTGCCAGGTGGCCTTCCTCACACCTTCATCTCTAAAATTTCTGAGCCCCAGCTCACCAGGCCTCTCTTGGCAAGGGTTGTGGCACTTGTCTTTTTACTGTCACAACGGGGCAAGGGAATACCAAGAGGGTCCTGGATGAATCTCCTGGGAGTCAAACTTATTGCTCTTTATGCCCTGGTTTTAATTTTTTTTTCCGATTTTATTTATTTATTCATGAGAGACACAGAAAGAGAGGCAGAGACAGAGGCAGAGAGAGAAGATTTCCCTCGGGGAGCCCGATGTGGGACTTGATCCAAGAAGTGCAGGATCACGCCATGAGCTGAAGGCAGGTGCTTAACTGCTGAGCCACCCAGGCGTCCTTCTATGTCCCGGTTTAAAAGCAGCCCTATCCTTTCCTAACCTGGGTCATTCACTCCAACCAAGAATGGGGGCTCCTTTGCTTGCCAACTCGGTGCTAGACACAAAGAGGATAAAGTCTTCAGGTGGCAGCCGTGGCTTCTAACTCTGTGGGACTCCTCCGCTCACCAGTGGATAGTTGTGGAACCTAACCAACGTTATCACTTGGTGGGTTTGACAGAACTTACCTCACAAGATGCAGTTCTGGGCATGCGGTCATGTCATGTCCAACGGTCTTCCACCAGGGCCCAGCAGCATTACAGGAACGGCTTTATGAAACATATCCGAGCCACCTCTGTGGACAGCATGGGTTTGCTCCAGACTCCTGGAAGGTATCGTTCCCTACCCATGATACACCCAATCTTCTGAGATCTGCTCAGTCTTATGCCCAAGTAACAAGGCTGCTTTCAACTGCAGCTTAGACTCTGCTGCTCTGCAGAGAACTTTCCTATCCTGGGATACACTCAAAAGTCGAAGTCTTTTTGGGTTCAGTCAGTTAAGAGTCTGACTTTGGTCAGGTCGTGATCTCAACGTCCTTGAATGGAGCCCTGCGTTGGGAACTTTGGCTCAGGTTGTGATCTCAATGTCCTGGGATCGTGCCCTGTGTTGGGATCCGTGCTCAGCAGGGAACCTGCTTCTCCCTCTCCCTCTGCTCCTGCCCTGTGCTCTCCTTCTTTAACAAATAAAACCTTTTTTTTTTAAGTGGCAGTCTTTTGTGTCACCTGGTATACAAGGCAGAGAAGTGTTCTGAGATGTGGAATATGTTGTCTCCAAAACCTGAAAAGTCCTCTCAGGCATTGTGCTTCCTTCTCTGCAGGAGATTCAAGTGGTAAAACTCATGTTTTACTTTGGATGATAGGACCCAGCATGTCCCCAACTGTTGGGGCACTCAAAATTGTTCTCATGTGGCAGATAATCGAATCTTCACAGGCATCTTCTCCAACAATGGAATGCACGTTTCTTACCAAGGCTTCCAATGTGCCAGACATTTCCTGTAATCTAACTCCATTGACAAGCTATCAGAGGAGCAAATCGGCACAATGTTCTTCAGATACCCAGGTGGTACGTGAACTATGACAGACTGGAAAGGTACAACCCTGGAGCAATGGGAAATGCATACTGTTGTCTGCTCCATGTGAATCCAAACGGTATCTGATAGGGATAGAAAGAAACACATTTGCCAACTAATGTTTGTATACCCTGTACCTGAGAAGTCATGAATCTGGCTTGAGCGAAGAGACTACATCTGGCATAGCAGCCTCAGTTGGGGCTACTATCTGGGTGAATTTATGGAAATTTCGGCCAACCTCCAGGATGAATCTGGTTTCTGCAGGGGTAGACAGGTGAATTAAATGGAAATGTGACAAGGACCATCACTTGAATCCTTTATATCCTTAAGAGGAATAAAATTAGGGATGCCTGGATGGCTCAGTAGTTGAGCATTTGTCTTAGGGTCAGGGAGTGATCCTGGGGTCCCAGGATCCAGTCCCACATTGGACTCCCTGCATGGAGCCTGCTTCTCCTCCCTCTGCCTATGTCTCTACCTCTCTCTCTCTGTCTCATGTGAATAAATAAAATCTTTTTTAAAAACAAAGGAATAAAAAAAACACCAAACAAAACAAAACAACAAAAGAGTAATAAAAATATCCGTCATTCCTCCTAGATTGTGATATTGTTTTATACTTACTATTTTGACCAGGGATGGAAACAGGTACAGAGGCCTCCACTTGGCCTCCACAATCATGATAGTTCTGATCCTACAAATGAAAGACGCAATGTGTGTTCTGCATGGATTTTCAAACATTCTATTCCATTACACATCTGCAAACTGAGTAATGTCACACGGTTACCATTGTGAGCTGGATCCTGACCTGGGATTCTATTTATTTGGCTCCCCATAGGCCCCATCCTAACAGTGAGCCACGATTATGTTTTGTATATCCAGAAACTAATGTTAACTCTGACCCTACATCCAACAATATTAAAATTCTTGGTATATTCCCCCTTCCCCAGTCCACTCCTCAAATTACTCCTAGAGTCCAATCCCCCTTGTTTATTTACATTTACCCAAATGTGGTAGGCAGCCTCCCAAATGGCCACAATGATTCTAGCCTCCTGGTATTCAGTCATTCCCTTGTGAAGTCCCCTGCCTCACTGAGTAAGGCAGACCTGTGACAATCTGTGACAATTACAATGTGTGACTTCCAACGTTAGGTCATAAAAGGCATTGTGACTTCCGCTTTGCTTCCCCTGGATCACTTGCTTTCACGTCACGGAAACACCCAAGTAGCCTTATGGAAACATCCATGAGGCAAGGAATTGAGGCCTCTTGTCAAAAACTTACTGGCCGGGCACCGGGGTGGCCCAAGTCATGATCCCAGGGTCTTGGGGTCAAGCCCCACATCAAGATCTCTGTTCAGCAGGGAGCCTGCTGCTCCCCCTGCTTGTGCATGTGAGTAAGCTGCCTTGGAAGTGGACATCCCAGGCTCAGCTCAACCTTCAAATGACTACAGCCCCAACCCACATCTTGTGTGCATTCTCAGAGACACCATGAGCCAGCACTATCTGGCTAAGCTTTAACTAGATTTTTGACCCACAGAAACCATGTGAGATAACAAAAATAGTCAATTATGCTACTAAGTTTTGGGGTAACTTATTGCACAGCTACAGGTAAAAGATATGCTGAATAACTGTACGAAAATTCCTGGAAGAATATTTATCCCCTTGCCATACATACATGGTCCTTTGTTCTGGGGACCTGGCCTCCTCTTCAAAGACTAGACAGTCCCAGGCCTGAACACTGACTAGAACTTGGCAAGGGATCATGCCTTAGTATTGAGCCGTCTTCAGCCTCCCATCATCCAGCCTTGATTTCTTTTGATAATAAGAGTACTACTCCTGGTGGCTGACCTTCCATTTTGTACGAAAAACACTGGGCTCTTCAAACCATTTCTGGAACCCTTTGTGGGTTGGTGCCTTGGCTGCCACTCCAACCTCATGGCTCACAGTAAATGGTGTAAACCTGGCCTCTGATGGTTCAATGCCACCGCCTGACCTCAAGTGCTGCAGGGTCCTGTCATCCGTTTCTATGACAGCCACTCTTACTGTTTGTCAGCACTGGCCTATGCACGTACCCCACCACTGAACTGTTTAACGACGCTGCTGTCCCTCTCATCAGCATATTCCTAGAGCCTTGGTAAATGATGTGTTTGTCGGTGCTTCCTGTGGAATATATCCATTTGCTTGGGTTTTCTTACCTTAGAAAGTCATCCTATGTATCCCAGCTTCACAATCCCTGAGCGGTTTAGCCTTCAGCTGCCATCTGTCAGGGGTCCAGCAATTTCAACCTCACTGAGCACGGGCCGTAGCTTCCTTTCATGCTTCTAGAAGCCATCCTTGTAGCAAGTTCACACAAACTCCTGCGGTCCCTGACAGAATGTCAAACCTTGTATCTCAGAAGAATACTCCCAAAGCAGTAAATTCACCCTACCCAATCTGAATCCCCCTCTCCTTTATCAAGCACCTATAATCCAGTCCCAAACACAGTCCCCAAGCTGGTACTTGCTGGTTAGGTCGTTCAGCCTCCTTAGGGTGTAGTACCTTCATCTGCCTTCTCAGCCTGAGCGCATCTCCTGCTCTGTTATGCTGGAACATAGCCCCAGTTACACACAAGGGGAGAAACTGGAGAAGAGGGCAAGAAGAGCAAATTCTGTCTCAGTGAAGGATAGCTCTGCAAGTATTCAAATAAAAGACTTTGATGGGGTTTTTGTTTCTTAGGGGGATGGTTTTTTTGTTTTGTTTTTGGTTTTGTGCTTTGGTTGTTTTCTTTTTAGGTAGGCCTCATGCCCAGTATGGGGACAGAACTCACCCCCCAAAGTCAAGAACTAAGCCAAGATCAAGTGCAATGCTTAACCAACAGAGCAACCCAAGTGCCCTAAAGATTTTAGCTTTGCTCGTTTTGTTTTTAAGATTTTATTTATTCTTGAGAGAGACAGAGAAAGAGGCAGAGACCTAGGCAGAGGGAGAAGCAGGCTCCGTGCCAGGAGCGCTATGCAGGACTTGATCCCAGGACCCCAGGATCAAGCCTTGAACAGAAGGCAGATAGATGCCCAACTACTGAGCCACCCAGGCGTCCCAAGATTTTAGTTTTTAATAGAGTGGGAGGGCAGCCCGGGTGGCTCAGTGGTTTAGCGCGCCATCAGCCCAGGGCCTGATCCTGGAGACCCGGGATCGAGTCCCACGTCAGGCTCCCTGCAAGGGGCCCGCCTCTGCCTCTGACTGTGCCCCTCTCTCTGTCATAAATAAATAAAATTTAAAAAAACTAGAGTGGCTTGGCCCACTCAGTCCCATGGGCTCAGAGGGTTCAGGACGATTTCAGATCACAGGGGCCTCAATGCAGGTAACTCCATCGACACGCCCAGGGGCCAGTCTTTCCCGAACGGGAGGACTTTAGCACAGCAAACCCGCCGTGGCTGGGAGTTGAGGCTTCTCGGGAACTCCGCTTCCCTGGGCAGTAGGTCCCAGGCGGACCCTTAGCTGCTCGGCCCGCATCCCCCACGCCCACCAGCCCGAGAGGAAGGCGTCCTGGCCGCTCCCCAGCAGCTCCCGAGGCGGGCTCTCGATCGCCAGTCGGCTCCCTGCCTCCGTGCGCCCGGCCCAGCACAGCCGTCCAACGCCGGGGTCCCCCTCGCTAACCACTTACTCGTCAGGACGCTCCCAGAGCGCGTGATGTGCGCGGGCTCGTGCCCTCCGTCCACGGGCCGCCCTCCCGAGTCAGCGATTCAGCGCCGCTGACGCCCTGACCCTGACCGTGGGGCCTGCGCATCCGCAGCCCGAGGCGAGGCCCCGCGGGGGGCGGGCGGGGCGGGGGCGGCTGCGACCGGGCCTAGCACGTGCCCTCGGGCCTCGGGTCAAGGCGACCAGGCCGCGCAGGTGGCGCAGGCGGCTCGAGCCCGAGAGAACGGCTCCGCCGGCCCGGCCCGTGGTGCCGCCGCCCGCACCCCCGGGGCCGACCGTCCGCCGTCCCGTCACACCCGGGGGCGCGGGGAGCCTGGGCCAGGCTGCGGCACACCCCGCCGTCCCGCGGCCTCGCAGGTGGGCTCGGGGCTCCTGCTCCACGTGGCGAGGCCCGGTGACCCCGGAGCCCCCCGCCGCTGACCATGGCGACGTGGGGACCCGAGTCGTCCCAAGAGCCCGGAACGGAAGGCTCAGAGCCTGACCGCGGCGCCTCGAAGCTTCCTCTGGCTCCCACGGCGGCGCCGGGAGGGGCGGCTTCTCCCTGAGTCACGTGGGGTGTGGGAGGGAAGAGCCTGCGCCCCTCCCCGGGTCACGCGGTCGGCAGCGGGCACAGCCCCGCCCCTTCCGTGGGTCCCCTGCGGGGAGGGCCTGCGCTTGTGGGTTCTTTGGTGGCCAATTAGCCATCATAGAGCGTAACGCCCAGTGCTCATCCCGTCAAGTGCCCCCTCAGGGCCCGGCACCCAGTCACCCCCACCCCCGCCCTCCTCCCCTTCCACCTCCCCTAGCTCGTTTCCCGGAGTTAGGAGTCTTCATGTTCTGTCTCCCTTTCTGACGTTTCCCACACGTTTCTTCTCCCTTCCCTCATATTCCCTTTCACTATTATTTATATTCCCCAGATGAATGAGAACATACACTGTCTGTCCTCCTCCGACTGACTTACTTCACTCAGCATAATACCCTCCAGGTCCATCCACGTTGAAGCAAACGGTGGGTATTTGTCGTTTCTAATGGCTGAGGAATATTCCATTGTATACGTAGACCACAGCTTCTTGACCGGAGGCTCCTTCCACAGTTTGGCTATTGTGGACATTGCTGCTAGAAACATCGGGGTGCAGGTGTCCCGGCGTTTCATTGCATCTGAATCTTTGGGGTAAATCCCCAGCAGTGCAATTGCTGGGTCGTAGGGCAGGTCTATTTTTACCTCTTTGAGGAACCTCCACACAGTTTTCCAGAGCGTCTGCACCAGTTCCCATTCCCACCAACAGTGTAAGAGGGTTCCCCTTTCTCCACATCCTCTCCAACATTTGTGGTTTCCTGCCTTGTTAGTTTTCCCCATTCTCACTGGTGTGAGGTGGTATCTCATTGTGGTTTGGATTTGTATTTCCCTGATGGCCAGTGATGCGGAGCATTTTCTCACGTGCGTGTTGGCCATGTCTATGTCTTCCTCTGCGAGATTTCTCTTCATGTCTTTTGCCCATTTCATGATCACATTGTTTCTTTGTTGTTGAATTTATTTTTTTAAAGATTTTATTTATTTATTCCTAGAGACACAGAGAGAGGAAGAGAGAGGCAGAGACACAGGCAGAGGGAGAGGGAGAGAAGCAGACTCCATGCAGGGAGCCTGACGTGGGTCTCGATCCTGGGTCTCTAGGATCACACCCTGGGCTGCAAGTGGCGCTAAACCGCTAAGCCTCCAGGGTTGCCGGCTGTTGAGTTTAATAAGTTCCTTATAGATCTAGGATACTAGCCCTTTATCTGATACGTCATTTGCAAATATCTTCTCCCATTCTGTAGGTTGTCTTTTAGTTCTGTTGTTTCTTTTGCCTGCAGAAGCTTCTTATCTTGATGAAGTCCCAATAGTTCATTTTTGCTTTTGTTTCTTTTGCCTTCGTGGACGTATCTTGCAAGAAGTTACTGTGGCCGAGTTCAAAAAGGGTGTTGCCTGTGTTCTCCTCTGGGATTTTGATGGAATTTTGTCTCACATTTAGATCTTTCATCCATTTTGAGTTTATCTTTGTGTATGGTGCAAGGGAGTGGTCTAGTTTCATTCTTCTGCATGTGGATGTCCACTTTTCCCAGCACCATTTATTGAAGAGACTGTCTTTTTCCCAGTGGATAGTCTTTCCTCCTTTGTCGAATATTGGTTGACCATGAAGTGCAGGGTCCACTTCTGGGTTCTCTATTCTGTTCCATTGATCTTTGTGTCTGTTTTTGTGCCAGGACCACACTGTCTTGATGACCACAGGTTTGTAGTACAACCTGAAATCTGGCATTGTGTTGCCCCCAGCTCTGGTTTTCTTTTTTAATATTCCCCTGGCTATTCAGAGTCTTTTCTGATTCCACACAAATCTTAAAATAATTTGTTCCAACTCTGTGAAGAAAGTCCATGGTATTTTGAATGGGATTGCATTAAACGTGTGCTTCTTAGGTAGCCGGAGCCGGAGCGTGGGAAGTGGACCAGGGCCTGCTCCCTGAAGTCCTCTCGGGCGGCCGGATGGGGCCTGATGGCATCACACTGGTCACCTGGGCAGGACTGTGGGCAGGGCCTGGGATCACTTGTCTGCTCACCCCCGTGTTGCGGGAGGCCAGCGTGCTGGGCAGGAGGGAGGAGCACCAGCATGGGCCTGGAAACCTTGAGGACTGAGATCGGGCTGTGGACTGGGCGCCCAGACTCTGGGACTGGCTCGTAGCCAGCCTGGTGTGACGAGGAGACGGAGGAGGGGGTGACCCTGGAGGACCCCAGAGGCAGCTAGACCCTGGGAGGGTCCCTCTGGGAATTGGGCAGAAAGAGCTTCTGAACCCGAGGGAGGGATCCTTGCACGCAGAAGTCCCAGCACTTGGTGTAAGGATTAGGGGCTGCAAGGCAGCCCTGCCCCAGTGATCAGCTTGACGACCCCCCCCCACCCTTTACCTTGGGTTTTGGTGCACCAAAAGGGTCCCCAGAGGTCTGCAGAGGCATGCTCTGAACCGTGTTTTGTGGAGAGAGCAGGTTCTCAACCTTCTCTCCTAATGGCATCAGGTAGCTGATGAAGTAACTACTTCTTGATGGAAGTCTCTCCTGTGCCAGGCACCCTGACAAGGGCTTTATGTACTACCTTTTGTCCTCCTAAGAATCTTGCTGGAGGGTTCTGCACACACCCTTCATTTTCTGTCTGACCCATATAGTTTTCTCCTTCTGGAACATTCTTTTTAATTTAATAGTCTTCATAAGGATATCCTTGTATATTTTTCATTCCAAGACCCTGATCCCATTCCCAAGATCCCGTTCATGTATCTTCCTAGAATAAAAACATTTTGTACGTAGTGCCTCTGCTAGATTCACTGATGAATGTGCACAGAGTAAGACTGTGTGATAGTTGATTTCATGTGTCAGTTTGACTCCTCCAAAGGATGCTCAGATTCAATGTAACTTCTACGTGTGTCTGTGAAGGTGTCTCTAAGTTAAATTAGCATTTGAACCAGTGCACTCATTAAAGGCTGTGGCCCTCGCCAAGGTGGGTGGGCATCTTCCTGTCCAGGAGGGCCTGAATAGAACAGACACGGGGAGGAAGGGGACTTTGTCCCTTTCTGCTTCCTGCCTGTCTCCTGAGCAAGGACATTTGCCTTCTCCTGTCCTTGGACTGGGTTTTACACTATGGGCTCCCCTGGTTCTTTGAACTCCCCTGAGCCTTTGGACTCAGACTGAATTACCCCACTGTGTTACACACACACACAAACACACACACACACGGTCTACGACTCGAAGACACACATCCTGGGACTTCTCAATCTCCATACCTGATTGAGGTGATTTCTCATAATAGATCTCTTCCTTTGTATATGTCCCATTGGTTCTGTTTCTCTGAAGAACCTTGATTAATAGGGACGTAAGTCTCTATCTGAGCATCCGGACAGCCTCCAGCTGCACAACCTGCATAGTTTTGTGGGCAGCATGGACGCAGAGAGCAGGTCTCAGGCCTTCTAGAAGTGCTTGGTGATGGGGTCAAACTCAGGTGAGGCAGGGATGGGACACACAGAACTTCTGCAGGTGCAGGGACTGGCCAAGGAGAGGGCGCAGGACCCCGGGGATTATTGCTTTCCCTGGGGAGACTATTGTGAAGAGGAGAGAGATTAGGAAGGCTGAGGCCAAGCCCCGGGGGGGACCTGATGGGGGCAAAGGCTTCTCTACCTCTTCCCCCACCTGTCCTGGGCCCCACATGGGGGCGTTCCCAAGTCCCTATTGGTGTTTCTTTCTCAGAAGCTGTGAGTCACTGCTGCTCCAGTCTAGGAGGGAAGAGGACTGGCTTTGGTGGGAGGGAGTGGCAGGAGCATGGAAGGGGACAGAGTATCCTCCTTACCCCAGGGCCCCAGCATTTTCTCTGCACAAAGCAGGGGTTTTCACCACCCTGAGGATATATTGTCTCTACTGGTTCACCAGACATCTAAATCTGGACAAGAACCATGTTACTGTGCAGTTCAGCTCCCTTAGGAGGACGTTGAGGTTCCCCTACCTCAGGGACCCCACCTTGCAGGCCGGCCTCCTGGGCACTGGCCCGTGAGCTCGCAGCAGGTGCATCCTCCCCAGACACTTCCCTGGGGCCAAGGCAAGAGCCACAGAGGCTGCCATGGGACCGTTCCCCAACCGCCAACTCAAGAAAGTTCAGGATGGTGGCAGCCAGGAAGCAGGCATGCAACGGCCCCGCCCCTGGGAGGGCACAGGAAGGTGCTGGCCCAGGCCCGAGAAGGCCCAGAACCAGCGCAAAGCTAACAGCCCAGCACGTCCACACCATGTCCTGGATCCCTGTCCTGCTGGCACTTCTGGCACACTGCATAGGTGAGAACACCCCGGAGTTCACTACCCCGGCCCCATCCCCGGCCTTCCTCTGCATGCCCCCCACCATGCCCATATGTTTCTGTGTCCCCAGGTGGTGGCTCCCAGCCGGTGCTGAACCAGCCACCATCCATGTCCTCATCCCTCGGAACCACAATCCACCTGCCTTGCACCTTGAGCAGGGACCACGATGTCAGCGTTTACAACATCTTCTGGTACCAGCAGAAGCCCGGCCAGCCTCCCAGATTCTTGCTGAGATATTTCTCCCACTTGGACAACCACCAGGTTCTTTGAAAGAATTAACAAGATAGATAAACCGTTAGCCAGCCTTATTAAAAAGAAGAGAGAGAAGACTCAAATTAATAAAATCATGAATGAGAAAGGAGAGATCACTACCAACACCAAGGAAATACAAACGATTTTAAAAACATATTATGAACAGCTATACGCCAATAAATTAGGCAATCTAGAAGAAATGGACGCATTCCTGGAAAGCCACAAACTACCAAAACTGGAACAGGAAGAAATAGAAAACCTGAACAGGCCAATAACCAGGGAGGAAATTGAAGCAGTCATCAGAAACCTCCCAAGACACAAGAGTCCAGGGCCAGATGGCTTCCCAGGGGAATTTTATCAAACGTTTAAAGAAGAAACCATACCTATTCTCCTAAAGCTGTTTGGAAAGATAGAAAGAGATGGAGTACTTCCAAATTCGTTCTATGAGGCCAGCATCACCTTAATTCCAAAACCAGACAAAGACCCCACCAAAAAGGAGAATTACAGACCAATATCCCTGATGAACATGGATGCAAAAATTCTCAACAAGATACTGGCCAATAGGATCCAACAGTACATTAAGAAAATTATTCACCATGACCAAGTAGGATTTTTCCCTGGGACACAAGGCTGGTTCAACACCCGTAAAACAATCAATGTGATTCATCATATCAGCAAGAGAAAAACCAAGAACCATATGATCCTCTCATTGGATGCAGAGAAAGCATTTGACAAAATACAGCATCCATTCCTGATCAAAACTCTTCAGAGTGTAGGGATAGAGGGAACATTCCTTGACATCTTAAAAGCCATCTATGAAAAGCCCACAGCAAATATCATTCTCAATGGGGAAGCACTGGGAGCCTTTCCCCTAAGATCAGGAACAAGACAGGGATGTCCACTCTCACCACTGCTGTTCAACATAGTACTGGAAGTCCTAGCCTCAGCAATCAGACAACAAAAAGACATTAAAGGCATTCAGATTGGCAAAGAAGAAGTCAAACTCTCCCTCTTCGCCGATGACATGATACTCTACATAGAAAACCCAAAAGTCTCCACCCCAAGATTGCTAGAACTCATACAGCAATTCAGTAGCGTGGCAGGATACAAAATTAATGCCCAGAAATCAGTGGCATTTCTATACACTAACAATGAGACTGAAGAAAGAGAAATTAAGGAGTTAATCCCATTTACAATTGCACCCAAAAGCATAAGATACCTAGGAATAAACCTAACCAAAGATGTAAAGGATCTATACCCTCAAAACTATAGAACACTTCTGAAAGAAATTGAGGAAGACACAAAGAGATGGAAAAACATTCCATGCTCATGGATTGGCAGAATTAATATTGTGAAAATGTCAATGTTACCCAGGGCAATATACACGTTTAATGCAATCCCTATCAAAATACCATGGACTTTCTTCAGAGAGTTAGAACAAATTATTTTAAGATTTGTGTGGAATCAGAAAAGACCCCGAATAGCCAGGGGAATTTTAAAAAAGAAAACCATATCTGGGGGCATCACAATGCCGGATTTCAGGTTGTACTACAAAGCTGTGGTCATCAAGACAGTGTGGTACTGGCACAAAAACAGACACATAGATCAGTGGAACAGAATAGAGAATCCAGAAGTGGACCCTGAACTTTATGGGCAACTAATATTCGATACAGGAGGAAAGACTATCCATTGGAAGAAAGACCGTCTCTTCAATAAATGGTGCTGGGAAAATTGGACATCCACATGCAGAAGAATGAAACTAGACCACTCTCTTTCACCATACACAAAGATAAACTCAAAATGGATGAAAGATCTAAATGTGAGACAAGATTCCATCAAAATCCTAGAGAAGAACACAGGCAACACCCTTTTTGAACTCGGCCATAGTAACTTCTTGCAAGATACATCCACGAAGGCAAAAGAAACAAAAGCAAAAATGAACTATTGGGACTTCATCAAGATAAGAAGCTTTTGCACAGCAAAGGATACAGTCAACAAAACTCAAAGACAACCTACAGAATGGGAGAAAATATTTGCAAATGACATATCAGATAAAGGGCTAGTTTCCAAGATCTATAAAGAACTTATTAAACTGAACAGCACAGAAACAAACAATCCAATCATGAAATGGGCAAAAGACATGAAGAGAAATCTCACAGAGGAAGACATAGACATGGCCAACATGCATATGAGAAAATGCTCTGCATCACTTGCCATCAGGGAAATACAAATCAAAACCACAATGAGATACCACCTCACACCAGTGAGAATGGGGAAAATTAACAAGGCAGGAAACAACAAATGTTGGAGAGGATGCGGAGAAAAGGGAACCCTCATACACTGTTGGTGGGAATGTGAACTGGTGCAGCCACTCTGGAAAACTGTGTGGAGGTTCCTCAAACAGTTAAAAATAGACCTGCCCTACGACCCAGGAATTGCACTGCTGGGGATTTATCCCAAAGATACAAATGCAATGAAATGCCGGGACACCTGCACCCCGATGTTTCTAGCAGCAATGGCCACGATAGCCAAACTGTGGAAGGAGCCTCGGTGTCCAACGAAAGATGAATGGATAAAGAAGATGTGGTTTATGTATACAATGGAATATTACTCAGCTATTAGAAATGACAAATACCCACCATTTGCTTCAACGTGGATGGAACTGGAGGGTATTATGCTGAGTGAAGTAAGTCAGTCGGAGAAGGACAAACATTATGTGGTCTCATTCATTTGGGGAATATAAATAATAGTGAAAGGGAATATAAGGGAAGGGAGAAGAAATGTGTGGGAAATATCAGAAAGGGAGACAGAACGTAAAGACTGCTAACTCTGGGAAACGAGCTAGGGGTGGTAGAAGGGGAGGAGGGCGGGGGGTGGGAGTGAATGGGTGATGGGCACTGGGGGTTATTCTGTATGTTAGTAAATTGAACACCAATAAAAAATAAATTAAAAAAAAAAGAAAATCCCCTACAGATCCAGGCTTTAAAGTTAATTTGTATAGAGTTTTGCAAAGAATTCCCATAATTATTTTGTGTTCGTCTGTCATTAATGCCCCTTCCTTGTTCACATGTCTCTTCATTCATTCCTCTTTCAGCTTTCCTGTAACTTATTCTCTTCTCCATTTTGTCACGTTGACATTAGTTCACCGGGTCGGTCGCTGACCTTGCTGGGTGACTCAGAGCCTGGGATCTGCTCCTTTCCTCACCCCTGGTAGAGGACTGATGATAAAGAGTTTTCCCCATCCCCAACCAGCCAATCTTTTCTCTCTTGCCTATAAGAGCTCCCCAGGGATATCATAACACCAAATGGGTGACTTTCTAAACAAAAGGGAGTCTGTTGTGGTACTTACATTGCTCATATTAAAAGCATTGGCTCCAGCGAGATTAATTTCTGGAGTATCTGGCATGAGGTGGACTGAAGTTTTATCCTTGTCCCAAAATTCTCTGTGCTTTGGCTGTGGAAGAAAACACAATAACAACATTACTTTGCAATTTGTAATTCTTCTAGTTCAGTGCACTACTTTCAACTTTTCTGATCTTAAATTTTTTCATATTAAGGAAAAACATCTAAAAGTTTTCCACGTTACTCAAATTTAATATGAAATTAATATTAATATATTTTTGTTTAAAACTTATAAACAACAATAAAACAATCCTACTAACATTACATATTAAAACCTAAAATCATCAATGGTATCATTTTACAAATAGATTACTGGGTTAATTATCAGTCACTTACAAGCATGACTTAATTTTAACATAGATGGGGAAAAGTGACTTTCAATACTAATATTCTCAGCATTCAACTTAGCAAGGACAACTTTTGGTGTGTCAACAATACGTGTCTACCTGAGGCTCTCTATAGGTGTCCGATAGACACTGTCTAGTAGGATCTTCTGAGCATTTTTGACTCTCAACTCTTCAGGAGACCCTGCAAGTCAGCCTTATAGATGGCCTGGGAAAGAAAACAAAGTTAGATAGAAGCGTTTTTTTTCTTTAATTATGATAAGAAAGCAGTTTCATGGTATATTTTACCTCCCACAAACTAATTAAAATTGAGCATTGGCCCGACAAACACAATTCATCATGTGTAGAGCAGGATGCATTAGAGCCCAGCAACGTTCTAGTCTGCTTTTTCTGTGGCGGGGCACCTATGCACTCATAAAGAAGAATGATGCAGAAGGAGCTCTCTCTCTATGGGATGCATGGAAGGTTTTCAATAATATTTAAGTAACCTCATACTAGCTCGGGTGGACTTTTAAAGCAATAATAACAGGCTTTCCAGTAAGTTTTCTATACAGCAGGCAGAACGATCTTTATAAAATTCACAATTCAAATCTGACACCACAACATTCCTCTCATCACATGGCTTCCCATTGGCTTTAGGAAAAAGATCAAATTCTTTACATGGACTAGAAGGTGAGGATAATCTAGCACCATCTTATATGCTTCCCTTTGACCTACGGATTCTGTCCACACTGGTTTTTTGGTTTGTGATTCGTACACAGCCCTCTCCTTTTGCATATATTGGTCATTCTGTAGGAATCCCTGTGTCTTCCTCACAGAACCAGCTCCTGTCCTCCCTTGCAATCCCTATTAATGTAGTATTTCCTTAGATAATCTTTCCCCACCTCACTTTTTCATAGCACCATTGATCATTATTTCTCATCCATCAGATTTTTTATTGATATTCTCTAGTTAATATCTGTTTATTTGCTAGCAATGTAAATTCCCTAAAGTCTGAAACTTTGTCTTGGTTCTTCCTCTTCCTTCACCATTGGATCTTCAGTGCTTAGCACAATACCTGGCACATGGTGTATTTTAAAGGGATAATTAAGAATCCAATCCTATTGTGGTAAACAGTAACAAGGTTGTTCAAAAAATTGAGTATAGAAATACTGTATGCTCCAGTAATTCCACTACTGGGTATTTACCCAAAGAAAATGAAAACTCTAATTCAAAATCATACATGCAACCTAAATGTTTACTGTAGCATTATTGACAATAGCCAAGGTATGGAAGCAATCAAGAGATGGATGGATAACGAAGATATGGTTTATGTATACACACACGCGCACGCATGCATGAAATATTACTCAGGATACAAAAAAGGATGAGATCTTGCCATTTGTGACAACACAGATGGACCTAGAGGATATTCTGTTAAGTGAAATAAGTCAAACTGAGAAAGACAAATACCACATGATTTCACTTATATTTGGAATCTAAACAACAAAAACAAATGAATAAAAACAAGCAAACAAAAAAAAAGAAGAAACAGATCAATAGATATAGAAAAACACTGACGATTATAAAGAGGGAAGGGGTAGGGGGTTGGGCAAAGTGGGTGAAAGGGAGTGGGGCATACAGGCTTCCAGTTATGGAATGAATAAGTCATTGCGAAGAAAGGTACAGCATGGGGAATATAGTCAACGGAGTTGAAATAGGATTGTATGGTCACAGATAGTAGCTACTCTTCTGGTTGAATCACTATGCTTTACTCGTGAAACTAATGTGCCATTAGGTGTAAACTGTAATTTTAAAACAAAGAATTCAATCCCTGGTTCCACAATTTCGATCACAGTTGGCTTTTCATTTTCCCTAGATATCTCTTCCTTTTGAATTAGGATTTACATTTTCTTGGTCATTTGTTTCTTTTTTTCACTTTCCTGTAATATTTTTTAAATAATAAATTTATTTTTTATTGGTGTTCAATTTGCCAACATACAGAATAACACCCAGTGCTCATCCCGTCAAGTGCCCACCTCAGTGCCCGTCACCCATTTATCCCCAGCCCCTGCCCTCATCCCCTTCCACCACCCCTAGTTCATTTCCTAAAGTTAGTAGTCTTCGTGTTCTGTCTTCCATTCTGATATTTCCTACCCATTTCTTCTCCCTTCCCTTCTATTCCCTTTCACTATAATTTATATTCCCCAAATGAATGAGACCACATAATGTTTGTCCTTCTCTGATTGACTTATTTCACTCAGCATAATACCCTCCAGTGCCATCCAATTGAAGCAAATGGTGGGTACTTGTCGTTTCTAATGCCTAAGTAATATTCCATTGTATACATAAACCACATCTTCTTTATCCATTCATCTTTCGATGGACACTGAGGCTCCTTCCACAGTTTGACTATTGTGGACATCGATGCTAGAAACATCAGGGTGTGGGTGTCCTGGCGTTTCGTTGCACCTGTATCTTTGGGGTCAATCCCCAGCAGTGCAACTGCTGGGTCGTAGGGCAGATCTATTTTTCACTCTTTGAGGAGCCTCCACACAGTTTTCCAGAGTGGCTGCACCAGTTCACATTCCCACCAACAGTGAAGGAGGGTTCCCCTTTTTCCATATCATCTCCCACATTCATTGTTTCCTGCCTTGTTAATTTTCCCCTTACTCACGAGTGGGAGGTGGTATCTCATTATGGTTTCTATTTGTATTTCCCTGATGGCAAGTTATGTGGAGCATTTTCTCATGTACTGGTTGGCCATGTCTGTGTCTTCCTCTGTGAGATTTCTGTTCCTGTGTTTTGCCCATTTCATGATTGGATTGTTTGTTTCTTTGCTGTTGAGTTTAAGAAGTTCT
Source organism: Canis aureus (assembly GCF_053574225.1). Lineage (NCBI taxonomy): Eukaryota > Metazoa > Chordata > Mammalia > Carnivora > Canidae > Canis > Canis aureus. Next base: position 46,667,026 of record NC_135637.1, on the reverse strand, counting down.
TTATAGATCTTGGAAACTAGCCCTTTATCTGATACGTCATTTGCAAATATCTTCTCCCATTCTGTAGGTCGTCTTTTAGTTTTGTGGACTGTATCCTTTGCTGTGCAAAAGCTTCTTATCTTGATGAAGTCCCAATAGTTCATTTTTGCTTTTGTTTCTTTTGCCTTCGTGGATGTATCTTGCAAGAAGTTACTGTAGCCGAGTTCAAAAAGGGTGTTGCTTCTGTTCTCCTCTAGGATTGTGATGGAATCTTGTCTCACATTTAGATCTTTCATCCGTTTTGAGTTTATCTTTGTGTATGGTGCAAGAGAGTGGTCTAGTTTCATTCTTCTGCATGTGGATGTCCAATTTTCCCAGCACCATTTATTGAAGAGACTGTCTTTCTTCCAATGGATAGTCTTTCCTCCTTTGTCGAATATTAGTTGACCATAAAGACATTAAAGGCATTCAAATTGGCAAAGAAGAAGTCATACTCTCCCTCTTTGCTGATGACATGATTTCATGCCGATGACATGATAAAAAATGATATTTTAGTAACTAGTTAATAGCATACAAATAACAAGCTAGAAAGATATATGAGGAGTGAATTGTGGAGTAAAATTTCTATCTTAGTGAAGAACATTTTATATTTTAGCGTGTAAAGTATGATGGATATCCAAAATTCAAAAGAAGGGATTCTCAAAAAGGATTACATACAGATTTTGAAGTTTCCCTTTCTCATTCTTTAGAAACTTGATTCATATGCATTCCTTTGTATACTAATGTTATTCAGGTTAATGCAGAGTTTACATTTCTCTAAAAACTGGCCTAAATCTACCACTTGGCAACTCATGTCAAGGATGGGTATGGGTACACTTTTCTATAACAAATGTATTCATTAGGAGAAAGCATTCCTTGAAGCTCTGGGAACCAAGTTTAAATAATTAAAAGAACCCGTGATTTCCAGTAGAATGGGCAAAAAATATGAATAAATCTAAAAATATTTCAGGTAAACTAATGAAACACCACAGTGTGGAGACTACTACATTAAGGGAAACTAGTGAGTTTGGAGCATGCTGCTAACCTTTGAAATTAATTTTAAGGAAGTATCCCTGTCATTCTTCAATTGAGAGGCCATGGCAATTTTCATGTTTAGGAAACACACAGCACACGTTCAAGAATCTACGAAAAATTCTGGTAGCACCACCAAGAGTAAAAAATAAAACTTTCTAAATAAGCCTAGCTGTAAGGTAGACATTCAGTAAACTTGGTAAAATGCTAAAGGGAAGTGCTTATTAGGGAGAGTTGCGTTTTCCCAAGGCCTAGGAGGAATGACCAGGCAAAGCTGTGGAAGGCTTTCTCCCCAGAGAACAGCTCACGACTCAGGCACCTCGGCTGGTCCTCTCTGCACAAGCAACAACTTACATTACTCTGCAGGTAGTGGGCTTTCCCGGCTTGGATCACATTGTTCTGGTCAGGAAAGCAAGACCAGTCAGTGGTGCAGATACTGGCGATAATCCACATCACTTGCTAAGGCCTGGCCTTCTTTGGCAGCTTTGATGGACACCATGTCCACTGGGATGGAGATCTTGGCCTTGTGGTTATTGTAGGCCTTTTTGTACAGCCTGCGATTCTGCATTTTTTTAAAATTTTTTATTTATTTATGATAGTCACACACAGAGAGAGAGAGAGGCAGAGACACAGGCAGAGGGAGGAGCAGGCTCCATGCACCGGGAGCCTGATGTGGGATTCGATCCCAGGTCTCCAGGATCGCGCCCTGGGCCAAAGACAGGCGCCAAACCGCTGCGCCACCCAGGGATCCCCCATTCTGCATTTTTAACACAGTTGCTGCCCAAGCCAGCTTAGGGTCTTCCTTGGTATTGCGACATCCAATATAATGGCCTTTCTGTTTCTCGTAAGCGGTTTTCCATAGATACTGGTATACGTGAACAAAAAAGAAGAGTCATGTTTCTCAATTCACTTTTTCTAAACAGTCTGCTCCAAGTATGTCCACCTCCCTTACATTAGCCTTTTTTGGGCACTGTTTTTCATGAAGTCCATACTCTAAGATTTAGGATTCCTAACCCATTGGTTTGTCTTCTATGTCTACATGCATGAACACATTATGAGCATTTCTAAGGCAAGAAGTGTTCTTCTGGATTATCCCCAATACAGGCTTATCTAGTGTTTCCCAACCTTGAGTCACTGTCTACTACCTTCACCTTCTGCCACAATCAAGTAGCACCGTACTTCACACTTTAAATTTAATAAACAAAAAAATCTAGTCAATAAACTAAAGTATAAACTTTGAAATAGTTGTATTCTAAAATTTATAATCTCATTTAAATGGAAAAATATATTTCTAGCACATATTAACATATAACTTTTAAAAAAGGCTTGTCCATCCACTGGACAAGAACATCCTGTATGTTTAAAATTCTCACAGGAGAAACTTTATGTATGCTGCACTTCAAGAAACAACAGAACTTTTTGTATTCATTGAATTTTTATAAGTGCTTGTAAATTACATGATTTTGAGATGACAGTGAAAAGAAAATAAAAACCTGCGCTTAAACATAAGAACAACAGAACCAAGCCCGATGCAGAAGGGGCACCAAACTGTTGTACAAGTTATTCTTGGTTTTGCGATTTCAAAGCAAGACACTAATCACGATGATCTCCTTTCTACTTAAGTGTATTAATGGGGAATTAAGCTAAAGATCAGAAAAATATTCATTCCCATATGACATCTATTAGCATTGGTTAAGGCTGGGAAAAAAGGAGCTCTCACATCACTGGCGATCTCCCTGGAAGCCCTGGCGTGCTGAATTGGGATGGCATCTTCCCGCAGGTCATAACCCTTCATCTTGACATCTTCTCAAGCTTGGTTACAATGTTTCTGCAAATGGAGATTGCAATGCCACAGTTAATCTGAAGAGGGAGCCACTGAGTCAGCCTTACTGATGTGTAAGAAAACCTGTTAATAAGTCACATGGAAAATTAATCTCCCGTTAAGACTTATAAAAGAGGCTGGTTTCATACTGAAATTAAGTTCTAGTAGGTTTTTTAAATGAAATTTAGTAAAGTTCATTCTTTTCAAGAAAGAAATTAGGAGACAGTAAATCAAGTAAAAAATGAGAAAAATAGATAGCGTTTGGCTTTAAAAGGAAAACTCAGTGATGGGCCACTGAAAAGAGAACCAAGTAATACTATACTTGCATATATGTATGTTTTTCTGTGGTGTTTTTGGTGAAAGCAGTGCATGTTTCCTTCCAACAAAGATAAGGACACACATCTCTATTTATAAACACAACGTGCATATGCATATGCGTGCCCGTGTACGTGGGTGCTCACACGTGGCACTTCTCATTAGTTTAAATACTAGAAATCAAAGGAATGGTAGGGAAATGCCTTTTGCTAAATTTCCTCTGGAACATATCAACTTAAGTTTCAGTTAGGCAGAAAATATTGTGTAACGCAAGTGAGCGTGTAGCTCCTTACATTACTGATCTGTACGGCATTGATCTTGGACTGCAGCATCCTTGGGGTGTCCGCTGGCACATTCACATTCGCCTTCTCTCTCTCCCAGGCATCACAACACAATGGCTGCTAAAAACGAAAAACGAGAGATGGTTGATAAGTAAATAGGCCAATTACCGCACGAATAAAATTATAGGGACAGTTAACGGTTCTCTTTGGATGTTCTCAGATATGAATGATATAAATCTAGATCACATTTTGTTTTCATTGTGTGAATTTTCTGGGTTTTTTTTTTTTTTTTGGTTGTTGTTGTTGTTGTTAAGTACTCTCCACAGCCAGCATGGAGCCCAACATGGGGCTTGAACTCACGACCTTAAGATCAAGACCCGAGCTGAGATCAAAAATCGAATGCTCAACTGACTGAACCACCCAGGCACCCCTTCATTTCTGTTTTTATTTAAAAGGTGCCAATAATGACTCCAACAAGAAGAATACATTGATGTGTGATAGAATATAACTGGAAAATGAATCCGAAATACAGTAGTAAAATGATCCTTTTTCATCAAGTCACATGTAATCATCTGGCAGGAAAACCTACATTGCAGGTAACTATGATAATCCACATCACTAATCAAATCCTGGCTTTCTTAGCCCAAATAACTATCATGGTATCGAATATTGAGGCCATCCCTGGACTTTTCAATTTCCCTCATGATTGAAAAGCAATAAAAGGTGGCAGTTCTGTGATCATGGTATTACCTGGGAGACTTGCATTACAAGCAAGACCTCAAAATGTATTCAAGAATGGGTATCCGAGTCTGCAGGATATAAAGATGCCGACCGCATCTATGTCAAAGTGTCATCTAGGTAACTGAACTGTAGATACCATTAACTTATTGACTACGAAAGTGTATCTGGATACATGAATGTTCAAGGTTCTAATCCTGGTAGTAGCAACTTAAATGTCACACAATTCTTATGGAGACTTCTTCAACACGTCCGAACACATCATCAACCCCACTCACCTCACTGATCTGTATAGCACCGATCTTTGCCTGGATGACTTCAGGGGTATCAACAATGCTGGTGAATTTGAAGTCCTCCGGCTTTATACAACCTCTCATTCAAGAGGTTCTTGAATGGGCATTCTTCACTCTCATCACTTCCACAGAACCCTCTGGCCACCATCCTATACCCTTCAAACGTTCCAGGTCTGATCTGTACATGTTCCGTATGAAGGAAAGGACCACAGAGTTCAAAGGAGTCAAGTCTGCTCACTGTATCACCATGATGCCAGCAGGCCACACACTACCTCTATTTAAACTAGCTGGGTGGCCAGTCCCATGGAATGGAAGGATCAACAGTAAATATTAATATTTGGTGTTACATCTCTGACACACATCTCTGGGAGAAGTTCACATAATCCTACAGGAATTGGAGCAGGGCTGACAAGTGACCCATGTGGAATGACAGCAATGGCACATTGTTTTGTTTTTATACAAGGTTGACCATCTGCGCTCACCACTTGAAATCTGCCTTTTTTGCACTACTGAGAATCACATCTGTAAGAACTTGAGAGAATAAGGTCTTCAGAGGCATATATAACGAGGAAAAATATATACTTCTACCTGTATACACCACTCTATCTATAAATGTATGTACCAGATAAACTTAAAATCCAACATTTCCTTACGTTTATATTTGTTTCTGAAATTTAGATATTTCATCATGCAACCGTAATGGGTTAAAAACAAAACAGTTGGAAGGAATAGGTATCATGATGACACTAAACGCGTGTCTTTCAATAGTAACTCTGAACGTGAATGGGCTTAATGACCCCATCAAAAGGCACAGGGTTTCAGACTGGATGAAAAATCAGGACCCATCTATTTTCTGTCTACAAGAGACCCATTTTAGACAGAAGGACACCTACAGCCTGAAAATAAAAGGTTGGAGAACCATTTACCATTCGAATGGTCCTCAAAAGAAAGCAGGGGTAGCCATCCTTATGTCAGATAAACTGAAATTTATCCTGAAGACTGTAGTGAGAGATGAAGAGGGACACTATATCATACTTAACGGATCTATCCAAGAAGAGGACTTAACAATCATCAACATATATGCCCCGAATGTGGGAGCTGCCAAGTATATCAATCAATTAATAACCAAAGTTAAGACAAACTTAGATAATCATACACTTATACTTGGTGACTTCAGTATAGTGCTTTGTACACTCGATAGGTCTTCTAAAAACAACATCCTCAAAGAAACGAGAGCTTTAAATGATACACTGGACCAGATGGATTTCACAGATATCTACAGAACTTTATGTCCAAACGCAACTGAATACACATTCTTCTCAAGTGCACATGGAACTTTCTCCAGAATAGACCACATACTGGGTCACAAATCAGGTCTGAACCGATACCAAAAGATTGGGATCGTCCCCTGTGTATCTCAGACCATAATGCCTTGAAATTAGAACTAAATCACAACAAGAAGTTTGGAAGGATTTCAAACACGTGGAGGTTAAGGACCATCCTGCTACAAGATGAAAGGATCCACCAGGAAATTAAGGAAGAATTAAAAGAATTCATGGAAACTAATGAGAATGAAGATAAAACTATTCAAAATCTTTGGGATATAGCAAAAGCAATCCTGAGGGCGAGACACATCGCAATACAAGTAGCCCAAAAACTGGAAAGAGCTCAAATACAAAAGTTAACCTTACACCTAAGGACCTAGAGAAGAAAGAGCAAATAGATCCTACACCCAGCAGAAGACGAGAGTTAACAAAGATACGAACAGAACTCAAGGAAATCGAGACCAGAAGACCTGTGGAACAGATCAACAAAACCAGGAGTTGGTTCTTTGAAAGAATTAGTAAGATAGATAAACCATTAGCCGACCTTATAAAAAAGAAGAGAGAGAGGACTCAAATTAATAAAATCGTGAATGAGAAAAGAGAAATCACTACCAACACCAAGGAAATACAAACAATTTTAAAAACATATTATGAGCGCCATACGCCAATAAATTCGGCAATCTAGAAGAAATGGACGTGTTACTGGAAAGCCACAAACTACCAAAACTGGAAATGGAAGAAATAGGAAACCTGAACAGGCCAATAACCAGGGAGGAAATTGAAGCAGTCATCAAAAACCTCCCAAGACACAAAAGTCCAGGGCCAGATGGCTTCCCAGGGGAATTCTATCAAACGTTTAAAGAAGAAACCATACCTATTCTACTAAACCTGTTTGGAAAGATAGAAAGACATGGAGTACTTCCAAACTCGTTCGTTCTATGAGGCCAGCATCACCTTAATTCCAAAACCAGACAAAGAACCCACCAAACAGGAGAGTTGTAGACCAATATCCCTGATGAACATGGATGAAAAAATTCTCAACAAGATACTAGCCAATAGGATCCAACAGTACATTAAGAAGATTATTCAGCGTGACCAAGTGGGGTTTATCCCCGGGATGCAAGGCCGGTTTGACGCTCATAACACAATCAATGTGATTCATCATATCAGCAAGAGAAAAAACAAGAACCATATGATCTTTTCAATAAACGTAGAGAAAGCATTTGACAAAATACAGCATCCATTCTGATCAAAACTCTTCAGAGTGTAGGGAGAGAGGGAACTTTCCTCGACATCTTAAAAGCCATCTATGAAAAGCCCACAGCACATATCATTATCAATGGGGAAGCACTGGGAGCCTTTCCCCTAAGATCAGGAACAAGACAGGGATGTCCACTCTCACCACTGCTATTCAACATAGTCCTAGAAGTCCTAGCCTCAGCAATCAGACAACAAAAAGACAGAAAAGGCATTCAAATTGGCAAAGAAGAAGTCAAACTCTCCCTCTTCGCCGATGACATGATACTCTACATAGAAAACCCAAAAGTCTCCACCCCAAGATTGCTAGAACTCATACAGCAATTTGGCAGTGTGGCAGGATACACAATCAATGCCCAGAAATCAGTGGTATTTCTAGACACTAACAATGAGACTGAAGAAAGAGAAATTAAGGAGTTAATCCCCTTTACAATTGCTCCCAAAAGCATAAGTTACCTAGGAATAAACCTAACCAAAGAGGTAAAGGATCTATACCCTAAAAACTACAGACCACTCCTGAAGGAAATTGAGAAAGACAAAGGAGATGGAAAATTATTCCATGCTCATGGATAGGAAGAATTAATATTGTGAAAATGTCAATGTTACCCAGGGCCATTACCACGTTTCATGCAATCCCTATCAAAATACCATGGACTTTCTTCAGAGAGTTGGAACAAATTATTTTAAGATTTGTGTGGAATCAGAAGAGACCCCGAATACCTAGGGGAATTAAAAAAAAAAAAAAAAGAAAGCCAGGGCTGGGGCATCACAATGCCAGATTCCAGGTTGTACTACAAAGCTGTGGTCATGAAGACAGTGTGGTCCTGGCACAAAAACAGACACAGATCAATGGAACAGAATAGGGAATCCAGAAGTGGACCCTCAACTTTATGGTCAACTAATATTCGACAAAGGAGGAAAGACTATCCACTGGAAGTAAGACGGTCTCTTCAATAAATGGTGCTGGGAAAATTGGACATCCACATGCAGAAGAATGAAACTAGACCACTCTCTTGCACCATACACAAAGATAAACTCAAAACGGATGAAAGATCTAAATGTGAGACAAGATTCCATCACAATCCTACAGAACATGGGCAACACCCTTTTTTAACTCGACCACAGCGACTTCTTGCAAGATACATCCACGAAGGCAAGAGAAACAAAAGCAAAAGTGAACTATTGGGACTTCATCAAGGTAAGAAGCTTTTGCACAGCAAAGGATACAGTCCACAAAACTCAAAGACAACCTACAGAATGGGAGAAGATATTTGCAAATGACGTATCAGATAAAGGGCTAGTTTCCAAGATCTATAAAGAACTTCTTAAACTCAACAGCAAAGAAATAAACAATCCAATCATGAAATGGGCAAAACACAGGAACAGAAATCTCACAGAGGAAGACACAGACATGGCCAACCAGTACATGAGAAAATGCTCCACATAACTTGCCATCAGGGAAATACAAATCAAAACCACAATGAGATACCACCTCACATCAGTGAGAAAGGGGAAAATTGACAAGACAGGAAATCACGAATGTGGGAGAGTATATGGAGAAAGGGAACAATCCTGCACTATTGGTTCGAATGAGAACTGGTGCAGCCACTCTGGAAAACTGGGTGGAGGTTCCTCAAAGAGTTAAAAACATATCTGCCCTATGACCCAGCAATTGCACTGCTGGGGATTTACCCCAAAGATACAGATGCAGTGAAATTCCGGGAACCCTGCACCCCGATGATTATAGCAGCAATGTCCACAATACCAAACTGTGGAAGGAGCCTCGGTGTCCATCAAAAGATGAATGGATAAAGATGTGGTTTATGTATACAATGGAATATTTCTCAGCCATTAGAAACGGAAGTACCCAACATTTGCTTCGACGTGGATGGAACTGGATGGTGTTATGCTGAGTGAAGTAAGTCAGTCGGAGAAGGAGAAACATTATATGGTCTCATTCATTTGGGGAATATAAAAAATAGTGAAAGGGAATAAAGGGGAAAGGAGAAAAAAAAGTGGGAAATATCAGAAAGGGAGACAGAACATGAAAGACTCCTCACTCTGGGAAATGTGAACTAGGGGTTGTCGAAGAGGAGGATGGCGGGGGGTGGGTATGACTGGGTGACTGATGGGCACTGAGGTGGGCACTTGACGGGATGAGCACTGGGTGTTCCTCTGTATGTTGACAAATTGAACACCAATAAAAAATAAAATTATTATTAAACAAAAGGAAAAAAAAACAATTGGGACTGAAATTTTCTACCTAATTACATAGAGTAAGAGAGATTTTCTTTGTCTTAAGAAAAAAGAATTGCCCCATAAGGAATCCTCCATAAAACAATGTTCCAAATGATTCTTTTACCATGAAATATTCAGATTATGTAAGGTTCTATTAAAATCACCACTTAAATTATATCCCTAGGTAGTACACCATGACACTATTCACAGAGACACACGTCTCCCCCCAAGAGTCTGGTGACAAATACATGCACATCACTCTGCAGTTCGTAGGCCTTCTTAGCCTGCCAGATCACATCATTCTGTCCTGTCAAACATGTCCGCTGGTGCAGATAATTACAATGATCAATATCACTAACCAGGACCTAGCACTTCTTAGCCTGAACAAGTGACATCATGTCCAATGGTGTATTGGGAATTCTTTCAGACTTCTCATAAGCTTTCTTGTATTTTCTGTCACTCTGGATCTTGGCAGTGTGTATAGACCATACCAATTTGGGGTCATCTTGTAGGGTGCGGAAACCCACGTGGTGGCCCAGTTGCTTATGCTAACCTTCTTTGTACTTGTACTAAAGTGGTGAAAAATCAGATAAACAGATATATGAAAATAATGTAGTACGGTCTTTTGAACAAATGTTTTCCGAATATTGGCAGTCATTTTATATTTCAGTTCACTCTGAGCAAAATAGAGCTATTTTAGGTAGTTTGATAGAGAACGGGAATAAATCAGGAGGGCAATAGGATGGTGAATAAGAGTCATTACAAAAAATTATAGCTGACATTTACTGAGCAATGACTATATATGCCAGACACTATTATGAGTGCTTCATATGTATCAGGCTGATCCGTGTGAAACTGCTGTGTTTTTTAGCAAAAAATAGTTGAGTAGTAGCAACTACAATCCCATTTAATCTTCCCAACATCTCTGTGAAGTGCATACTATTATTATTACATTTTTCAGATGTGGAAAATAAGACACAGTGGGTGTAATCATGGGTCTCCAAAGGCCGCCTGAATGGTGGAACATTAATAAATTATCTGGTCCCCCAAGAGGACTAACAATACCTCAGTAGGAAAAAGTTATTTGTGTGGTTTGGGAGACAGGTAAAAATGGCGCATATTTCACAGGAATGGAAAGCAAGGTGATTGGTTTGAATCAGATGACAACAAAAGCCCTGGAACAAGAGTTTCCATCTTGTTCAGACTTGTCCTAAAAGTGTCTTAGGACTAGACTAAGGTAATATCTTTTCTATATTTGGATAACATAGAAAAGTTTGGACAAAAGGGAGGGAGAGACACCTGGGAATAAGGCAGATCCTATAGACTGGCTACTGTATTTAGAGACAAAAATGAGAAATAAGAGGGAAGAAACAGGTGGATACACAAGATAAAAAATAGAGAAGAGCCCAGATAAAGGGAACAGGATTGCTTAAAGATTTGGAGCTGAGGGTGGGAGGTAGGGAGCTTGGTAGGATAATTATTTTGACTAAGTTTTTAAATTACTATTAAATGAACTTCAAAAGGTTGCTGAGAGCATTATACATAAGCCTCCAGTATAAAATCTTATGTATAGAATGTGATTTCGGTCTTGTCTGATATGAAACTTTCAACTGTGATCTAGATTTATGGAGAATGTCATAAATATTTGGGGGATAAAATGACACTGGTCAATAATCAAATAGATTGTTTCCTGAATTTTTCCCAAGAATTCTGCATAGATTCTTCATGGTTTTTTTTTTTTTCACTTCTACTTGGAAACAACCAAGAAGTTATACATATACCTCATCTATGCTAACCTTAATGTGCTTCATTCGGTTTTAATGTTTTTATTGTTTTGAAGATGTATCTGACAGGGAGAGAGAATGAGAGAGAGCATGAACACAGGCAGGAGGAGCAGCAGGCAGAGGGAGAGGGAGAAGCAGGCTCCTCATTGAGCACAAAACCTGACATGGGGCTTGATCCCAAGACCCTGAGATCATGACCTGAGCTGAAGGGAGATGCTTAACTGACTGAGCCACCCAGGTGTCCCCATTCTAATGTTTTTAAATAGAGAAAGTCTTTAGTTAGTGCAAAACAAAATAAAATTGTTTACATAGATTTTTTAACCCCCCTCGTCGATTGTTAAAAACACTACTGTGTTCGTTACAAGAAAAGCTAAACCACAAGGAAATAGAGGCCATACCTCACTGGAAATATCTCTGGAGTCTTTGGCTTGCTTGATTTCAATGGCATCTGCTTTGAAGTCATAGCCTTTCTGCTTGGTCTCATTCCAGTCTTTTTGGTAAAATTTCTGTTGAGGGAAAACTCAGGTTTGTTTACAAACATTGAAAATAAGTGAATACTCCAAGTACTCAAAATATGAATATGACAAAATGTGAATGAAGACAGGATAAGGAAAAACAGGGATTTCTGAGTTCCTCTGGTTGTTGGCTATTTCCTTAATGGAGTGCAGGATACTTCTGACTAAGATTTTAAAGCTAAACATCTAGACCTAGTAAATGTTTGAATGCTTGTCTTCATCACAATATGGTACACATCTGAAAATACCGCAACACGCAAAACATGGAAACTAAGAATCAACTGTGAAGCTAGAAAAGCTTCATCAAGGTCTCATGTAAGGTCCGGTAAGATATTTTTTTTCCTAATGTTGCCTTTTGACTTTTCAGAGGTCCCTGCTCAAGGGACATGACATAGATATGTTATCGTTTAGATATGATCTTAATAATTTAAAATCTTTTAACTTTCTGATGTGGAAAATAAGACACAAAGCTAATGGCTTTGAAATATCAAACAAGAATGCTCTGGATCAATCAAAAATTTATAAAGATAAAGGAGACTGTCACCTCATACTCCCTCAAGGAAGAGAAATTCAACTAGGTATTTCAATATTCTCTATTAATATATGATGAAACTGAGCTGTGAACATTGGATATCGAACAATGCTTTCAAGATTGAAAGGAAGACACCGATAGAATACAGATATCCCAACTCTTTGTAGTCCTGGGACCCAGCCATGTATTTAAACTAACATTTAAAAGGGAGAATTTCATTCATACTGCATTAGGAATAGAAAGCTAAAGAAAAAATGTTTAGCACCAAAAGCTGTACACATTTCTAAGATAGGTAATTTGTCCATTTCATTATACCACACTCCCAAAGCTGACATATATTATCCTATGAAGGTATTTTCAATTCGTATTTATGCCTCTTACATTGCTGATTTGCAGGGCATTTATAGGGGCCTGCAGCATGCCTGGCATGTCAGAAGGAATGGTGATGTTGGTTTTATCTTTATTCCATGCATCTTGATATAGTTTCTGTGGAGAGAAGGGAAATGTTATTTGAGTAGTGGATATAGACAATAAATTGGGCTTTCATTGTGATTTCACTGAAAACCCCACAACTTTGAATTTCATCCATGACAGTCCCCCTAGGCTATTCCTGGGGAGAGACATTTCGGCTGGGGAAAGACATCTTCATTGAGTGACAATAAATGGACGCCATATCTTTCCTTACAGAGGATGATTCTTACAGAAATCTGGTTCCTGCAGAAGGAAATGCCCTGAATATTAAATAGCCTCCACATGCAGCTCTCCATGAATCATGCTACAATCACAAAACCTCCCTGGTTCATTTAAGATGACTCACCACATAGATTAACATGCATGAGAATGTGAGTTTTAGTTAAAAAAAGAAAAAAACTTTCCTGAATTCAGAAAGAGTAGAGAATACTATTTATCATTCTACATGTCACCAATGAAATGGGTCTGCCAAGAGTGACCATGCCCTCTTGCTGGGAATCAAGGTGGTTTATATACTTAGTGGAATATGGTTTTGCCTTTGGCCTGTGAGTTAATAAAGACACTGTCAGTGACTGTAACAGGAGAACACAAAGCCAGCAAAAACCCTGATCATCTACCATGCTTTTTGGTAAAGGTGCATTTCTCAAATATCTTCCTGTATTGTGAAGCCTACTAAGACAGGAAGAGAATCACCCCTGAAGTGCCAACATTCCTGGGCCTGTCACACTCACATCGCTCTGAATTTGATTCACATTCCTGGTGTGCTTGCTTGAGACTCATGGCATCGGGTAGGTACATGTAATGGTGTACGGGCTGTTTGTAGTTGATATCGCTGACAACATCCCGGGACAACTTCGCAGCTGTAATGCTAAGCATGTCCCCAGGGGTATGGTAGCTCATTTTGACGTTCTCATAGTTCCTCTTGTGTTCATGATCCGACTACAGTTTTGCCACATTCATGTAATGGACCAGCGTGGGATCATCCTGAAGGCTTCTAAAACCCACATGCTTTCCCTCTGACTTCTCATAAGCTTCCTTGTATTTATACTGCGAAGGTAAAATTTGGTTAGCAAAGTCCTCGGCGTTGATAACATTAGGTATAGCAAGAATAGCCACACACAAAGGCACTTTGACACTGTGACTTTCTGGAAGACTACAAGAAATCCAAACCATACCTGCCCACTCCTATGTGCCCCAGAATATTCAGAGTGAAAACAGTTATTTCCAACACTGCTGGGATAGAAATAGGTAGGTATCATGATAAATTCAGGACCAGTTTTTTTCTTTGCTATAAATCCTACAAATGCTTTTGTATGTCGGACTTCACTTAAACAACCCATCTGAATGTTCATCCTTAATGCAACAAGACATTCCAAACATAAGGCCAGTACCTCTTGGTTTCCTAGGGATGTGAATTTTCCCAATCCAATATGGCACCACCACCACAGAATGTTATCATACATCACAGGACGTTAGAAATTAGTGTGAAAACCTTCCATTTACTGCTCCCATTGACTGAGTGATACGTATGCAACTGACGCAGAAGAAAATCCAAAGAACTCTGTGAGTTCACACACAGTTTTTCTTGGGAGTAGGGGGTGGAAAACTTTACTATGTTGTCTCAGGCTGCTGGAGTAAGGTTAGAACAAACCCCTCTTCTTTCTAGGGGGCATCAATTTAGATACTGCATAAGCAGGTAGCCAGGCCTTTCCCCCCCCCATTTCTCGGCAGCCACTTTCCAAGCCCCCTGCTGAAGCAGCTGCCGATGAGTTCAGGAACAGGAAGGGCAGGAATGGCTGGGAGCTTCCCCTGGCAGTAAAAACCTCAGCACAATGCTCCACAGCCCAAGCTCTCTCACTGCTGGACCCAGCAATGGTGTATAGATAGAGTTGTACGGTAGGTAACAGGTCAAAACCTCAATTTTTATAGAAGAGAACTCAAATCCACTTAAATTCTGCAGAAACTCTGCTCGTGCCATTTATGCACTGATTTATAAACAAGAGCTTAGCATGCACTGATTTATAAACAAGAGCTCAGCAGACAAAAGGGTCACCGAGACATTTCTAGGTATGTTAGAAAGAGCCCTGCACAAGGCCTTAAAGAATGATAAACTCACATTTAGACTTTCATTTTGTCCTTAACCGAGAAATGTACTTCCTCGTGGTGTGCACATCTTTGAGGGACGCATTTTCAGGGACCTCTAAGGAAAGCTGTAGAATTCTTCCATCCTGAGCTCCCCTGTGGACTGCACACATGGGCATCTTATTTCTTCTCCTTTCCCAAACCGTAACTGTAGCCCTCAGAATAGTAGGTGACAGTGAAGTCTACGGGGCATGTGTGCTGTTTGACATTTTTGATCTGCAATGATAAGAAGTGGAAGTGTATACTTTTCCTATTGCAGATGAAATGGCATTGATTTACATACATGAAAATTAAATTCAAGAAAAATGGACCACACCTTTACCCATTTGGTTTACAAAATCCTTACATTTTATACATCATCTTTTCAATCTTCTTAATACAATTATTATGCAGGCAGTCATTTGAATTTAATGTGTTACTGTCAGGGAGGGTGTTCTCACTGAAAATTAATGTAGGCTGTCAAGGAAATGTGTCACTAGGGGTAATCTGGCCTACGAATCAGGGGAGAAAGTGGTTGTCAGATTTACGATAGCTCTACCAAGTGGGGTCAATGGAAAAGAATCACGGAATTTTGAAAAAATGACAGCTCCTCAAAACAGTATCTTGTGGAGAATTTCAACGTCATTAACTCGACATATTGTTTTCAATGTGGCAACATTTAGACAAGCACACATTTGATTAGTTTTTTAAAAGGCAATGCACCCACATTTCACCGAAAATGTTTACTCACATCACTGGCAATGTTTCTGGATGCTTTGGCTGCAGTGATGTGCAGCCTCACCTAGCGCATTGTTGCCCTTGGCTATTAAATCATGCCAGTCCCGTTTGTAGCAGACCTGAGGTATGAGGGAAAGAAGGAGGTCAGCATGCTGTACATGGATCAGCTGAAGTGAGTCCCCAATTGCTGGGACTGTTTCGTTCGTTTCCAGATATAAGCTAAAGGAATCTTCTACAGTACATTTTATTTTGGGAAGTCACATTAGCAAAACATTACACCTTGTGTAGCATGACATTACAGGATGCTGCACCAATTATACACCCAAACCTGGTTTGAGTACAGAGCAAAGCAGGATACTGAGAAACTGGAGTGGATCTGGAAGAGAGGAATAAAGGTTCTTTCTGGAAACCTTGGCGTGTGAGGACCAACTAGAGAAAATGAAGTTGTCCACTCTTATGGAAGGAAGGTCAAGGGAAGACCTGGTGGTTAGCTTTAGAAATTTCAGGTCTGCTGTAATAAAAGGATTTCATTCATTCTTATTTTTCTGCAGGATAATAACTCTCTCCACTTGCAAAATGAGGAAAACCAACTCGAAGTTTGAGAGGAATAGATGTTGGGCTCCACGTAAGGGAGAATGTCACATCCTTTTGGAATTATCCTGCCCTGGAAGAGGCCGACTTAAGAGGCAGAGAGCCATCATCATGAGATAGGCTCCATCCAGTGTGTGTGTAGGAAACCAACCTAAATAGTTATCAAGGCCCCATCCTACTCTGAGATTCTATTACTGTACCACCTTGTCTGGGTTTCACACCCCATTGAAAACCCTACTTACGTCACTCATATTGTAAGCATTGCACTTGGCCTAGAGAAACAGAGGAAGATCAGGACTCATAGTGTATTTATGTTTCACATCTTCTCCTTTAGCTTTGTAGAAGATCTGCAATACACAATCACAAAAATAACATGTATCACAGAGAGTACAAAAAAGAAAATGCTTAAAGTGAACACCAATAAAAAATAAATTAAAAAATAAAAAATAAAAAAAGGAGTATTTGGAATAAATCATGAAAGGAACTACAATGGAAAGGATGGAAACTGAGTGTGTGTGGGGGAAGTTAGAGAAAAATACAAATCATGAGAGACTCCAAACTCTACAAAACAAATAAAGGGTTGCCGATGGGGAGGTGGGTGGGGGGATGGGGTAACTGGGTAACAAGCATTAAGTAGGGCAGTGGTGAGATGAGCTCTGTATGTTATACCCTATGCTAACATATTGGATTTAAATAAAGTATGTTTTAAAATAAAAGAAAAAATATTCCAAAGGAAAAAGTTCTAGGTATACTAGAAGATGTCTTCAAATGTCTTTTGAAGTCATTTATCAGAAATCCTTCCAATGTTATGAGCCACTAAAATACTCTCAATAGCTTGTGTTTTCACACCCCACACACTGACCTCTTCCCACAAAACTCCCCAAAATCCTCAAAAATCAGCAATTAAAATTGTCATCTTACATTTGCCAAAGGGCAAACATTACTTTGCTGTTATCTTCTAAAAATAAAGTTGTTAAAAGCAAAATAAAATGCTTCAATTGTACACTTAAAGGAGTTATTCCCAGCACAGTCCCTCTACTACTTCTGTTGTTAAAAATCAAAGGTATTCTCCTATTTTTAAAAAAGTCAAGCATTTTTGTCATTTTCAGAAAGACCTAAAAACTCCGTGTATTAAAATAGACAGAAAAGTAGAAAACAGTGATCTTTGATGGCTAGAAATGAATGGAAATCATTTCAAATGCAAAACCCTAATTTGAATAAATGGAGTTTACCAAAGTCAGAAAAGTCCAATCTTTGCTAGTGGAGTAAACCGGTCTTGTTTTTGTTTTGGGTTTTTGATTCTTAGAAAATGGCATTTAGAATGAGACTTTCACTTCTGCTAAAAAAAAAAACAAAAAAACTTTCCAATTACAATTGTAGCACTAAAACCATATAATAATTTCCTCATGCTATGAGGGCGCTTCTACATAAACCCAGTGTACTTAAGAGGTTTACCATTTCATACTTACCCTATCTTATCCTTTTACAGATGTCCGGAAGACAGCTAGGTCCAGGATGTAGAACTTAGATTGTATCCTCCTCTTGGTAATAGAAAAGAAATTGCTTGATTTCTAAAATCTAAAATACAACTGGAACCACTAGATTTCCAGTCTCTTGACTGTCATTTATCACATAAACCTTTAAGCAGATTATCACATGTAAACTGTTGTCTATGTATCACAAAGTCTAAAGAGGCTGATATCTATTTGAATTCTCAAATCCTAAATAATTTCTTCTAGGCATCCAAGAGCTAACGTTATTCCCTCACTGCCTTTAGAAACCATAGCTAGGCATTCACAGAGTCTCACCGATTCTACCCTCTACACATCTCCTCTGCCATTGCTAGTGCTTTAGTTGAAGTCCAAAGGAGTCTTCTGCTAGGTTTCTGTAAGCACTTTTAATCCATCTTCTTACCTCCATCTCTTCCCTCATCAATGCCATCTCAGCACTCTTGGTCAGAAGTATCTTTTAGAACACAGATCTGATAATCCAACTCCATGGATTAAGATCTTCAACACCTCCCATTACCTACCCCACAATCTCCAGAGTATAAGCACACAAGATCCTCAATGATCACATAATAATCCCGAACCCTTCACCGTCCTTCCAGTTCATTAGCTCTTGTTGGTCATCATGATTTTTTCTTTCACCAGGAATGCACCCTTCCCTTATTTGCCAGGGAAGCCTTGGTAGGGGGTTACCCTCTTCTCTTGTACTTGGCACATACCTCTCCTGTAGCATTCACCTCTTGGTGTGGCAATGCTCTGGTTCCATCCATGCCTTTGTCTTACACTCTTATATCCTTGTCATCTCCTATCTATCTCACCACTCATCATCTATGGCGTCTTTATAGCATCAGCATATAATACAATGCCCGGCTCAGGGAAGGAGTTCAAAAACGTTCATTCAATGGATTAATAAATAAATGCTTTCCATGTCCCTTTAGTTCTTCTACACACTAAGCTTCCCTTTAGGTCTGACCTTAGCCAGGTCATACACATCGCTCATGGACAGCCAGGCAAATAACATACTAATCTCCAAGACCTAAGTTTTCTTTTTTTTAAATTTTTAATTTATTTATGATAGTCACAGAGAGAGAGAGAGAGAGAGAGAGAGAGATAGGCAGAGACACAGGCAGAGGGAGAAGCAGGGTCCATGCACCGGGAGCCTGATGTGGGACTCGATCCTGGGTCTCCAGGATCACGCCCTGGGCCAAAGGCAGGCGCCAAACCGCTGCGCCACCCGGGGATCCCCAAGACCTAAGTTTTCAAAAGCCTCTATAATATTTGTGTATGATGAATTCTGAGAAGTAAAACCATATAGGCATGTGAGTTATTTCCCTGTACTAGTATTTTATATACGAACAGCAAATATATGCAACTTAATATGGATCTGAAGGTGATGAGTTTGTTAAAGTGTCTGGAATTCAAGTTTAAATTTTGTGTGTGTATATACAGGTGTAGTACAAGAGTAGAACTTTTTCATCACAACAAATTTATCCCATAACACAGTATTTCAAAGGCAGCTAAAAAGGAAGATGTTATAAAAAGGAAGATAAATAGTAATATAGAAGAAAAAGAAAATGTTAGTGCCCAAACTAAAAATAATTGTTGTGGTTGTTCTTGTTTGTATTCCTAATGGAGCCCAATGCAGGGCTTGAACTCATGACTCTGGGATTAAGACCTGATCTGAGATAGCAAGAGTCTGACACTTAACCAACTCAGCCACTCAGTCAGGTGACCCCCAAACTAAAAATAATTGTAATTGTAATTTTAAAATACATAAAGTAAAAGGAAAATTAATGGCTCAGAAGAATTAAACTTTTGAGCTGCTATTTATTTTGTTGAAGCCTCCTCCCTCCATTCTTGGCCCCCTCTTTTGTACTTACATCACTGACTTGCTTTGTGTTCTGTTTTGCCTGGACCATAACTGGGGAGTCCACGGTGCTGGTAAATTTGAGGGTGTCTGGATGCTGCCTGTACTTCTTTTCATTCAGGGCATCACCTGCTTTCTTAACGTTTTCTACATCTAGACTGCCAATAGGTATCCAGCCTATGCGTTTCATCCAGGTGTTGTAGTCTTCCTTGCAGGCATTCTATTGCAAAGGGAAAAAAAAGGAGTAAGTGCCCCAAGCAGTGGGTTCTCATGCACTTTCTGACTTTAGGAGAGGATTATCCTGTGAAATAAGTGTCACTTACATTGCTCTGTACGTGCATCATGTTTTTAGACTACTCCAGGTCCATGGCATCAGGCAGATAGGTGTAATGATGGAGTGTATGCTTATAGTTGACATTGCTGGCAACATCCTGAGCTTTCTTGGCTACCACAACATTGAACACATCATGGGGTGTGTTGTATTTTGTTTTTGTCTTCTCATAGTCTTTTTTATACTCCCGGTCGGATTGTATCTTGACTACATTCATATAGTGAACCAGTTTAGGATCATCTTGGAGACTTTGGAAGCCAACCATTTTCCCTTTGGTGTTTTCATAATCTTTTTTGTATTGAACCTATTGGAAACAAAGTGGGTATATTTTAAAATGTAGTTATGAAGATTTTACTGATCAATAAGACTATGATTTAAAGCAATTGAGCTTCCCAGGAATTACTTCAACAACCAGTTAGATGTATTCATTTGTATATAGTTTGAAATGTAGCCTGGTAAAATTAAAATGTTACTTAGAGCCCATTTAATTGTCTGTAGCTGCCTCAGCCACCTGAGAGAGATTGGGGTGGGGAACGTTTCCATAATTCATGTCAGAGACAAGGTAGTAAGTTCCTTTCTACTTATACACTGGTAGAGACAAATGAAAAGATAAACATTCTGCAATCATTACCAGTTATATTGTGCTGCTCCAGGAGACCCCTCCCCAAATAGCTGGCTATCTTAGTTGTAGTAGAATTTTAATGAGTATTTGGATATTCAAAGGAAGACCCAGAGCCAGTTGTGTGTAAACATGAATTGGATCTAAATTATAAAGTGAGAAGAACTGAACTTGCTTGGGGAGATCTGGGAAGAAGCATGGGAAACTGAGAAGCAGAGATGTGAAGGAAAGCTAATGTGTGTGTTGGGGTGGGGAGGAGCTGGAAGAGTGCACCCAGAGAGAAAGGGAATGGGTATCATCAGCGCTTTGATGATACCAGTATTTATTACTCAATTGTAACTTATTTACATCGGCGCAATGTCAACTTCATTTCAAACCATCGATGAGGTTGTGCTTGGGACTTGGGTTCGGGGGACTAAAAGATGGTTCTGGACTGCTGTGTTCCATCTCTGGACCATGCAGACCAGAAAAAAGTGAACCCAGGGCAGGAGAGTCCAGGTGAGCATGAGCAAAACCACTGTGTACAAAGTAGGAGCCAGAGGTAATGGAAAGACAAACCTCAGAATATCTGCATTGAGCAGGAGGAAGGGTATCCTACTTCCTAGAGGTTAGCTGGTAGGGGTTTGAGTCAATTTGATTTGAATCTCAAAGAGGAAAGTAACTAGTTCATAGTTACAAGTATGATAAGGAAAAGAAAAAAGACAAAATTTTTAACTTTCATGGAGCCTAATGACTGCTATGGACCTTGGAGCCAATTAATCCATCTCTGGAAGCAATTAATTAAAAAGAAATAAGGGAAAGAGGGAATCCATGTAAATTAAGAAAATTTTGAGACAAAAATCTTACCCCCAGGAGGCGATTAGGACTTAAATAGTGACTGATTTGTTTACTTCCATGAGGAGAATAATGTGAATTTGTACAAAAATGCAGAGGAGACCTTAAACTTAGAGTGTTGCACTAGAACAGGTTAGTAAAGGTTCTACAAATCCTTACTGCCAGGAAAATTCAGACCTTTTTAGGGAACTTTCTTTTCTAAATAGTTTTCAACAGGACTCACTTCGTGCTGGGGACAGCAGACACGGCGACTTCTGCATAACGAATCCACCCCACCCATACTTCCTAGTTACAACACACCAGTGACCCCACCACCGGCACTTACCTCACTTGCTGCCTGCCAGGCAGCTTTGGAGGCTCTGATGGGAATCGTGTCCGTTCTCAGGTCATAGCCCTTCTTGCTCAAATCTTTCAAGCCTGTTTTTGTACATATTCTGAAAGAAAAAAGTCCCTTGCATATAACTGAGGCCACATTTAGAAAGGCCTTCACACGCAATCAGCAGCTGAGCTCACGTGCATACCTCATTGATACTGTAGGCATTAACTTTAGCCTGGATGAACTGGGGCAGGTCGGCTGGCAGGTTGTACTTGTGAAGAAGTTCTTCTCCTCTGGCTTTGTATGCTACCTTGAGAGATGAAAAGAAATGCATGAACAAAACAAAGGGGATCCCTGGGTGGCGCAGCGGTTTAGTGCCTGCCTTTGGCCCAGGGCGCGATCCTGGAGACCCGGGATCGAATCCCACGTCGGGCTCCCGGTGCATGGAGCCTGCTTCTCCCTCTGCCTGTGTCTCTGCCTCTCTCTCTCTCTCTCTCTCTCTGATGTGACTATCATAAATAAATAAAAATTAAAAAAAAAGAAATGCATGAACAAAACAAAGGAGGGAAAAGGGTTTAACGACAGGAAAATAATTTCAGAACAGATCACATTACACAGAGGTGCTTTTCTTGAAAGACGTTCTCTGGGTCACCTTCACATTCACCTGTGCAGATCTGTGGGCCTTCAAGGTCTCACATGCAATGCACAGAGTCCCATCCTAGTGCCCGTTCAGCCTTGGCAAAGGTCCCTTGGTATGTGCTAGGAACCTCTGAGCTTCGTGCGGTAGGGGCACCTCACAGAAGTTAGCCCCGGGAGAGGGCCTGATGAAAATGTTAACCTGCAGATACTTCCCTGAGCACCGAAAAGGCTAACTGGGTGGGATACACACACTATCTATCTTACACTTGGTGGGTGACTGATGGGACTTTGGGGTGGTTTTTACTCTATATGATTTTTGTCTTAGCTCTGACTTACAACGTAGCTCCTCCAGAAGGTGTGCCGCATACATTCATTTTCTTGGTCTTTCCTAAAAATAGGCTTATAGTGTGTCTTGTCATCAAGAGAAGCCCCTGACCTTCAGTGTTAAATGGCTGGAAGGACGGTCAGCGTAGCATCCATAACACCCTGAAGACGTGACGTAGGTGTGCCTTATTAGTGAAAAGCTGGGAGAGTTACAGAATTGCTCATGGAACTGAGTCTCTTTGGTTTGCAGAATAACCACAGGTGATCAGCACGTTTAGAACCAAATGTATTTGTTTCCGTTATTAAACTACAGATAGAATTAGCACTCATATCACTTCTTTGGGCCTGGTTGATTTTGGACTGTACTATAATCGGAGCATCCTCAATCGAAGTAAAATTGAGAGCGTCTGGATGTTGGCTGCATTTTTTCTGTTTGGTGAATTGAAACAAGATAAACAGCAATAATACTTTCACTTAAGGCTAATACATAAAAATCCTTGAGATTTATTTTGGAGGGACAAGGGTTTTTTTTTCCTGATTTAAAAATTTTTAGATACTAGCTTCTTGGTTGGCTTGGGGGAAAAGATGAATACAGTACAAGAGATGATGTTCCAAAAATTGGCTCAATTTTGGATGGTCTGGGGCATTACAGACCAAGATAACTTTCAGGAACCAGGCTACCTCTTGCTTATGAAATGAAAAGAGGGTACTCTTAGCTAAACAGAACCCAGAAACACCACAAAGTTTTCTAAAGTATCAGAAAAGCATGCAAGGAAATTTGGAGTGTCTTTTGTGTGACACTAACAGGCTCTCAGATTCCTGTCAGTTGAACAGAGGTAACGCAGCTCTTTGGTTGAGGGAGGAGGAACTGGGGAATTAGGCAATGGCTAGGGGTTCCTATAAGAAAGGGAGAACTTCTGCTCTGCAACCTCCATGTGACTAGTCCACAGCTTGTCACTAAAGTACTGAGGAGCTAGCTACAGGAGAGAAGAGAGTGGAAGGTGTTCCGACGGGACCTTCTAGCTACATTCCTAGATTTTCCTCCCTCTAGTCTCCCACTCTTCTTCCCTTGTGCATCTTCTACATCCCACTTCTGTGTATGAAGTGGCATCACTCAGCTTTAGACATCTAAAAACCACCAACTCAGAGGAACTTTTGTGAAAAATTGGAGGATATAAAATGTTGTTTCCTAAAAGCAAGCAAAAGCCCAGAACAACAGAAACAAGAACCTTCACTCAGTACCTCCGTCCCTCCTTTATGTAGGCTAACCTCCCTGATGTGTTCACCTGACAGCCATGGGAATGTGCCTCTGTCGGAGGGGAAGGGTCAGATCACCTGGCCATTTAGAGTGAAAGATCATCGCTGCTTTTTTCTTAGACTGAATAACAACTTATCTGGTACTTCAAAATGATCAAGAATAAGACACACGGTATAATAGTTAAAGGAAAATTTCTGTAGTATTCATTCTATGCATTATTCATAATTGCCAAAACTGGCAATTATGAATCCACATGTGTACCACTGGACAGCCAAAAATATAGCTATGCAAAGGAATACTACTCAATAATAATAAGGAATGAATTGTAGATATGTGCAGATATATAGATGAGCCTCTAAAGCATGGTGCTAAATGAAGGAAGTCTCCTACAAAAGAGATTTCTAGGAAAGTACAACTATAGGGACAAAAAGCAAGATCTCTGGTTGCCAGGCATTGCAGATGGGAGGGGGAGTTTTCAAGGAAACTTTCGCATACTAGCAGCATTTTAAAATTCAATTATAGTGATGACCATAAAAACTACATGAACTTATTAAAAATAGATGAATTTTATGGCATGCAAATTATACTTTGATACAGTTGTCAAAAATATTTTTATCATGAATGGTTAATATAAAGGATTTTGATGATGTAAAGCTTATCTGTCTGGATAATTCATGCATGTGGTAAGGGCTCTTTTCTCAGTAACAACCATGAGAGAATGAAGAGGGAAAAGAAGGTGATTCCACGGTTCTGGGGGCCTTAACACGGCACAATCCCAACCCCCTCTGTGGCACATGAGATGTCTTTACCTCATTTAGGGTGTCTGAAGCTCTCTTTGCCTTTCCCATTTCTAAGGATCCAAAAGGCACCCAGCCACAACCTTTCATCCAGCTGTTGTAGTCAGCCTTGTATTCAACCTAAAACACCAAGAGGAAGGTTACAGGTTTTTTGTTCAGCATCATCCTTATTCATGAAATCATTAACATTTTACCCAAAACAGTGTTAAGATTTCTGACCAGCTTCCTTACTTCATATATCCTAAGGTTTCTTTTTGTTTTTGTTTTTTAAGATTTTACTTATCTGAGAGAATGATGAGAGCACGCACATCAGTGGGGCAAAGGAAGAGAGAAAGAAACGCAAGCAGATCCCACATGGAGCACAGAGCCCAACACAGAGCTTAATCTCACACTCAGAGATCATGACCTGAGCCAAAATCAAGAGTCGGATCCTTAATTGACTGAGCCACCCAGATGCCCCACATTGAGATTATGTTAAGTATTTCCTTGGTGGGAGATTTTAACAGCCCTTAGGTTATCAGTGTTCTTCTAGCTGGCATGTAGTCCATCTCCTCCTTATTTCCAACTGAAAGGAAGTATGTGGAACTCTAATTCCAATATGGACAAATACTATATTTAAAGCTCTACTTCAAAGAATAAAAAAAAAATTATATGTAGATAATCAAAGGTGAGGTGTTTGCTCCCTGGAACTCTAAGTATTATGTTTCTTTGGTCAAATTAGGACTGGTGGCCACATTGAAGGTAGGTAATTTTGCTCACCTTCTGAGAAGACTTGATAATGGTTATTCGTACTATAGGTTTGCACATGTTGCCCTTCATGTGTAATGGTTAACTTTGAGTGTCCCCATATCAGTTAACAATGCACTTTAAAATAGTTATGCTAGGGGCACCAGGGTGGCTCAGCTGGTTAAGCGTCTGCCTTTGGTTCAGGTTGTGATCCCCAGGTCCTGGGATTGAGCCCCATGTCGGGCTTCGCCCCACGTCGGGCTTCCTGCTCAGCAGGGAGTCTGCTTCTCTACCTCCCTCTGCCCCTCCTTGCTGCTCACTGTCTGCTTAAATAAATAGATAAATAAAGTATTTAAAAAATAAAATAGTTACAATCAATTTGCTTGTACAAGGCTCTTACTATTTGGAATTTTTCCTATTTTGGGGACACACTTGATGCCATTAAAGTAATAGGCCAGTCTTGGTGTGCTTGGGTGGCTCAGTTGCTTACACGTTCAACTCTTGATTTTGGTTCTGGTCATGATCTCACTGTTGTGGAATCAAGCCCCATGTCAGGCTCTGTGCTGGGTGTGCAGCCTGCTTGGGACTCTCTCTCACTCTCCCTTCTCCCCTCTTCCTCAGCCCTCCTCACACACACCCTATTCCCTCTCTCTAAAAGAATAAAATAAAACAGTAAAATAAAATAATAGACTACTCTTATTGTCTGGCTATATGTGGTATGTAAAACTTATATTTCTAGATACAAATTTCAAACCATTGTTCTTTAGTGTGGGCCTTTTAATTGGAATAAAAAATCAAGAAACTATTTGGTTCCTGCCTTTGAAAGGCTTACCATCTACTTGGGAGAAAGAAACATAGCAAAATTAAAAAAATAAATAACCACGCATGATACAGGATTGTTAGTGATGGAAATTTAAAATCGTTCAGGGGTTGTAGAAAAGAGTAGATTGGGTCCTCAAAAAGTTAAAAATAGAATTACCATGTGATCTAGCAAACCCATTTCTGAGTGTATACCCAGAAGAATGGAGAGCAGGCTCTCAAAGGAAATATTTGTCACCTACGTTTGTAGAAGCATTATTCAGAATAGCCAAAAAGATGGAAGAAACACAAACGTTCACTGATGGATAAAGGGACAAACAAAATGTGGTATACACATACAATGCGGTATTATTCAACCTCAAGAAGGAAGGAAATTATGATACATGCTACAACACGAATGAACTTTGAGGACATTTCATTAAGTGAAATAGGCCAGTAACAAGAAGACAAATACTGAATGACTCTACATATACATGGTCTACAGAGCAGCCCAGGTCAAGTACAAGGGTGGTTGCAGGAGCTAGGGAGAGGGGAAAAACAGGAAGATAACTGCTAGAGTTTCAGTTTTAGAAGATGAAAAGGTTTTGAAGATGAGTGCACAACAATGTGAATATAATTAGCTGCTACTCAACGGCACACTTGGTTGGTAGCTTTCCCGGAGGGATATAGTGATGAGTTCATGCTAGATCTAGGTCTAACTCTGAGGGGCATGCTCTCATCAAGCCACAAGGGTCATTTCCCCATTACATACTAGCTACATACAGAAGACAATGCCAACACCTCTGAGAATGGCCAAAAACACCATTCCACTTAAAGATTATTTCCTTTTCCACCTTAGAAAAACGGAAATGAGAAAATGTGATTACTCACATCACTCTGCAGTGCATAAGCCTCCTTGGCAAGATCCATGTTGATGCTATCGGGTGGGTAGCTGCAATTGTGTAAGATGTGCTTATAGTCCATAGCACTGGCAATTTCCTGAGATTTCTTAGCTCGAGTAACTTGGAGCATATCAAGAGGTGTCCTGTAGATAGTCTTTGACTTCTCATAGTCTTTACGATATTCACGCTGTGAATAGGAATTTTCCATTTATTACCATAAATCCTCAATGGAATTTCCGGACAAGCACAGAAATCTCTCATAAACAACAGACACGAGTTAGAGAAACACATTCAAACGTGCGAGTAGTTTTTTTTTTTTTCCTAAAATTTGTTCATCTGTTACACATTATTGAACCCTTTCCCTCCAAAAACCTCAGACGTGGACATATGTTATCAAATCTACTTTTAGATCAAAGAGCAACTGTCAGACAACAGGAGGGGGCCACAGTTTCTACTTCAGGAAGGCATTTTATTTTAACACAGGGCTTTTTCAAGACCATTAAGAAGCATTATTTTTACCAAAGTAATCTAATCTTTTAATTGTGTTCCAATAAAGAAGTACTTTTTTAATTGATGAAGACTATAGAACAATCATTTCATGCTTCTAATTTCATAAAACGACCACTTCATGAATAAAGCTGTCCACTTGACTACTTGGCTTTTCTAACAGCATGTTTAAGTGGTCACTGAGTTTTTCAACCTGACTATTCTACTTTTGACAGTAGATAAGCTCCACTGAGAATCCCAAAGGTTCTTTTTTTACCAAGTTTAATTTTGGTAACAATTTAAAAGCAGCTTCAGATTGCAGCAGTAATAAGACCTCAAAGGAGAAAAGTTTGTGACACTGAACCATTCAAGTAACCTTGGCACTTATTACAGTGTTCTCATAAACCAAATGTCTTGACTGGGCCTCAGAAGGCACTTTCACTGGCTGGTTTTCCGGAATGTTAGACAGGGTGTTAATTAGGTCAAGGGGTCAAGGTCCCAGCTTCATCATGCCCACTCAACCAATTACCTTAACAGAGAGAAAAATTCTACCCCAGTGCCTGTAGGAAAATTCTAAACCCTTATATCTCCCCATAATCACATAAGCATTAAAGACGGTGACCCAAGCTAGCAAGTAGACATGTGCCTTATGAATCTTCTGTAGAAATTCCTGTTGCAAACAATCTGATCATTTAGCTCCCTTAGGGAATGTGATCTTCCTCCTAAATACTTTGTGGGCAATCACCCTCACTGAATAAACATCACTTAATTGTAAAATCTAGCCTTTGGTTTACGAAAATAAAATATGGAAACTTTCTGATCGTATGTAAGAACATTGAAAAAATAGTTTGTCTTTATTAGAAATAAGCTGATGGGGTGCCTATTGGTGCAGTTGGTTGAGAGTCTGACTATAGGTTCAGCTCAGGTCATGATTTTGGGGTTGTGGGACTGAGCCCCACGTTGGGCTCCACGCTGAATGTGGAGTCCACTTGAGTTTTTCTCTCCTTCTCCTTCTGCCCCTCCCGCTCATGCTCTCTCCTTCCTTCTCTAAAATAAATAAGTCAATCTTTAATGAATAAACAAACAAACTGATAAAGTAATGTTGCCACAGCATTGGTGTGTGGAAGTGTTTTTGACTAAACCATTTGATTCTTTTGTTCATGTTTATACCAGTTCATACATATCTGTACAATGTTGTCAAAGGTCCAAATGGCTTTAAAAGATTCTCTTTATTTTTTAAAATTATTCATTCATGAGAGACAGAGAGAGAGAGAGAGAGAGAGAGAGAGAAAGGGAGAGAGACAGGCAGGGACACAGGAGGAGGGAGAAGCAGGCCCCATGCCGGGAGCCCGACGCGGGACTCAATCCCGGGACTCCAGGATCACGCCCTGGGCCAAAGACAGGCGCCAAACCACCAAGCCACCCAGGCATCCCCTAAAAGATTCTCTTTAAAAGCCATGCATGTTCTATACCTGTAGCTTAGCTCTTAGCCTGGATGTATATGAAAATGATTCATCATTGACTAGCTCTTTTGGTTACCAGTATCAATCAATTAACAAGTATTTACCGAAGATACTACGTGCTTCGTGTTCTAATGGGTACTGTGATAGGATAAAGACATGTTCTGTCAACAGACAGATATGAAACCTTCTGAACTGAGAAAGGATAAGGAGCTACTAAAAAACATAATATGATGTATGTGATCACTATATACAGATATAAATCAGCGTGAAGTTATTAGAGAAAACTACTGACTACGGGATGCTTTAAACTGCCATAGGACTACACAGCACATGCAAAATGAATTAATGAAGATATAGATCATTATATGAATACATGGTTGAAATGAAAGTAAAGGATACAAACATCCTTCTATTTAATTTTGAAAAAATAATATTTGCAAGCTATGCTGAACACTCTTACCACTCTTTAAGGAATTCTCTAATCATTTTTTAAACACAGCATATACTGTGATTTGCAATAGATCTTTCCCCTCTCTAGTAAGAACTTTACCCAAAAGATGAGACTTGGCCCATAGACAAGCTGTAGGGAATTTATATTCTCTGAAATTCAGACAAAAGGCAGGAAGAAAAAGTTCAATTTTCTAGACGAGTGATCAAGTCTTTAATCAGAGGCTCAAAGGAGCCTATAATCAATGGAGTATTTTTCTTGAACCTATACCAGTACTAATTACTAAAGTCAATAAAAAACAATGATAATTAACAATAAGATTTTTATCTCTGACTCATGGTTTTCTTCCACTATAAAGACAGTTTCAAAATCATCATTTAAAGTTTATTTTTCAATCAGAAGAAAATATGAAACCATCTAGTGATGTTTTCAGGAAGTTTTGAGAATTAAAATCACTTCTTTACCGATTGCAATATTGAGAATTAAAATCAATATTCTATTACATATTGAAACAAACGGTTTTCAAACTGAAATAGAATCAAGTAATCAGAAATACCTCTCCCCAAAGGTACAAGAATCTGGGAAACCATTCTACTTCTAATGTTCATTCCCAGCAGTCTGTTGTGAACATGATAGAGCCCATGGATATGGAATCCTTTTACGTGCTACCAACCCCTTGGGCATATTAAGAGGGACGTCACCTTGAAAGCAAGATAGATCTACAAAGACATCACTCTGGTTTTTTGGCTCTCTTCAAAGAATGCAGCATCTTGGGATCATCATTAATGCTCAGGGCTCCAATCATCTTTCCTTTGCTTTTATCATAGTCTTTCTTGTACATCACCTATGAAAACATCACACATGCCAGATCCCACCCATCAGGCAGCGTCACTGGGGTCCCCTGCCCGGGTGCCCAGGCCATACTCTCATCCCTGGCGATCCTGCTGTTGGCTTCGGCTGCCAGCAGGGGGATGGCGTCCACTTTCATGTCAAACTGCTTTGCTTTGCTCTTCTCCCAGTCATGTTTATAGATATTCTGAACAGGAGGTTTCAGCAGAAAAATGGTTAGAACAACATCTAACTCAGAATCATTCAGTAACAATAAGAAACAGACTGAAAATTTCTACATGTAGACTCTTTTCACCTTCAAACACTATACTTCCCAAATGATAGTATAATTATTCATAAGCCTGTCATCTTGCTTCTCCCCTCCCACCACATAAGGATAATACGCTTTCTTAATATCCTATGAACTCTCTAAAGTTTCGGCTATGCCGATGTATAAAGGACGATGTAGAAAGACAACCACTTAGAGAAAGTGAAATGGGACATTCACAGGAGCTTGCCAATGCTACAGAGATTAGCTGAGGGTAATTAAGAGGATGTTTCTGATGGTAACAGAAAATGTGGAAAATGAATTAGAAGAGCAAAGTAAGAGCCTTCTGAGCAGTTCAGCCTTAAAAGCTCCACTTATACTCTGGAAACAATTGCCACCATTGTTTAATTGCATAACTCCTAATCTGGTCTTTTTAAATACCCATAACATTTCCCCTTCACGTGGGCACATAATGGTAGATTTCTGTAGCTTTGATACTTACATCACTTAAGTTATAGGCATTGACTCTGTGCTGGATAAACTGTGGAGCATCTGCTGGTACGCTGCACTTGAACTTCTCACTTTCACGTTTTGCTTTGTAATTCAGCTGGAAAACAGAAGATATCCAAACAGTTCAGGGTCAGGATTTCCTTGAGGGCATGTGGGAGAGTGTATATAAATGACTGAATTACTTCTATACTTCTACCCTTTTCTGAAACACGCCTCAAAGTGATGGTATATCCATCCAGTCAAAGTCTGTTACAAGGCCTAGACTCTGACTCCCTCTTTCAGGATTGTGGTGTAATCCAGTTTGGGTTGTCATTTTTATAAACGCTATCACAATGTATGTGTGGGAAACTCATTGATGGATCTAAACTTTTAGGCTGTGACTTCAGGACACGGACACTGAAAGTCTATTAAATTCTATGATCAGAGAAATAACAAAAATAGAAATAATCCTAAATAACTAAAATCCTAGTACAGTCAAAAAGATACATATATTCTGATTATTAAAAATGTAAAGTACAGCACTGTATTTAAAAAACTTAAAGCTGACATAGGTGGAAGGAAGGGGATAGAGACAGAATGAGGCTGTTGAATTCTGGAGCTAAAGGCAAATGCACGATTGAACGTCAGCAATAACCACCTCGAGAACAGTGCCCGTGGCCGGTCCAGGCCAATGAGAAGATCATGCTGTGAGAAGACACTGCCTACAACACTCTGTCCCTCGTCAGCTTACCGAGTTCAGCTGGGCCAGTGATGTTGGTAACTGGCCAGCGTTTAGCTGTTCCTTCTTGTGGCATAAAATATTAATATGCTAGAAATGCCGCATGATGAACTGACAGGACTCCTGGGGTATAGCGATGTCATTCACTTCATTACCAACTGCAAATGAGCTGTGATACTAAAACACATTTTATCGTAGGACAGGATGTATTTTCCTTCCTGAGAAGGTTGTGCCGCTCTTAGCTGCTGGCACCGTGCAGCCCAAAGTGTGGTCTAGCAGCAGCAGCATGGGCATCGCTGAGGAGCTTGAGAGAGAGTCAGCATCTCTCTCCAGACCAACTGAATCAGAATCTGTACTCTAACCAGGTCGCTGGGTGACCCACACGAGTGTGACCGAGAAGCACTGCTGCTCTTCCCCGATCTTCACCCGGCTGGACCGTTCTGCTTTAGATCACCCTTGACCACCCTCTCTCTCTCTCTCTCTCACCATTCTGTTTGAATTCTGTATCGGTATCCTGTATTCATTTTCTTATTACTACCTGATGTCTTTCTTGTTTCTGCACTCTTCGTATCTTTTTGTATTGCCTTTGTCAGCAAACTCACAATGGGAAATGCTTGCCTTGTTACCTACACAAGTACATGCTTTTGTTGTTTTCAAATTCATGAAATTTAGTATGCATTATTTTGGGTGTGTGTCAGATCCCAATGGGCAAATTCCCCACTAAAAATTGGTGACTTATTGAAGAAATATTATTTTTAGTATCGTCTAATACCACTTTTCCCAAGGCTGCAATTCAGTCAAGCAGCTTCATTTGCATCTTATTAAATCTTGAAAAATGACAGTGTTGGGTAGATAGATGAGCCCGCGAAAATGCTTATGTTTCAAATAAACACAGCATTCCAGGTCATCCACACTTGCACAAATCAAGGCACTTACATCGCTAAGCTGTTTCGTGTTGAGTTGGGCTTGCAACAGTACAGGAGTGTCGGTGACGGCCGTGAATTTGGTCTTATCTGGATGAACTTTCCACGTATGCTAGAAAAGATGTTCTTTAATAAAATATCATAATAACGGATCTTTATATTCTTGTTTATATACATACTACATATAAAGAGTTTCCAGTTAAAAATAGAATTTATTTTCTGAAAACTTGGTTGATATGTTGTCACTTCTCTCTCTCAATCTCCATCCCCTGATGTTGCCTCTAAATTGGTCTCCCTGCCACAATTCAGCAACCAGATTAATCTTCCTCCGGATGACACCTTACAACAGCGCTCCATATGACTTGACCTAAACTGTGCTGTGGGTGATGAGCCCTACCCTACAGAATCTGCCCACCCCCATCCCCTACCATTTCACTTCTTCCCACTGTCTCCGTCTCCAGAACGCTTCTGCTACTTCATCTTTGCAATTCCTTAAGTGCCCAGCTCTTCTCTCCTTAGACCGTTCTTCCAGTTAGTTGCTCTCACCTTGATCTTGGCAGGACTGCACATTCCTGCCTTAGAACTCTCTCAGAGCACCCAGCCTATGGAGCCCATCCAGTCTCACTCCCACTTCATCCTATTTCAATCCTATAGCATCATTCTTCATAGGTTGTATTATCATTGTCTAGTACCTTCCTTCTTTATACGTTTTTTGTTATCTATTTATCCCTCTCAAATGCATGCTCCCCCAGAGGCAGCCCACCTTGTTCCCTTTTCTTTCTCAGCATCAAGGACAGTGCCTGACATAAGCTAGCTCCTCGTGTAAATTTGTGAAATGAATGAACACCCCTCTCTCACAAATCTATCTTACCTTTCCCTCCACTAAGCCACGTGTACATAAACTACTGAAAGTAAAGCTTTATTAAGACCACAAACTATTCTGTAACAGATCGGTTTCTTCACAATAATTTTTGTGCTCCCCAGTTCCACCCCAAATTTAAAATTTAACATCTGCTAACCACTAGGCATTAGCATGTAAACTCCTGCTGAGTTCACCACTAGATGGCACAGGAATCCCAAACCCCATTTGGAGAACTCTGGGCAGCTGACTTCTGTCTTTACACTGGTCTAGCTTCGTGATTGCTTCATATTCTTGTGTGATTTTCTGAGGGAAAAAGCATTTCCCTTATCTTCTTCATACCTGGCTTTGTAATTTTTCTATAATGAGAAAGAACTAAAATAGATCATGACTGTTATTACCCCCAAAGAATGTCATCGAGAGACAGGAACAATGGTCTTCAACTTAATGTCACTGTTGGGAGTGGAGACTTTCATGCAGTGTATTTGATATGGGTCCTTGAAGCTGCCCACGTAATGGCCCAAGACGTTCTGTACATAGGAATGTTTGTATTTAGTCTGAAAGAGAAGCATATTGACAAATATGCCAATTAGGTACGTTATTTGTCACATCGTAGAAAAGCCCTCAAACCCCCGGAGCAACCATGGCCTTTCCAACCTCGCTGAAGTTCTTCAGCAGAGTGTCAAGTTGGTATTTAGGGGTCTCACAGTAGTTCCTGCTCTTTGCTTTTGTCTTCTCATAGCTTTCCCCTCTATAATCTCTCTGTCAAAGGAAGAAGAAAATTAAACAGAGAAGAAAAATCTATGTCATGGTGTAGAAGCCATTCCCATCATTGCTATACTTAACCACAAAGAAAAATTTTGTACTTTTTCAGAATTTATTTTCCATACGGCGAAAAAGGCAGTATTCCTATGGTAGAGGCTCACATCTTAGATAATCTAGTCTGCTAACAACCATATATGCGCTTGTGTTATTTATCCTAACATTGCTGAGCCAGGATATTCCATGACATAACAATGCTGCTTGAGCAACTTTTTTGTCTTAATGTAATTCTATCCACTTGAATGCATTTGAAGGAAAATGAATTTTTTAAATAGTACAAAATTAGGTAAAAGGTATAACATGGACCTTAAATACTTAGGCACAGTCCCAGAAAAGTCTTCAGCTCATTACTTGATGGAAACGCATTTTATTTACAATAACTTTGGAAGCTGGATTTTCTCCTTGAGTTCTAATATTTTTCTTTATAGTAATATGCAAAAATAGTTTTTTTCCATTTTATTATAGGTATCATGTATTCTTACACATTCTCCTTAATTTTACCGTGCAGAAATCCAAAAATATACGCAGGACAGACAAGCATACTTATAAATGATACAGGATAGGGAATATTTATTTAATGCCATGAGTTAGAGAAGCAATTTTTATAAGGAATTTTTAATATTTTAGTCTTTGAAATGAGATCAGTGTTTTATACAATTCTTAAAATACTTTGTTCTTGAGGTTATGCTTCATCATCTAGTTTTCCTACTTTATTGTCTTTAGCCTGATTTTCTCAGTTTTTGCCTTTTATTTTTCTATATATATTTTTGCAAAGTACCTGAAGTCAGATCATTACATGGAATGAATATGTGTTTATGACATACTGAGATATTAAATCTATTTCTAGGAAATGATAAAGAAAAGGCTATTGCTAGTATATTTTCCCCCTAATAAAACAGAGGGCATTAAAGAAATTAAGGAAACATTTACAATATACACTGATGTCTCGAAGTACAGAGTTGTTATAAGAATAAGGAACTTAATCATTTTTTACTCCTGGGCTTTTGTGTGTGACTTGTCATCCTGAATTGGAGATTTCATATAGGCTAAACATCTCATCCAAAGTTATAGTAAACAGTAAATGTAGCCATATCTGAAAGTAAGCATGATTTTACAAAGACACTCACGTCACTCTGGTTCTTGGGATCATCATTAATGCTCAGGGCTCCAATCATCTTTCCTTTGCTTTTATCATAGTCTTTCTTGTACATCACCTGTGATAACATCACACGTGCCAGATCCCACCCATCAGGCAGCTTTACTGGCAGCCCCTTCCCAGGGTGCCCAGGCCATACTCCCATCCCTGGCGATCCTGCTGTTGGCTTTGGCTGCCAGCAGGGGGATGGCGTCCACTTTCATGTCTAACTTCTTTGCTTTGCTCTTCTACCAGTCTTGCTTATAGACATCCTAACAGGAAAATTGTAACAAAGGA
Organism: Canis aureus; assembly: GCF_053574225.1. Classification (NCBI taxonomy): domain Eukaryota; kingdom Metazoa; phylum Chordata; class Mammalia; order Carnivora; family Canidae; genus Canis; species Canis aureus. The sequence continues at coordinate 46,631,279 of NC_135637.1, read as the reverse complement.
ATCGACAAAGGTGATATGCATATTATCATACTGTCAAGACTAAGGAGTATCTCAATACTCTGTATTAATATGAAACAAATGAACCATTTTTGCTGTAGAAAATCATGCATATTTTAGTTATTTTTCTTCAAACTGAAGCTTCTAATTTTCCAAGATCAAGGTACTCTCCTCCTCATTAGAATCTTTCATTAAATTAACCTAATCCTAGTTACCATACTAATACCTAACTCCTGATACTGAGCCTTTCACAGAGTGGCACCAAATATTCTACAGTTAATTTACTTTTTCTGATCTAGAGATATCACTTTCATTTGATCTCAAGGTCCTTTGAAAGGTTATTTCCTGAATCATTACAATACTCATTGATGCTAGATAATCTAAGTACTTATTTATAGAATTGTTGAAGAAATGAGATCTACCCTTCCAAGGGGGATTTGCACTTTCTATAAAATTGAGTTTTGAAAATGAAAGGTAGCAATGGATACCTACCTGGCCTTATGCCTTTTGTGCAAGCTCTCTTACATGTAGAAATAAGCACCATTTATGTGAAATAAGGGATATTATACATCTGAGGAATAAATAAAATGAAACTGTATCTGAAAAAACAGGTCCTGGATGAAAATTAATCATTGTATAACATAAATGAATATATGGCTAAAATATCTCACATTATGATTTGCAGTCAAACCTACATGAGTGGTGGCATTTTGGAGGTTGGTTAAAACATATCAAGATTGTCTAATTGTATGAAGCTACCTACAACATTGCTACACACATTTATAAGGTGAATTGAACATGGGTAGAGGCATAAGGGCATGGTGCAGATGCTAAATGTTCTTCCCATCTTTATTTAAGATTTATCTATTATTGAGAGAGAGGGTGGGGGGCAGAGACACAGGCAGAGGGAGAAGCAGGCTTCATGCAGGAGCCTGATGTGGAACTCGATCCCACGACTCCAGGATCATGCCCTGGGCCAAAGGCAGGCGCTACACTGCTGAGCCACCCAGGGATCCCTGTTCTTCCCATTTTTAACACTGAAGTGTTTATGCAGTGAAACAACCCAGAAATAAAAGCACAGGTTGTCAGGATATCCCATACCATAGTATATAGGAACTTCCGTCACTCAGGTTATAAGCATTGACTTTGTGCTGGAGGAGGGGCAAGAGTATCCGGAGGTATGTGGCACTTGAACTTTTCACTTTCATGCTTTCCTTTGTAGTTCAGCAGAGATAGAGAGTGAAAGAGACAAAGACAGATAGAGAGACAAAAAAAGGAGACCATTAGCTCGAAAGAAGAATTGTCCCAAAATATAAAAATCTTGGGTGGTACATTTCATAGAATAAAACGTAAAATACATTATGTTAAATAACAACTGACAATGCTGTTGAGATCAATACAGAAGTCCAGAGCTAGGGTAGTCCACCCTGCACGACTGACAACCTGCATGAACGCACGTCTGTCACCGTGGTAGGACTATCCTGGAAGCAGGTGGCTCTTTCATATATGCTCCCTCTCCAGGCACATCACAACCGGCCCCCAGAATCAGTAGATTCTGAGACTCACAGCCCTTTCTCTCTTTCCATTGTCAACGCTCACTTTCTGGAGAAACACGTTCTAACAAACCTGGTTACGTCCCCTCACATACATTATGCTTTGTTAATACTCTTTATCTGAAGACTTTATTTCTGGCCATCAATTGACTGAGGTTACTTTTATTGCTTTGCTTACTTCAGCACAAGTTTGGAAGTTCATACTTAAAAGTCATGTGATAAAAGTATCTCCAAAGCTCCATTTTCCGAAACTTATTGGAGACAGAGACATACCGTGTATTAAACATCAACTCCGGGCCAGGGTATTTACTATGCTCAGATCTCCTTTCGTTTACTCTTCAAAACAACTGCAAATTACAAAAGGGTAACTAACACGAGGCATAACGAGGTTAAACAATTTGCCTAGGGTGCCGGGTTATAAACGACAGAGCTGGAATTTCACCCAGATTTGCCTGGCTAAAGACCTCATGTTCCTTCCAGCATGGTAAGCTATATTAGGCCCCCTTAGAGAACCATTCTGCTATCCTTGCTATACATCCCAGAAGATGCAAGGCAACTAAATAAGGAGATCTTTTAGGTGATTACAAATATAGACAAGTTAAATTTGATACACTCACTTAGCCTTTTTTTTTTTTTTGGTAAATGTGACAAGTCACTGGATTTTATATACAGAGTTATGATAGGTTATCCCTCAAAATTGGATTTCCTGCCTATTTAAAGGAACTTACATCACTCAGTTACTTGGAATTGACTTGGGCTTGCACCAGCACAGGAGAGTCGGTGACTTGAGTGAAGTTTGTTTTATCTGGATGGACTTTGTAGGTGTGCTGTGGAGGAAAAAAGGAATAGTCTTAGCAATCAAATCCTATAGTCCAAGCAAGGAGAACCCATTCCCCAAAAGAAAAGAAACTTGTAGTTAATAAAACACAAGGCTCTTTTCTAATTAGACTGCAGTGTTTTAGAGATGCTTTCGCAGCTGTACAAGAAACTTTCTCATTCTTCAGATTTCTGATAACTCCTCTTTGGGGAAATGAACTAGAATTAGCTCTTGAAAAGTATGGATGACAGCTAGGGAAAACAGTTCATCACCTACAAGATAGATTTTGTTTCTTATAATTTCCTTGCTTGCATATATTTGAAAAGTGTTAAAATTTTAAATTTCTCTTGAACCGCTAGATGCTCTGGAGGCCAGGATGTTTGAAGGTCATACTACAGACTCACATCTTTACATGGATCCAGCTTCTCGATTGTTTCATTTTTTTGAGTTATAGTCTGGGGGAAGAAGCCTTTGCCTCGGTCTTCTTCGAATTCTGCTTTGTAGTTGTTCTACGAGGAAGAAAAATCAGACACGAGGATGCAACCATTTTATCCATGCCCTAAAGATGTGTTAAGTGGAAAGCTAAACAACTGTCTTAGGACTTACATCGCTGTTTTGAGGTGCAACTTTCATGCAGTGTGTATGATATGGATCCTCAAAGCTGCCCACATAGTGTCCCAAAATATTCTTTAAGTAGGAATCTTTGTATTTGGTCTGAAAGACAAAACATATTTCATGTATTTATTGGGGGAGAATAATGGATCTTTTCTTAACAGAAGAAGTAACCACAGAGTTGCTTACATCACTAGTGAAGTTGTGCAGAACTGTATCAAGTTGGAATTTGGGGGTTTTACAGTAATTTATGCTCTTTGCCTCGGTCTTTTCATAGTTTTCCTTGTATGGTTCCTGTCGAAGAAAAAAATCAAAGTAGATTCTTGTCACTCCCACACTGATTATAGTGCTTGTATTTCTCAACAACAATAAACAAGAAGGAGAAGATAAAAAGATATATCCTGTCAACGGTCTTAAAAACTGACAATCAATATTGGGGTGTAGTGAATGAAAAGTTTCTTCTATTAGCAATTACTGTAAAGTTTAGGTTTTTAACATTCACCAAAAAAAAGTCAAGAAACCAGTACTCTACCTCAGACCAAGCCCTTAGTTGTGGAGATTTGTGTGTACTTCAGGACTGCTACATCCGCTCTCCCTCAACTCAGACTCGTCTTTCACTGATGGTGCAACAGACAGGAATCTTCTGAGCAACAGTGAATTCTTTTTGAAACAAACCTTCACAAAAATGTTTAGTATAAGTTGAGAAATACACTCTCTCTTCCTCCTTCCACCAAGGAAAAAACCTCCTTACACAAACAGATAGTATATCCTGTATATAGGTATATACAGGAACTCAGATGATAAAGCTACTCACTCTTCCTCTCAGCTATGACCCAAATTTAGCTCTAATACTGACAATAAACAACCACTGGATTTTAAATGCACAACTGATAAAGTGAGAGTCTTGTCCCTTTCTCATGTTAGGTTTTGAGGTTGTACATGGTGCTTTTTGGTTTTTAAAAATTTATATTGTTCTCTTTATCAACAAAGTAGGTTTGAACCTGAGCTTTGCTATGTTTGATAAAGATGACCTTTATTTAGGAAACAGAAAACATGCTTTGCATTGATTTCCCAACAGGGCTATTTGGACAGATCCACTCACGCTCTCTCACCTGCCACTCCAACTCCACTCGCCTCATTCCTCAATCACAGGTACACATTTCTATGGTGCTGACTTAATTTGAGGGACAAAGAAAAGATAACTAACCCACAGGGGGAACACCATGTATAATCCTCAAATATTGGGAAAGCTTAATACTGTGGGAATAACTTAATTGATCACATGTTCCCTCTTATTTATATAGTCAAAGTGGTCTTGGGCTGTTAGTCTCTTAATGCATCTCTCACTTATCCGATCTGTTTTATTTTAAATCTTATGGATTGGTCAGACTCTTAATTCTACAAGTAGAAACTCCTGTGAAGACTTAGGGAGCCACCTTTTATTTTTTGTTGTTGTTGTTTGTCTTTTGGGGGAGCCATCTTTTAAGTCGTGCTTTCTGCAAATGATGGTTTCTAGGGCCAAGATTTGCACAGAGAATGACAGAGGTGAGGGGAAGAACCTGTGGAACCCAGGACATTTGTCTTTGCCCTGCTTGAAGAACACAAGGGCAGGGTGCACACACAACTTCACCTCTCACTCTCTGCCCCTTGCAAAGCCTCTTTCTGTGTCAGGATCCCAAAGAAGCACAAGCACTAGAACCTATAAGCAAATGAGGTTTTCTCTGCCCCTTGAGCTAAATCCACAGGCACCCCCCCTCCCAAACTAACACACATCATACTCAGGGGGCATTCCTGTCTTCCTGTGGTTATATAGTTCCAGGGAAACTGCTACACTAGAATCCTAAATTATTTGCAAAATTATGTATGCATTTAGTCATTATAGAAAGAGAGATAGTTCATCTCTCTAGCAGCTAAAGTTAAAAAAAACACTTTCTGACAAGAACGTACTTATTACATCACTCAGGGCATTTCCTGCCGCCTTCAGCTGCTTGAGCAGTGGGTTCTCTGAGGCAGGAAGTACATTATAATCAGGCTTTCCTTTATTCTTTTCAGAGTCTTCTTTGTATTTTACCTGTAGGAGTGAAATGATAAAGTAACTGGGTTACTTTTGTTCTTGTCTCTATTATGGATATTATGACATAGTTCTACAAATCAATTTTCTCTCTAGAAAAGTGGCAGCTTGACATTTTATAAACAAAATACTCATAGTAACTCATAACAGCAGCAAAGAAACTGCATAAATCTCCAGGATAACTTTTCTTCCCATTCATTTATTCACTCAAAAACATCCATAGGGTATTCATTACATGCTGGCCTTGGGACAAATACGTGAAAGAATAACACCTGGTCCTTGCCCTCAAAGAGAAAAAGACATACACAAATAATGGCAGTGTATCATGTCTCAGACACTTGCTACTCCACAACTCTCATTTAACTTAGCCACCAGTGACCTAACTGCCAACACAGTTTTTCAAGAAAGCAAGCCAGAAGCATCATCAAAATCTATCCTCTGATGCCTCATTGACTGTGTGTGAGCATGTGTGCAGTTCACGTGCGTGCAGAAGTGACTGTACGTTGGTAATTTCAATTCAGAAACATTTTAAATAGCGGATCGCTCCTTTCTCCCTTCACTCACTTCTCACTCTCTCCTCACTCTACTCCTACCTCATCTCGCTGATGTGTTCACATGGAGATACTCCAGAGTTCAGTCCTTAGAGTTTTCTGTCTATGCTTGCTCCCTTGATGGCCTCCAGTCTTCGGACATTAAATACTCTCCATATACTGATGACTCCCAAATTTATACAACCCTCCCATATATCTCCCCTGAAACTTCAGACTTGTACAATCAACTGCCCACTTAACATTTCCACTTCGATGTCTAAAACGCATTTCAAATCCTACATGTTGGAAGCTTAGCTCACGTTTTCCCTCCAAAAATAATTATGCCCTCCTTCCACACTCTTCTCTCTTAATAAAGAGAAATCCCATCCTCCAGTTGCTTAGACCCATTCTTCTCATATCCCACATCCAACCCAATAGCAAACCAGGTCAGCTCTATTCTCAAAGTCCATTTCATCCATCAGCCCTGCTCCCCTCCTGATCTAAAACATCACTATTTTGCACCTGGATACTAAATGGCTTCCTGGTCGTGTGATATCCTTGCTTTCACTCCCTCAACAGGGCCAACGCTAGGGTTTCAACCAAGTCTGATTGGCTTTGAAGTTTATTTCTAGTGCTTTAGAACGTCCAGGATTCTTCTTACCAAAGTCTACTCTACAGAGTATAGGAGCATATCCATGGATTTGTGTATCTTGTCTGTGTCTAGATGTTCAGCAATTGCTGAAGGAAAATAAGAAAAATCATGGTAATAGATTGTGTGGGAGTTTCCATATTCAGAGAAGGTTGACAGCTGTCCTTTCTTGAGGGGTCCTTCTGTCTGAGAGCACAACCTTTCTAATTGCAGGTATCAAAAGGTCCTTTAACAAATACTGAAGATGATACCTGACTATTGTTAAAGGTCAGACATAGGAAAATTTTTCAAAAATTTGGTAGCCTTATGATAACCCCAAATTGCACTTTTTGTTGAGCCCCAAGAACCCTCTTTTTTTTCATTACATACAAAAGCAAAATTTCTAAGAAACTCACCCACAATAAGACCATCATGACAAATAAGAGCATTTCTTCATACCTTGCTAGCTGCCACTCCAGCTTGTTTATTCACTTTGTACTCTGGTGTTTCGGTCTACGTGAAGTAGATCTGGTCTTTCATATTCTCAAAGTCTTCCTGGTATTTCCTCTGTAAGACATTACACACACTGGAGAATTGCCATGAGCACAGACTATGAAAGGGTTCACATGGGAGGACAGGGGCCACTTCAAGAGCTCACGCACAGCCGTGCTCCTCTTGGCTTACACATGGGTCCGGTTACAATGAGAGATGGTAGTGCCATCATCAAAACAATTAGCAACTCAACAGAGATTTGGAGCACTTACAAGAGGCTGAAAACCAGCCTCTAAAGAGCTCTCAAAGACCAGGGGCAGAGAACTTCAGAGGGAAAAAAAAGAGCACTTTTACAGTGAAGAAACTCTGGGAAGAAACGAATCAGTTTCATAAAATGTACTGGTTGGGTTCTCCAGGCAAATAGTACTTTAACAAGGGCCCCTTTAACCTGTACTCACTTTGAAAACATATTGTTGATATGAAAATTGAGGCAAGCATAATGGAATTTAATCAAAACAGTATTTCTCAAAAAAAGAAAGATGGAGAGATTTCTTTGTCAGCAGGAACTCTACACAGGTCTTGTCCCCATGAAGAGGAACCTGGACTCCAATGTACTTGTAAACCTGCAGGTGCAGCTGAGGGCCAGAAGTCATAAAGGAAAGGGTCACTTTTTCAACCTAAGAATATCTGGCTCTCCCTTCGTACTGCTATTCCCACTAGCAGCCCCCTGTGCCATGTCCACAGTCACCCCTTCTTTTTCGACAGCTTCAACCGCTCGCTCTTCATTAGCTCCTTTCCTTTAACTTACTAAAGGCCTCTCTGTTGTTAAAGTATCATGTCCATTAAGCATGCAGCAGCCCCTTCACCCTTGCCCTCTTTTTCCTTCACTACTGACTACTCAGGGCTTTCCTTCCATCAACCTTGAACCCTGCCTCCAAAAAAGCAGGACGATTTGTCAATCCCCAGATACATGAAGCCCTCTTACGCCTGTGGACCTTGTACCTGCTGTTCCCTTTCTTCAACATGCCCCAGCTCCAGACTCTCCCCATCTGCCTACAGGCTGCTGCTCATTCTCCATGGCCCTGGGTCAGCACAAGATCCCCTCCTGAGCCCTCCCTGACCTGAAGACCTTCTCCTGGGGTCTCACTCAATGTGACCGTTAGCTCCTTGGAAGGAACTGTCGGATGATGCCATGACTGGTTGTTTACCTATCTGCCCCTCCTTGGACTGTCAGATCTGGATGACAGCAAACGTAACCTCTCATTTGGGAGCCCTCGTGGCTTGGGCAGACCCTGACCAGAGCAAAGGTTCAATGATGGATTTCTGAATCTATGTTTTATATACTGACGCCATGGAGGGAAATCTCATTAGGAGACTTACTGTGCCAACTCTGCTACTACTCACTTGTGAGACTTACACAAATTACTTCTCCTTCCAGGTGGCAGTATTCTTATTTACAACATACAGAGGCTGGATAGTTCCTGGGGCACCTGGGGGGCTCAGTGGTTGAGCATGTGTCTGGCTCAGGGTGTGACCCTGGGGACCCGGGATCGAGTCCCGCATCAGGCCTCCTGTGGGGAGCCTGCTTCTCCCTCTGCCTGGGTCTCTGCCTCTCTGTTTCTCATGAATAAATAAAAACCTTTTAAAAAAAGAAGCTGGATAGTTCCAAGGTCCCAGTCATCTTCATGCTTTAACCAAGTCTAACTATGTCCCATCCTAACAACATCTACCTACTGCCTAAAACAAAAGCTTTTACGAATATCCAAGGGTCAATGGAGATACAAAAGACCAGTTTTAAGATGCAGTTATATTAGTTCCTCTACTCAGTCTTTAAGGAGCGAAGGCTTTATTTTAGGCATAGGGCGATTGGTATTTTCCATGGCTGGCCGAGTCCTCAGAGTGAGCAAAGTCCTATCAGAATGAATGCTTACTAAGTAGGGCATCCTGTCAGGAAGCTCCAGAGAAACCGGATCTAGAAGTCCTCATTTCTCAGGAACTTTCTTCAGAATTCTGTCTTGTTAGAATTCTGTACTCTGGATCCACTTAAAGTCTCTCTTGGTATTTGCCAAATATTTGTTTCGGCTCAGATAACAAGAGAAACCTAGTAAGTGGATTTCAGAGAAACTGGAAGAAGGCACAGGTGAGGGGGACAGAAAGCCTCCAAACCCAAGCCCTCAGTTGAGATCTCCGTGCCTAGGCAGCGGAATGTTCTGTGAACAACAGCCCGCGGCGGGGGCGGGGGGAGCCTCTGTGCCCAAGAACTGTAGGAGCTCATGGTGTGGACAACAGTATTAATAGGCAGGCTGGGAACCTGATGCTTGGTGCAGTTAGTCTGCAATAAAGTTACAACCCGTATCTTAAGTGCCACGTTTTTCTGAGGAAGGATGGGAAGATTTTACTTCACTATGCAGTCTCCATTATGTATTCTGTTGAGGTATCTCAAGACATGTGGTCAACTGTACCTGTTTGAAGTCCCTAGCACCAAAGTGGCATGGAGGTTTCCCTTCATCTGTCCATCTTATGGGTAAAGGGAGACGGGAAATTAAGTATCTTCTTGGACACTCTTCCTGAGCTCACGTGACACGGCATTTCCTGGTTCTCCTTCAACTTCTCTGACCATTTGTTCTCTCATTACTCTGCCGGCTGCTTTCCAGATGTCCTAAGTAGGGGTATCCTCCAAAACTCTGCCCTTGGCCATACACTACTCCACCCCCCCTTCATATATTTTCATGTCCTCAGCTATCACTTTTATTCCGATGACTCTCCAATATTAATCTTTTGTCCTGTTCTTATGCCTGTGCAATAGGACAAAGTTTCTAATGGAAGATCCAGATCAAGGCATCTTATGGATGAGGCATCTCAACTCCATTCCTCCGTTCACTAGTACAGTTGTACCCCTATACACCCAGACTACCAGTCTCTGTTGTAAGCTCCTTGATGGCTCCTTTCACTCTCTCATCTCCAATATCCAATGTCCTTAACACTTTTAAAATACCTATTGCCCTCAGATTCCTTTCTTCCTCTCCGTTGTCCTCCCTTTCATTCCATGATATTATTAAAATAGTCTTCTTCAATGTATCACAATTATTCCTAGTCCCAATCCACTATATTGTCCATCAAAGTTTTTCCATATCCTACTTTTACCATACTGTTTGCCCCCCAAAAAATCACAGGGTATCTCTTAAGGACTACCATATCATGTCAAAGCTATTTGGTCTGATTTTCAAGGTCCTGCCACCACTTCCTTAAAAGCACCCTCCTAATGAGGTGTCCACAGCATTCAGTTTCTTTCTCCTCACCAGACTCATTCCACCTCTGTCCCTCGTTTCAAGTGTACTCTCTACTTGGAATGCCTTTTCTGGTCATAATTGCCCTTTCCCTTGGGATTACCACTTCCACGAGGCCTTCTCTAATTACTTGCATGTGTCTTTTCAGCAAGTATTAGACTGTAGAATTTGCTCCCTAAGATTTTTGAAAACTGTTTTCTTATTGTTTCATGTATAACAATTTCATCTTACCAGCCTGATTATAAAATCTCAAGGGAAAGGATGAAAACTTCTTTTCTATCCTGCCAGCTGTCCATGCATAGACTTTCAACAAGTAACTACTGATCACTTGATAAAGGTCACACAGTAATACATATTCATAGATACAGAAGGTTACACAATATTATATATTCATAAGATACAGAACCAGAAAATGAACTTAGAAGCAAGAAGTCCCTACACATTAAAATTGGTACCGTGTACTAGAGAGCCTTAAGTTTTTGTTATGGCTTCTCTAGTTCCTATGTTACTCTATGGAAAGACTGGAGCATAATCTATGCTATATTTTAACGAATTATATGAAAACAGATAAAAATATATCCCCTAAATTTGCAAATGACATCGAGTGAGAGGCAATAAAAGATCAAGACCTCGGGATCCCTGGGTGGCACAGCGGTTTGGCGCCTGCCTTTGGCCCAGGGCACGATCCTGGAGACCCGGGATCGAATCCCACATCAGGCTCCCGGTGCATGGAGCCTGCTTCTCCCTCTGCCTGTGTCTCTGCCTCTCTCTCTCTCTCTCTCTCTCTCTGTGACTATCATAAATAAATTTAAAAAATTAAAAAAAAAAAAAAAAAGATCAAGACCTCAAAAGTCGGAGACACCATCAAATGAGTCTGCATAATTCCAGTACAAGGCAAGATAGGATCCTAAGACCCACTGGAAATAAATCCCAGTAATTTTCAAGACGCCAACTGACTTGTTAAGTCCATAGTGAATGTAAGAAGTTCTAGGGGTCTGATTGACAACTGAATCAAAAACAACTTGTTGTTTTATACAAGAGTGCTCTCCTGAAGACTAGAACAGTAGCCTTTGGATTTTCAATATAGCCTCTAGCAAATCCAGAGGTCAAGAAATAAAGCTCCTCAAAACAAGGGGAAGTGCTAGAATCAAGTGGAGTTCTCTGCTGCGGATATAGCTTTCAACCTAAGGAGTCTCTTAGGCCTTTTAAGTCCCTCTAAAACTGTTTTCAAGATAAAAGACACTAAAATTCTGGTCAGTGGAGACAGCTGATTTTTCTTTTTACTAACTTTGAAATATCCTCCATGTCTTTGAAATATCCTCTGTGTATACCTTACGGCAAGAGCTTTTGTGGGGTAACTACACAAGCCATGTTTGGACAAGTGTGTCAGTTCATGTAGACAAAGGGGGACACATCACAATTCACACTTTAAAATTAGGAAGCAAATCAAACTCCTTCAATAACATTTTTCACTTAATATATTTCGGGAAATGGCTACGATCCCAACAGGTTTTTTTTTTAAGTGCCACTCTACTGTCACTGAAGAACTTCAACTCCAGCCAAGGGAACAGAGGGCACAGGCTACAGTGGAAAGAACACCGGTCTTGGGATCACAAGATCAGGTTTCTAATCTGGGTTTTGCCCACTAATGACCTAGGTCTTAGACTCAGGTTCTTCAACTAATAAAAAACAAGATTGGGTTTAATTATATCTAATATAAATTATACATCTAAGTACACATCATAAATTACAACGATTCTAGATGTATTCATCTGCTATTATGACATTTAGTCTTTTTGAAAGAGGAATTGCAAAGAACATTTGGCCAGAAGACCTAACTGGAAGCGTCCCGATTCCACACTCCCAAACAATGTTGACTGCACTTGACTTACATCACTGAGGGCTTTCTGGGCCTGGGCCACCCGTCTCAGCTCTGGGCTATCGTTGTACGCGTAAAACAAGCTTTTGTCAGCTTCCCAGTCCTCAGTGTACAGTTTCTAAATCAGAAAAGAGTGAGAAGTTATGAGATAGGAGCTCCCACTTATACGAAATACACAATTTTGAATTCATCCATCAATAGCAAGAAGAACCGAGGGCAGGGTAAGAGCAAAGGCAAATGGAATCTCCAGATAGCCTCCCCCATTCCACTCAGTCCAAGTCATCTTCATTAACAGCGTGTCCTGCTTCTCCTGACAAATCATGTTTTCAGGAGGGTAGATGTGTCGGATTTTGTTTCATCTCCTCTCTGGGGCCTTATCTGCTTCCCACAACAACTATGAATGCAAGCGGAAGGAGGCAGGAGGCACCTCGCATAGTTCCTTGTCACGAAATAAACATTTCGTAAGAGCGATAGTCAGAAATAACTCGAAGTGTAGCCCCGGTCTCTAAGAGCCAGGTCTCCGGCACATCTCCCTTCTCCCCACGTGTTCAGCTTCCCACCAGGACCCTCCCTCCCACTCAAGAGCTTTCCCCTCAGTTCCCCCTTGCCAGCCACAACCCCTGCAGCCCACACGGCTCAAGGACACTCGCAGAAAGGCTGGGCCACCACGCGCCAGGTCCACACAAGCACCAGGGATTCCTCTGAATTAGGTGGAGGAGGACAGAGTTCATGACAGAGCAGAAGCCCTCACCTTCCCACACATGGCTGTGTTCTTAACTGCCTGGACAAGCTCAGGGGCATCAGGGGGACGCAGGTACTCATCGTTGGTGTCTTCCCAGTTCTGCTTGTATAAAACCTAGACAGACAGGGAAGAGGACCCGTGGTTGAGGCCACCCACGAGCTATGAGGGTTCAGAGAACAGAGTGCTGTTGAGTCTTTCACAGTCAAAGCGCTCTCATGGAGGGGCTGCCCTTGTGCCAGTTGTCACCAGCACTGACTGTGCGAGCGGTGACCATGTCAACATCCCACGATACTTCCCCTGCATTGTAAGCTTTTACTTGAAAAGTCTGATCTCTTAAACTAAGTCATGATCATGATTCTCCATAGATTCCTTTTAAGGGCTGCAACCTTTGAAAGTCATTGGCCGATTCTGGAGAGGGGGCATGTTCCTCTTGACCTATGTGGTATTTTTTCCATGTTTTTGATTAGTTATTTACATTTGAAATTTAAGGATTTCTTGTAAAAATTAAGCTCCCTGACTTCTCTAAAAAGAAGTAGGAGCCTCTGGCAACCCTGGGATTGCATTCGGCACGGCAACTGCCTGGACCGAGTTGCAGGGCAGAGGTTTGACAACCCACTTCAGTCATCCGTGCAGTCTCCCTGACAGGTGTGGGCACCGAGCTCATGATGCCCTGAGATTCAGGGAAGACTGGCGAGCAGGATCAGGCCTGTCGCGTTTTCTTAGGTCAGATAGAGGAAACCCACATGCATCCCAAACATCCACACTGTGACCTCACCTTAGTGACTTGCTGCGACACTTTCTTCGCATGTTCAATGTCCTTTGCTTTTTCGTCCACGTGACACACAGTTTTAGCAACATCGCCATCCATTCGATACTTAACCCGCAGAAATCAAGCACAGCATTCGTGACGGGTGTGCCAATGTGAGTAGATTAAAGGCTATCTTACAACCAAACAGCATTAACCCAATGACTCAACGTCTGTGCCGCAAAGTGAAGTTTCTGCACTCTTAGAAAGTAGAAAACTATCATAGTAGAAAACTATCATAGTAGAAAACTATGATCCCCAAAGATCTGTGGAGCACCTGCATTCGCTGTATATCTGCTTTCCTGGTGGAATTCCAGCCTCCCTGCACTCCTCTGTGGAGGACCACAGTGAATTCAAACTTCCCATCTCCTATCATCTCTTAAGCTAACCTACTTAGCCAAGCTTTTGGAAATCTCTGGGGGGTTCTCATTTAGAGCCACATAATCTATAGCCAAAGCTTCCTCTAGATTTCTCGACTGTCTCAGACTAATCTGACTCGTTTCCTCTACACCTGTTAAAGCCCTCAATTCCCAGTGGTGAGCATGTTTTCCACCTCTCCCTCCCCTTTATTTTAGCAATGCCACCCACCTCACTGAGTTGATCTTGTACTTTCTTTTTTCATATAAATTTGTATGTTATCGGTGTTCTATTTGCCAACATATAGAATAACACCCAGTGCTCATCCCATCAAGTGCCCCCTTCAGTGCCTGTCAATCAGTCACCCCCAGCCCCCACCCGCCTCCCTTTCTACCACTCCTAGTTTATTTCCTAGACTTAGCAGTCTCTCATGTTCTGTCTCCCTTTCTGATATTTCCCACTCATTTTTTCTCCATTCCCCTTTATTCCTGTCCACCATTTTTTATATTCCCCAAATGAGACCATATGTACGTCCTTCTCCGATTGACTCATTTCACTCAGCATAATATCATCCAGTTCCATCCATATTGAAGCAAATGGTGGGTAATGGCTAATTAATGGCTGAGTTATATTCCATTGTATACACAGACCACATCTTCTTTATCCATTCATCTTTCGATGCACACCGAGGCTCCTTCCACAGTTTGGCTACTGTGGACATTGCTGCTAGAAACATCAGGGTGTGGGTGTCCTGGCGTTTCATTGCACCTGTAGCTTTGGGGTCAATCCCCAGCAGTACAATTGCTGGGTCGTAGGGCAGATCTAATTTTCACTCTTTGAGGAACCTCCACACAGTTTTCCAGAGTGGCTGCACCAGTTCACATTCCCACCAATAGTGCAGGAGGGTTCCCCTTTCTCGACATCCTCTCTAAGATTTGTAGTTTCCTGCCTTGTTAATTTTCCCCATTCTCACTGGTGTGAGGTGGTATTGCATTGTGGTTTTGATTTGTGTTTCCCTGATGGCAAGTGATGTGGAGCATTTTCTCATGTGCTTGTTGGCCATGTCTATGTCTTCCTCTGTGAGATTTCTGTTCCTGTCTCCTGCCCATTTCATGATTGGATTGTTTGTTTCTTTGCTCTTGAGTTTAAGAAGTTCTTTGTAGATCTTGGATACTAGCCCTTTATCTGATATGTCATTTGCAAATATCTTCTCCCATTCTGTAGGTTGTCTTTTAGTTTTGTTGACTGTTGGTTTTGTTGTGCAAAAGCTTATCTTGATGAAGTCCCAATAGTTCATTTTTGCTTTTGTTTCTCTTGCCTTCATGGATGAATCTTGCAAGAAGTTACTGTGACCAAGTTCAAAAAGGGTGTTGCCTGTGTTCTCCTCTAGGATTTTGAAGGAATCTTGTCTCAGATTTAGATCTTTCATCCATTTTGAGTTTGTGTCTGTGTATGGTGAAAGACAGTGGTCTAGTTTCATTCTTCTGCATGTGGATGTCCAATTTTCCCAGCACCATTTATTGAAGAGACGGTCTTTTTTCCAGTGGATACTCTTTCCTCCTTTGTCCAATATTCATTGACCATAAAGTTGAGGGTCCACTTCTGGATTCTCTATTCTGTTCCATTGATCTATGTGTCTGCTTTTCTGCCAAGACCACACTGTCTTGGTGACCACAGCTTTGTAGTACAACCTGGAATCTGGCATTGTGATGCCCCCAGGCCTGGCTTTCTCTCTTAAAATTCCCCTGGATATTCAGGGACTTTTGTGATGCCACACAAATCTGAAAATAATTTGTTCCAACTCTCTGGAGAAAGTCCATGGTATTTTGATAGGGATTGCATTAAACGTGTTAATTGCCCTGGGTAACATTGACATTTTCACAATATTAATTCTGCCAATCCGTGAGCATGGAATATTTTTCCATCTCTTTGTGTCTTCCTCAATTTCTTTCAGAAGTGTTCTATAGTTTTTAGAGTATAGATCCTTTACCTCTTTGGTTAGGTTTATTCCTAGGTATCTTATGCTTTTGGGTGCAATTGTAAATGGGATTGACTCCTTGATTTCTCTTTCTTCAGTCTCATTGTTGGTGTATAGAAATGCCATTGATTTCTGGGCATTGATTGTGTATCCTGGCACACTGCCAAATTGCTGTAGTTCTAGCAATCTTGGGGTGGAGGCTTTTGGGTTTTCTATGTAGAGTATCATGTCATTGGCGAAGAGGGAGAGTTTGACTTCTTCTTTGCCAATTTGAATGCCTTTCCTGTCTTTTTGTTGTCTGATTGCTGAGGCTAGGACTTCTAGGACTATGTCGAATAGCAGTGGTGAGACTGGAAACATCCCTGTCTTGTTTCTGATCTGAGGGGAATGGCTCCCAGTATTTCCCCATTGAGGATGGTATCTGCTGTGGGCTTTTCGTAGATGGCTTTTAAGATGTTGAGGATAGTTCCCTCCATCCCGACACTTTGAAGAGTTTTGATCAGGAATGGATGCTGTATTTTGTCAAATGCTTTCTCTGCATCTGAGAGGATCATATGGTTCTTGTTTTTTCTCTTGCTGATATGATGAATCACATTGATTGTGTTATGAGTGTTGAACCAGCCTTGCATCCAGGGATAAATCTCACTTGCTCATTGTAAATAATCTTCTTAATGTATTGTCGTATCCTACTGGCTAGTATCTTGTTGAGAGTTTTACATCCATGTTCATCAGGGATGTTGGTCTATAATTCTCCTCTTTGGTGGGGTCTTTGTCTGGTTTTGGAATTAAGGTGATGCTGGCCTCGCAGAACGAGTTTGGAAGTACTCCATCTCTTTCTATCTTTCTAAACAGGTTTAGTTAGAATAGGTATGGTTTCTTCTTTAACGTTTGATAGAATTCCCCAGGGAAGCCATCTGGTCCTGGACTTTTGTGTCTTGGGAGGTTTTTGATGACTGCTTCAATTTCCTCCCTGGTTATCACCTTGTTCAGGTTTTCTATTTCTTCCAGTTCCAGTTTTCGTAATTTGTGGCTTTCCAAAAACGCGTCCATTTCTTCTAAGATTGCCGAATTTATTGGCGTATAGCTGCTCATGTTTTTAAAATCGTCTGTATTTCCTTGGTGTTGGTAGTGATCTCTCCGTTCTCATTCATGATTTTATTAATTTGAGTCTTCTCTCTCTTCTTTTTAATAAGGCTGGCTAATGGTTTATCTATCTTATTAATTTTTCAAAGAACCAACTCCTGGTTTTGTTGATCTGTTCCACAGGTCTTCTGGTCTTGATTTCATGGACTTCTGCTGGATTCTTTATTAACTCTCTTCTTCTGCTGGGTGAAGGATCTATTTGCTGTTCTTTCTCTAGCTCCTTTAGGTGCAAGGTTAGCTTTTTTATTGGAGTTCCTTCCAGTTTTTGGATGGATGCTTGTATTGCGATGTATCTCCCCCTGAGGACTGCTTTTGGTGTATCCGAAAGATTCTGAATGGTTGTATCTTCATTCTCATTAGTTTCCATGAATCTTTTAAATTCTTCCTTAATTTCCTGGTGGACCCTTTCATCTTTTAGCAGGATGGTCCTTAACCTCCATGTGTTTGAAATCCTTCCAACCTTCTTCTTGTTGTAAAGCATTATGGTCTGAAAATATGCAGGGGATGATCCTAATCTTCTGGTATCAGTTAAGACCTGATTTGTGACCCAGTATGTGGTCTATTCTGGAGAAAGTTCCATGTGCACTTGAGAAGAATGTGTATTCAGTTGCGTTTGGATGTAAAGTTCTGTAGATATCGGTGAAATGCATCTGGTCCAGTGTATCATTTCAAGCTTTTGTTTCTTTGGAGATGTTGTGCTTAGAAGACCTATCGAATGTAGAAAGCGTTACATTGAACTCACCAAGTATAAGTGTATGATTATCTAAGTTTGTCTTAACTTTGGTTTTAATTGATTGATATATTTGGCAGCTCCCACATTCGGGGCATATATATTGAGGATTGTTAAGTCCTCTTGTTGGATAGATCCGTTAAGTATGATGTAGTGTCCTCTTCATCTCTCACTACAGTCTTCAGGATATATTTTGGTTTATCTAAGGATGGCTACCCCTGCTTTCTTTTGAGGACCATTTGAATGGTAAATGGTTCTCCAACCTTTTATTTTCAGGCTGTAGGTGTCCTTATGTCTAAAATGAGTCTCTTGTAGACAGCAAGCAGATGGGTCCTGCTTTTTCATCCAGTCTGAAACCCTGCGCCTTTTGATGGGGTCATTAAGCCCATTCACATTCAGAGTTACTATTGAAAGATAGGAGTTTAGTGTCATCATGACATGTATTCAGTCCCAGTTTTTGTGGATTGTTTCCTTGGACTTCCTTTTTCTTTTACAGGGTCCCCTTTAATATGCTTGCAGAACCGGTTTGGAGGTCACATATTCTTTCAGTTTCTGCTTATCTTGGAAGCTCTTTCTCTCTCCTATTCTTATTGGGAGCCTTGCTGGATAAAGTATTCTTGGCTGCAGGTTCTTCTCTTTTAGGACCCTGAATATATCCTGCCAGCCCTTTCTGGCCTGCCAGGTCTCTGTGGAGAGGTCTGCTGTTAATCTAATATTTCTCCCCATAAATTTAGAGATTTCTTGTCTCTTGCTGCTTTAAGGATCCTCTCTTTATCTTTGGAATTTGCAAGCTTCTCTATTAAATGTGCAGGTGTTGAGCGGTTTTTATTGATTTTAGGGGCGGATCTCTCTATTTCCTGGATCTGAATGCCTGTTACCGTTCTCAGATTAGGAAGTTTTCAGCTATGATTTGTTGAAATACATATTCTGGACCTCTGTCCCTTTCAGCGCCCTCGGGAACCACAATTAAACATAAATTTGCCTTCCTCAGACTGTCATTTATTTCCCTTAATCTATCCTCATGATCTTTTGTTTTTCTTTTTCCTCAGTTTCTCTCTCTGCCACCAACTTTTCTTCTATGTCACTCACTTGTTCTTCCACCTCATTAACCCTCGTCGTTAGGACCTCTAGTAGGGGTTGCATCTCATGTAATAGATTTTTAATTTCAGCCTGATTACATCTAGATTAAGTCTCTTTAGTCCTTTAAACTTTTTTCGAGAGCCACCCAGTAGCTTTATAATTGTGCTTCTGAATTGGCTCTCTGACATTGAATTGTAATCCAAATTTTGTAACTCTGTGGGAGAGAGGGCTGTTTTTTTTTTTTTTTTTTTTTTTTGAGAGGGCTGTTTCTGATTCCTTCTTTGTTTTTTTTTTTAATTTATTTTTTTATTGGTGTTCAATTTACTAACATACAGAATAACCCCCAGTGCCCGTCACCCATTCACTCCCACCCCCCGCCCTCCTCCCCTTCAACCACCCCTAGTTCATTTCCCAGAGTTACCAGTCTTTACGTTCTGTCTCCCTTTCTGATATTTCCCACACATTTCTTCTCCCTTCCCTTATTTTCCCTTTCACTATTATTTATATTCCCCAAATGAATGAGAACATATAATGTTTGTCCTTCTCCGACTGACTTACTTCACTCAGCATAATACCCTCCAGTTCCATCCACGTTGAAGCAAATGGTGGGTATTTGTCATTTCTAATAGCTGAGTAATATTCCATTGTATACATAAACCACATCTTCTTTATCCATTCATCTTTCGTTGGACACCGAGGCTCCTTCCACAGTTTGGCTATCGTGGCCATTGCTGCTAGAAACATCGGGGTGCAGGTGTCCCGGCGTTTCATTGCATTTGTATCTTTGGGGTAAATCCCCAGCAGTGCAATTGCTGGGTCGTAGGGCAGGTATATTTTTAACTGTTTGAGGAACCTCCACACAGTTTTCCAGAGTGGCTGCACCAGTTCACATTCCCACCAACAGTGTAAGAGGGTTCCCTTTTCTCCGCATCCCCTCCAACATTTGTTGTTTCCTGCCTTGTTAATTTGCCCCATTCTCACCGGTGTGAGGTGGTATCTCATTGTGGTTTTGATTTGTATTTCCCTGATGGCAAGTGATGCAGAGCATTTTCTCATATGCATGTTGGCCATGTCTATGTCTTCCTCTGTGAGATTTCTGTTCATGTCTTTTGCCCATTTCATGATTGGATTGGTTGTTTCTTTGGTGTTGAGTTTAATAAGTTCTTTATAGATCTTGGAAACTAGCCCTTTATCTGATATGTCATTTGCAAATATCTTCTCCCATTCTGTAGGTTGTCTTTGAGTTTTGTTGACTGTATCCTTTGCTGTGCAAAAGCTTCTTATCTTGATGAAGTCCCAATAGTTCATTTTTGCTTTTGTTTCTTTTGCCTTCGTGGATGTATCTTGCAAGAAGTTACTATGGCCGAGTTCAAAAAGGGTGTTGCCTGTGTTCTTCTCTAGGATTTTGATGTGATTCCTTCTTTGGATGTAAGTTTTTCCTTCTAGTCATTTTGCTCAGTGCAGAGCAGCCAAAAACAATTTGTATTGGGAAAAGGAGAAAAAGAGCGAAGAGAAAGAAGAATAGAAAAAGAAAAAAAGAAAAAAAAAGAAGGAAAAAAGAGAAGAAAAAAAGGGGGGAAGCAAAACAGAAAACAAGAAAACAAAAAACAAGAGGGAGTAACCTCTGATTCTGTATACTGTAAATCCCTCAACTTCCCCTGGAAATTTCCAGTGCTGCTTGGTCAATAATTTGTTTTTCCCCTGTCCGTCTAGCAGGTCTTCTGGCGGAGGGGCCTGCTGTGCTCATTCTCAGGTGTCAGCACTTGGGGGAGTTGCCCCCATGCTTGGTGCATGGCTCAGTGAAAGTTGTTTAACCTTTTTATCCTGTGAGGCCACTGTAAGGCTCAGTGGGGGTTGTTTATCCTGGGAGGCCCCAGGAGGAACAATACTGGTGGCGGCCAGCTCTCCAGCCCTGGAGTCAGCTTCCACAGTAACTACAGAGCTCTCAGTCTGCAGGGGCCTTGATGCTCCAGGGGCGGGAGTCACCGATCTGCACAGCTCGGGGCCGCCGGGTGGCAGGAGTATCCTTGCTGTCCTGTGCCCTCCTGGCTTCTGCCTATTCGGGGGTGAGCGCCGGATCTTGGGCTGTGTCCCTGGTGCCCTGTGCTCCCGGGCCTGCGCTCTTGGAATTGCACTCCCGGCCACACAGCTCCCTTCGTGTGGAGCCTCTGCCGGAGCTGCCTCTGAGCTGCTCCCGGGGTCGCACAGCCCCCTCCACGCGGAGCCTCTTCCCCTGCCGCCTCCGAGCTGCTCTGGGTCCAGCCGGGCGCGTGCTGCAGCCCTTTAGGGAGCTCAACCACGGGGTGTGGGGTGCTCTCCTGGGGTGCAGGTCCTCTGTTAGTGTCCCAGGGAGCCTGAGGGCATCCCGACTGCTCTGGGATCCTGCGACCTCCTTTCTGTCCGAGAAGATTGGTGCAGCTCCTGCTTCTCCAGGACAGGGCTTTCCCGCCCTGGGGGCTCTCGCTGGGGCCTTAGCCCGACTCCTGGTGGGGCTCCTCTCCCTTGGATTCCTCTTATTTCTTTCTTTTTTCCCCCCATCTTTCTACCTGAAGAATGAACTCTTCTCACTATAGCATTCCAGCTGTTCCCTCTTTAAATCTCAAGTCAAATTCATCGGTTTTCAGGATGATTTGAAAGTTATCTAGGTAATTTGGTGGGGACAGGTGACTTGGCCCTACTCTTCCACCATCTTGTCCCGCCTCGATCTTGAAGTTTCTTCATTTGGGGAAGTTCTGGTGTATCCATCGTGATGGCATATGGCTGTCCTTTTGCTTTCTCACAGTTCTCCCTATATTTATTCTGAAAAGAATAGCAGAGATTAGCCTAAAACCTGACAAGATGGTAGCAGAAATTTCAGGCAATGCATTCATCCCCTTGTGATAAAAAAAAAAATCCAGCAAGTTCCAACAATTATCAGTTATAACAGCTTTCTTTTTGTCCCCTACTCGATTCACAGCAAAAATTATAATAGATTTGTTATTTGTTATTCCTAACATGATTGGATACTTAAGACAGTAGAAATTTTATTACAAGCTATGGTCTCGAAAATGCCCTAATATGATTCAAAGTTTTTATTGTCTGAATGCACACATAAAAAGCCTGAACCTCAACAGTTTTAGAAAATATATATATAGAAATTGAAAAGATTTGATTGATAACACAATGCAAAAATACTCAATTCTGACGTTGCAGCTGAATCTCGATGGCTTGGATAGCTGAGACACCAGCTGAATTAATGGCAAGTCTGAATTATGGAGTATTTTGAAAAGGAATGCAATTTTATTATTTCTGCTACATATACAATGAGTTCTAATAAATAAAACACTAAGAGCTGTCAGTCTAATCTGTAGGAGCAGAACCTCTGATTGACCAAAAGGCATGTGGATTTAGGTTCATCTTTGTGCATGTGTGTCAGACCTCTCTATACTGCCCATGGCAAGTTTTTGATGGTCAGTGGCTGAGGTTGCAAGTGGCAGAGAGCTTTGGGCCTGTTGTACTGCTGTCGGGGGCCTCTCCCTCTGCCAGTAGGGGCTGCAGATGCCTAGTAACCAGCAAAGACAGGGCCCTTTGGGGGCAAAAGGATTTTTTCTAGTGTGATGTTGCTTGGGAGGGCCCAAATGTTGCTTGGGAGTGTCCGTGTCTTCACTGTAATTTCTGGAAAACGTTACCTCAGACCTCCCTGAATGGAGAGGTCTAAGTTTGGAGGGAAATTTGACAAAGCCTTCATTTGAGGGAACGGAGGAGTGTGTGTCCATTTCTCTGGCCGCACCGTAACTGTACATGGAAAGTTAAGGACCGGGGACTTTCAGCAGCGGTGATTATGCACCTGACCCTGGTTTTCTAAACTACAGGTTCTTCTTCCCTATATGACTCTTAAAGACCTTTTTATATATTTTTAACTAGTCTACTTAAGGGGCATCCTGCTCAGACACAGTGTAAAGAGGTGTTCTTTAGCTTCTGTGAATGGATTTCAATTGAATCTGTATTTAGGACTTCAGGATTCTAGATTAGCCAGAAAACTGTGAATAAATATCAATAAATGCCTCATAATAGGCCTCCTGTTTATTTTGTGGGAATGATTTCAGAAAGGAGGTTTCTCTGAAACTGCAATGGTGCAAATGAATTACATGAAGGGAAGATTCAAGAGTCACAAGAGCTTATGTTTCTGCAGATAAGTTTTTGTCTCCTACAAGGTTGAAGAACAATCTAGCTGGCGCCCAAAACAGAGTCACTGGAGATCAGTAATTTCTCTATAATAAAACCAGATTGGCACAAGATGTTAGAAACTCACCGGGCCAAAGAGGTCCTGCATCTTCTGGCTGTGTACAATGTACACAGGTCATGAACTTCAAAGAATCCAATTTCTTCCAGATAACCTTCTTCCTCTCCGCTGGATTGGCTGGTACTGGCTGTGCAACACCAATGCCGGTTTGGAAGGTCCTGATGGTTCATAGTCCAATGTGGTCGTCCTTGTGGTAGTAGTTTCAAAGATTTCTGTTATTGTCTGAAAATGAGACATGCAGTTCCAATGGTTATGGAAATAAAAATGGTGATGGCATGATCTAGTTGCATACGCATTATCCTGACCTCAAGTCAGACTTGCACCCTAGGGGTGCTTCAACATGTCTGAAACAGACCAAGGCGGCAAGCCATGTACTGTATACATCACGTTACAGAAATCTGAATGCTGATTGCTCAGGAGGGTGTGGAATCAAGAGGTCACTCCCTCTTCATTTGCTACAGTGCCTTAAAATTCCATTGGTAGGAAGGAACCCAAACACTTTCAGGTTGGATAAAACTCAGAAACACAATCTTTTTTTTTATTTTTATTTATTTATGATAGGCACACAGTGAGAGAGAGAGAGGCAGAGACACAGGCAGAGGGAGAAGCAGGCTCCATGCACTGGGAGCCCGACATGGGATTTGATCCTGGGTCTCCAGGATTGCGCCCTGGGCCAAAGGCAGGCGCTAAACCGCTGTGCCACCCGGGGATCCTGAAACACAATCTTCTTAAACATTTACAATCTTCTCAAATCGTTTGGGTAGAGCCAAAGCAAACTTGGCATCAGGGAACAAACAATTAAGAAGATCAAATAAAGCTCACCTTGTTGACTTCATATTAACTCTAAATGAGTCTATGAAAAACCTGCTTGCTTTTTCCACAGGTCTTCAGGCCTCTCCCCTGCAGTCCTAGGCAAAGAATAATGAACTTTAAAGGAATGAATCACATCAGTATCACAAGTGACTACCATCCTTTTGGCTTAGTCAGTTAATGTGAACTAGAGTGCCATTTACGCTAACAAATGCTTAGGTGGACCAGGATAAGGACGGCAACATAAGGGGGTAATCATCCTTGTAACAGTCGTACACGTGCAGTAGGTGGGAAATTACGGTTTCTTACGCCAGGGTGTACAGAAGAAACTAAGGCCAAAGTTTAGGTCTGGTCCAAGGTTAAAAGTACCGTATGTAAGAAAAAATGGTAAGCAGGCAACTGGTCCATCCACGTGATGGCAGGACTTCCTTCACAGCTAGTATCATCTCTACCAAAGCAAGAGTCCTTGCATCAATTATGGAAAGGGAAGCTGAACCAACAAGGAAACCGACATCTGGGACAACTTCCCCTGGTGTCATCAGGTCATTGCTGATGGGCTGCTTTCTGCTGCCGTTGCTGGCAAACAGGGATGGGGAGAAACTAACCGACTGGCAGCAGCTGCAAATGTTAGGTCTCATGCGCTCCAAGCCCTGTGACAGCCATCCTCTGTGTGCCGTGCTCAAGAGAAACAGATCTATCCAGAAAGGAAGCATGAGTGAGCTTTTTCACCCTAAAAAAAGTTCCACCTTGGAATATTCACGGGAAAGGCTTTGTGCTAAAACCTCAGTAACGTTTCGTTGCACCATCGGGGGCAAAGGCAGAGATGGTACCCAACAGGTTACAGCTCTCTACGACAAAGCTGCTGGTCACCCTGCAAGTCACCCGTCCGAGGCCCTGGGATTGCGACGGGTACCACGTGCTGGCAGCCTCTGGCATTATTGCAATTAGCACCCACTGTGCCAACAGCGCCCCACGAATGGTGGGGAATGATGCCCAAGCACCCTGGGTGTGCTGGAGAGCAAGAGCAGGGACACGGCCTGTCAGGGGCAGCATTTCTCGCCGGCTCCCGCAGCTGTGGGGTGCAGGCAAGGAACGGTCGCTGCCCCCCGACCCTGCGCGTGCCAGCTCAGAGCCCCGGGAGCCCGTGGCAGGTGCTGGCGGCCTCAGCGTGCACCTCAGGCAGCCTTACCTGTCTGGCCCTTAGGAAGGGGCTCCCCGGGTGCATCGTTAATGGGCGGCAATTTCCCTGGAGGCCAGGAAAACCTCTTCTGGGAGCCAGGGCCTTGTTCGCAGCGAGGCGGCAGGACGATGCGGGAGGCTGCTGTCTGCACAGGAAGGACCTCGGGTAATGCGCTGTGACCAACAAGGCGGCGGTCACAGGGCCGGGGACGAGGGCGGCACAGAGAGGAGAGCCAGAGGAACGCAGCACCCAGACCACCCTCGTCCCCAAGGCCCCCAGATGTCCCGAGGACGAGTGGCCCTCCGGGGCGAGGAGACGGAGCCCCGAGGCCGGGTATGAGGGCGGCAGGGACCGTGTGGCACAAGGTGCGGGCAGGCCAGGCCGCCACCTGCAAGGTGCCCCAGGCCCCACCCAAGGTCAGAGCCACTCTGTACTCCCGGCGTCACCGCCCGCCGCAGGAGCAGGTGCGGTCGGGTGGCCGCAGACACGGGGGGCCGCAGTCCCGGCCCCGCCACCCAGGCCCCCGGGACAGGCGCGCGGGCCCCTCGGCTCGCTCTCTCAGGCCACACAGTGCACCTCGTTCTATGCTTCACGTGTCCCTTCTCTGCCACCAAAGAAGACGCTCGGGGAGAGGGGAAAGCCAAGGACCAGACCTCCTGCAGCCAGGGTCCCACCTGTCCCCCGGGTCAGCCAACTCTTTCAAGTTACTTGGCCTTTGCCCCGAGGCCACCAGCTCTAGTCCATCAGCAGGGACTCGCCCAGGGTCCCCCGTCTTGTGCTTCCCCTGCTCCCGCACCATTTCTTAACTTCGACCCCAATACCCATCTGGGTCCTTAGGCAGAGCCAGAGATGCCTGGGCTCCTGCAGGACACCGGGTTCCTCCATGACGGGCTCAGCCTTCATCACATGGGAAATAGCGTTTGGCCGCTTGGGGGCGGCTGTTTGGTGGTGAGCCACAGAGAACCCCGCCTCTGGCCATACAAAGCATTGTCAGTGACTTGAGAAGGGATGTTACATCAGAGTGAAGGATTCACGATTTTGGATTTTCTTAGCACCCAGGGAAAAGCAGTCCTTTGGTAGCTATCCAACTTTACCTTTGTGGGACTCTCACCCTTGGCAGATGAAGCTTAGAAATAAGCTGATAAAAAAGCAACAATACCCAAATGGTTGGCATTAACTTACGTGCCAAATCCCACATAGTTTTTAGAGCTATGTCCCTAATTGGTTAGTGCATCCTTGCTTCTTTTCCTTTCTGTCCAAATTTCAACTGGAGTCAAGAGTGATAGTATGATTTTATTTAGATGTCTGAGACCCCTAACAGATGTTTTTAAAGCTAGTTCCTGGTTTTGAACTCTTCCCTGACCATCTTCCCAGATTTGCCACCATTCCATTCTCTGTGACATCTTTTCTGAGGTCAGGGAGACCTTGGGTGAACACTCCCAGGCAGGGAGTCTAGCAGTTAAGCAACTGCTGGTCAGTAATAGGAACAAAATGGCGAGGATGAGATGCCGAAAAATAGCCCCTTCCATTTTTTTGGCATCTAGTTAAATCACTCAAGTCTAACACCGAGGACAACTTCCAATGACCACTGAACGCCGTTATTTTAAGAAAAACAAGGGAATTTTTTAAGTTGAAGGCTACAAAGTATTACTGGCATTACTACCAGAGGGAAGGCAATTTAATTTATAACTGTGTCAGCGCTTAATCGTGATTATTCTGATTTTCAGATTATTCTGATTATTTCTTTGCAATTCTAAATCCCACATAATTACAGTAAAACTGAACGTAAAATATTCCCTTCTCATGCTCTCCTAACGATGCTTTGTGAAGTTATAATAGATGATGTATTTTATTTTGCAAATGATTGATTCACCTACAGTACGGCTTTGATTGTCGCTACATAAAATACTTGGCTGTCAGAGTCCGTTTTTCTCATCTTACCTCCACCACCTCCTCATATTCTTCGTCAGCTGCCATTTTCCCTGAGTAGTAGTGGCACCTACAAACTTTTCAGGTTCCAGACAAATGAAAGATACATTAGAATCTACCCTCGGACTGAAATCAGAACATCAGAAAAAAAGAATTTAAGACATATCCACGCTACACATCCCTAGATCTTTGTAGGCTAAGTGAAAGGAGAGATCTGAGTACAGGTCTAAAGAACTCGGGCCCCAAATGCCTTTCTCTGGATTCCCTCAGCAACATGCCAGGTATGGCTACTTCTAGCTACACGATCAATTTAGTTCAAGTTGTGAAAGGAAGTGGAGGTAAGAAAGCGAGAGTTTGGATCCAGAGAAACGTTATTTAAATTGCTAAATACTTGCAGAAAAACACTTTTAAGCAAAGTATTAGTTAAAGGGAGGTCAGCTCAGCTTCCAGAAGTTAGTTTTGGGCCAGCACCAGGATGCTACGAGGGTGCCGTAGGTCTCTAAAATGCTTTCCTACTTGAAATCAGACACATACAAACAATCTGTCAGTAGCTTTAAAAGAAAAATAGAAACCTCAAGGCAATGGGGTTATTCTTTTCCTAAACATCATTGGCTTGTATGGATTTTTCTCTTTTGTGTCTGTAGCCCTTCCTCAAACCTGAAAAACAAGACACGTTTACACCATTGACTGAAGCGCATCAAAGATCGTGGGCCTTGGGTCTAAGCTTCTAATTCGGGAGCTAGGGAAAGGGTCTCCCGGGGCCTCTTAGGTTGATGCCAGAGAGTGGGACGTGCTTGATAAAAGTGGATGATGACCTGGAGCAGCTGTCCCTTTCATTGCCTAAAGATATTTGCCGTGTAGACCAATACCCCACCATGGCTAGTTTTGTTAAGCTAGCGAAACCGCCGCCCCTTCTGAGGCAGATGAGGCCCAGTAGGATGGGATAAATATATAGGAAGCCAGATCTTAGAGCCCTTTTCATACTCATACATTTAGAAAAAAAAAAAAAAAGGCAAAAATTTTTGAGATTTTTTTCTGTTAAATGAGAAAGTCCACCGGGTCAAGCAACCAGGGGATAGTCCAGGGCCTGACTAACCTCACAGCACAGGGCAGATGCGAGTAGGGCCCGGGAGGGCGACAGGGCCACAGACTTCGCTAGTCATGTTCCCATCGCGATTTCCCCAGTTAGGATACCAAGCTTTGGAAAACACTTCAAGGGAAGCTGCAGAACGTCTCCAGCAAGAACATTACGAGAAAAAGCCACCAAGCAGCCTTCGCTGTCCTCTAGCACATCAATTTCCTCAGCAGCAAAGCCTCTCCAGACTCTCCCCTCCCGAGAGCCCCAGGCAGAGCCAGCGCGATGCCCAGTCTCCAGGTGACCACACGGCCGCGGCAGCCAATCAGACCCTGAGTCGCTCGAATTTCAGAAGCTAAATATACTGAGTGATCCCCTGAAAAGCAGCTGTTCATCAATTCCAGTAAAGGATAAAGGGTAACAGACTGCTTGCTTAGAACTACTCAAACGTAATGGAATTGCACTTAACTTCCAGCATACGGGCTTCCAGTTTAGGTTTCATCTCTCATTTCCTGCAACCCTGTTTAATACCACATTCGTGCAAAAGAATCTAGGATAAAATAAGCATGTCTTTGAGGGGCTGTGACCCTTCTGTAGCTGCTTTCCTAAGGTCACTTGCCTCATTTTCATGGAGGTAAACCTATTCCCTCTTGTACAGCTCCCCAGGTGAGCTACAGGTAAGTTACAGGTGCAAGAAAGGAATAAAATCCATGAAACCTCAAGTTGGCAAAACCAATGTCTAAAATCATGAACAAAAGAAATGACAGTGGGAAATGGTTGATGTGACCCTAGATAAGCTGGCCACAGAGCGTAAATAGAGAGAATAGGCTCCATCCTTTTTCTGTTACTAAGCCAGAAAGGGATGCGGAGACCTTACTGATTATCTTCTCCCTCCCTGGGTAAGGCTGCCTGCTAGCAATACCGAGCCGCTTTCCTAGGTAACCCAGCTTCTGATTTACAATTCAGCCAGGTAGCTTCTAGAGGCAGAGTGTGAACACAAGCACAAAAGCGTTCAATTTTCAAACAGCAGAAGCAGATACAATCTAAATCAATTACTAGGAGAAGATAATGCCCTATTAGGTAAGTCTGAGTGTATGACACTGAGTTGACAAAATTGACCCAGCAATTTCCCATCTGAAGACAATTTTCACTGACTTGG
Organism: Canis aureus; assembly: GCF_053574225.1. Taxonomy (NCBI): domain Eukaryota; kingdom Metazoa; phylum Chordata; class Mammalia; order Carnivora; family Canidae; genus Canis; species Canis aureus. Next base: position 46,602,143 of record NC_135637.1, on the reverse strand, counting down.
TCTCTCTCTAAACCTCTGTACTAAAGCAAAACCCCTTTTGGTCACTGGTTTCTTGACATGGGTTTAAAATTAAACATGTTCTTTTTTTAGCTAAACGTTAGGAAGCATTGCCACATTTCAAACATATGTACCTCTCCGCCTTCTGTGATTCAGACGGTGGTAAATAAAATTGAACAGGACTTTTAACCATCTAAACCAATTAAACCTTGTTCACTTCCTATGTTCTCACAGGTTTTATGACCAAGGGATATGTGTGTAATAGGACACCATTCCATTGGCAGATGTAAACTAGAACTGACTTACTCTTCATTATGTTTTAAAAGATGGTGTTAAATCGGAAAAGAATTCAGGCCCATTTTCTATGACACATAGGATAAAACCATATAAAGTAGAAAAATAAGCATAGACACTCGAATGCTAACCTGGAACTCTGTCCCCTAGGCATGAAAGAGCCAGTCTATATTTCTGTCCTATGTATGACCTTTCCCGTGGAAAAAGAATAAATGATCCCTGATCTATTGATGGGCTCTTATCACACGCCTTGCACGTAGTAAGTGCTCCATAAACATTAGCTATTATTATTTTTATTATCATATTTAATAGTTATTTTATTTGATATATATTCTAGCTAATAATCAATATTATTAGCAATAATTATAATCACCATTTTAAAATATTTCATTTATTCATTTCAGAAAAAGAGGGTGAGCAAGGGAAGGGCAGAGGCAGAGGGAGAAGCAGGCTCCTGGATGAGCACTAAGGCCAAGGCACACCTAAGCCGAAGGCAGACGCTGAACCCACTGAGCCACTCAGGCGTCCCTTATTATTAGCGTTTTACGACATTTTATTGGAATCTTCATGCTTTACTCTGTATTAAACTGAAATATTGTGACACTTCTGAAATCAGACAGTAGTTTGTCCAGGAATTTATGAACCAACAGGAGTTTGACGATAAGCCTACACAATTGACAAGAGCAAGGCAGGGTGAAGTTAGGTGCCAGGAGCAGAGTTTCAGACAACGTGTCCCTAAATGTCAGACAACAGAAGTATCCTGTCTGGGGACCAGAGTAGACCTGATGCACAAGATGGCACTGTAACAGAGCTTTTGTCTTTGCAGTTTCCTCTTCTTTTTTAAGGTTTATTTATTTGAGGGGGGGGGGGAGAGAGAGAATGAGAGCACACGAGAAGGAGACCCAGAGGCAGAGAATCTCTTGCAGACTAGACTCCGTGCTGAGCGTGGAGCCCATCTCACAGCCCTGAGAGCAGGACCTGAGCCGAAATCAAGAGTCAGAGGCTGACCTGACCAAGCCACCCAGGTGCACCTGCTTTTGCAGTTCATTCTCTTCTATTTATAATTTTAATCAAATCATACCTACATATCATTAAGAATCAAATAGTTTTTGTGAGGCTTGTTCCTAAATTGATGCTCCCTGTTCCCACCATTCCTCTACTTTCTCCCTCCACACAGACCATCGTTTTAACTCTTTTAGTTGAACCTTTCATGATTTGTCTGTACACATTTAACAAAATGTCTCTGTAACTTTTTCCTGATATTTCTGATATCTCACAGACATTATCTGTTAACTTCCCACCTTGGAATGTGAGGCTTTACAGCTCTTCCCTACGAACCCCCACTCTTACCAGACATACGCCTCATCTCAGCCCAGCTTCCTCCCCAGAAAGTCCTTTCTATTTGTGGAACTCAGAATTCAATGCTTATGATTAGCAAAGGCTATTCACAGAGGAACCCCATACACTATGATTATTTTTCTTTTCCTGCACAAGTTTGTTTTTCTGCAAATTGGGATTTCTCTCCTTCTCTTTCTCTCTTTTCCCTTGGCTCCATTCTTCTAGGCAAGCAATCCTCAACAGAACTTTCTGCAACGACAAGAACATTCCATACCAGCGCCATCCACCACGGAAGCCACCAGCCACGAGTGACTACTGAACATTCAAAATGTGACTGCAGAACTGAGTTGTTCTACTTTTTATTTAATCTAAACCTAAACAGCCACATGTGGCTGGTGGTGGTGGCACTGAACAGCGCAATTCCAGAGACGGATCACAACTATCTCATACTTTGTATATGACTCTGCTCTCAGGGTTTTCAGTGACCTCAGGCAGCAAGCATGGCATCACTGTACCCACCTCATCCTTGATCTCAAGGAGCCTTCTGTTCCGTGGGCCCTCGTTTCCTCTGTAGGTGATGCTCGGCTCTCATCTTGGTCCCCCCCTTCACTGTCATTCTGGGGGATTGTGTAGATGATAATATAAAAAAATCCCATTTCTTTAACTAATGTTTATTGAGCATGTTCAACGTACCAAGGACTAGTCTCGGTGCTTCCTTCCCACAGCATCACTAGTTGACCAAGCAAGATATATGTTCCACTTCTTGCTTGTTAACAAAACCACATTTTAGTTTGGCACAAAAATATCTTCATTTAAAAGATATGCTCCTCCTCAAATCCCAAGAGTTAGGAGTAAACTATGTCACAGTTTTGCCAGTAAGGTTGAAGTGTCATCCTAGAGATTAGGCTTCTAGGAAAGGTACAAGTTTACTGATGTGTAGGTCCAATCCAGCTGGCATGTACGGTTCTCCTCTTGCCATTCTTCCCTTCTCTATGCCTAGAACCCAGGTGTAATGTCTGGGACACAGCAGCCATCTTGAGACTATGAGGATAAGTTGTACATTAAGAATGGTAAAGCCAGAAGGAGACTTAGCCTTTAATGACTTCCTTAGTTCTTAGATTTTGTGATAATTTTATAGCTTAATACGTTTTGTATATCTGTATTTTATAGATGATTATATTCTGATTACTTTAAATGACCCTATATTTTACATATTATTTTTTCTATTTTGCAGTTTACCAAATCCTAATAAAATGTATTACTTTTTCATGCTTATTGATCCTTTGCAACTTTCACTCTGTGTATTGCCTGCCCTTCCACATCTCTTTTACATTGATTTGTAGGCATTCTTCATATACTATGGATATTAGCTTTTGTGTCTTGTAGACGTTGTGAATATTTTCTCCAAGTTGTTTGTTGTATCTGCGGCCATAGAGATGTTTTAAATGTATTTGCAGTCAACTTTGGCGATCCCTTCTTTCCAGTTTTGACACTCCCTGTTGAATGAATTGAATTTGGAATTTGAATTTGAAATATTACTTTTAGCAACCCATTGAAATAGCATGTATGTTCGTCTAGTGGCTTTCATGGTCTTTTTTCTTTTTTTTTTTTTTTACTTTCTGGGTTTTTTATTCTTTACTTTGATTATGAGGTATAATAAACAACTATCTAAATCTTATGTGTACAGTTTAGCAAATGATGGTAAAAAAAGCATCCATATAATGACCACTCAGGTACAAAAAGGTCATTTTTATCCTGACCTTGATGGTATTTATTTCCTTGCTTTTATTTTTAGTTTTACCATGGCCTGAAGCATTGCTAAACAGTATCGTTTAGTTTTGTCTGTTTTTAAATTTTATATAATATTCATGCTATATGCAATTTTGTAACTTCACTTTTTACTTACTATCATGTTTGTTGATTGTTATTATTTTGTTGTTGTTGTTATTATTGTACAATATTCCATTGTATGACTACACTTCCGTTTTACCCATTCTACTGTTGAGGCAGAATGGAGTATTTCCAGCTTTTGTCATTTAAGAACAAGATGAGATGAACATTCTCGCATGTTGATTCTGGTAATCATAAACAATTAAATGATGAGACCATGTAAGTAAGTAAGGAGTATGCTCATCTTCAACTTTAATAAAACATGCTACCTGCTTCCCAATATTGGTATCAATTTATATTCTCATCAGTTGTGTGTCCTCCTAACTTTGCTACCACTTGAGATAAAGCTTTCTAAACTTTGTTCATCTTGTAGGTGTGTAATGGTATCATCTTGTGGTTTTAATTTGCAATTTTGTGACTTGCTAGTAAAGTTGAACTCCTTTTCATATGTTTATTAGATATTTGCGTATTCTATTGTTTTTTGAGAAGTGTCTGTTTAATTCTGTTGCCTATTTTTCTGTTAAGTCGCTGGCCTTTTGCTCACTCATCTATAAATCCTCTTTTTCTGGATAATAATCCTTTGATAGTTAATGTGTGTTGTAAATATCCTCACCCTCTCTGTCTTTTTATTATTTTCGTACTGGCATTTGATGAACAGTTGTTCTTAATTGTCATGTAGTCAACTTCATCAAGGTTCTCCTTTGTGACTAGGAGAGTAAAAATCCTTCTACCACAAGGTCATGAAGATATATATATATAAACACACATATATGATATATCATATATAAACTTCATATATGATATATTTATATCATATATAAACTTCTAAAAAACTTGGGACTTTTATCCTTCACATATAGTCCTTAATTTACCTGGAAATTATTATGTTCTTGGATATGATATAAACGAGAGTTTTATTTTATTTTTTTGCATATGGATAGCCAATTTTGCCAGAATCTTTTACTAAAAAAAATCCATTATAGCTCTTTAGTATGTTTTGATATCTGTAGGGTAAGCAGTCCTCACTCATCTAAGATTCACTTGGCTAGTTATACTTCCTTACTTTTAGAAGTACTAAGAAATAGCTTATCAAGTTTCATGAAAATTATCCTTGAGTTTTTTAGGATTGCATTGAATTCATGGATTTATTTTGTAAGAATTGACACTTTCACACTTTAATCTTCCCATCCGGGTCCTAGTTTACATCCATCAGCAAAGTTTTCTGTTTTCTTTATATAGATCTTGCACATTAAGCGGGACAAGTGAATTCATAGGTATATTAAACATTCATTTTCACGGTACACAAGATTTTGTATAGAACTTCTTTTATACTAAATTTATTTTTTATTGGTGTTCATTACCCAACATACAGAATAACACCCAGTGCTCATCCCGACAAGTGCCCCCCTCAGTGCCCGTCACCCATTCACCTCCTCCCCTTCCACCACCCCTAGTTCGTTTCCCAGAGTTAGGAGTCTTCACGTTCTGTCTCCCTTTCTGATATTTCCTACCCATTTTCTCCCTTCCCTTCTATCCCCTTTCACTATTACTTATATTCCCCAAAGAAGATGTGGTTTATGTATCCAATGGAATATTCCTCAGCCATAAGAAATGACAAATACCCATCATTTGCTTCAACATGTATGGAACTGGAGGGTATAATGCTGAGTGAAATAAGTCAATCATTCCTTTGTATAGAATTTCTAATAGTACTTATCAAGTTTCTTTTTTTGTTACTATTGATTTACCTTTGGTATTATAAACTTTTTCATGGGGATCCCTGGCTGGCGCAGTGGTTTAGCGCCTGCCCTTGGCCCAGGGCGCGATCCTGGAGACCCGGGATCGAATCTCACGTCGGGCTCCCGGTGCATGGAGTCTGCTTCTCCCTCTGCCTGTGTCTCTGCCTCTCTCTCTCTGTGACTATCATAAAAAAAATTATTAAATAAACTTTTTCATGAAATTCATTAGGATTTTGAGAAAGGTGAATATAAAAGTGGGTGCTCAGTCAGCCATCTTGAACCCCAAGCACGGACACAGCATTTAGAGCAAATTTTGGATAGGACTTGAAGAGCTGGAAATGACAGGACGAAGAGCATTCCAGGATTATAGACAGGACGAGCAATCACATAAAGGGGGGAAAGTTTGTGGCATATGTGGGGAATGAAGATTGATGTGGTTTAGGTCAAGAAAGGTATATGTGGAGATATAATGGAGGACTACAGAGTAGAAGCTCTGCTGTGGAGGACCCTGAATGCCTAGCTAAGCGGGACACAGTGATACAGACTGGCATTTCAAATTGCTCCTCTCTTCATATGGTGTAGAGCTGTCAGTCACACATTAGCAGAGCAGAAATACATCACAAATGTACATCATACAGCATACAGAGTTAAAAATATTCAATGTGGGACATGCAGATCCAGTAACACAGCAGGATATAGAGATACGAATAAGAGCTTTCTCAAATTATCAAAACACCCAGGTGCTATCTGCTTTCCAAAATCTATATTGAACAGAGTAAGTTTCACCTGGGTTGCACACTTGTCTTTGTAAATACTTCCTCTAAATACGATCTCTTCCTACTGATGTTGCCTAAAGTCAGACGCCACGAAAAACACATAAACATGAAAGAGGGAGATTTAAAATGTTAAATTACCTGTGACCCATTTCCCTGATTTCTTGTAGGACTCAGAGGCTTGTTTTCTGTGTGAGCTCTTCTTTACGTTTTATTGCAGAAGAGTCCTGACTTTGAGGCAACATGTCTCTCAATCTCTGCCCTGGAATGAGAACAGGCAAGGATGTTTTGTGTGTTTGGCTTCTAGTCTCCCCTCTCCGCAACCCGATCTAAAATTGTTCTTTGAACCCCACTATGCCTGGGATGCCTGAGTGGTTCAGCGGTTGAGCGCGCCTGCCTTGGGCTAAGGGCGTGATCCCGGGATCCGGGATCGAGTCCCACATCGGGCTCCCTGCACGGAGCCTGCTTCTCTCCCTGCCCGTGTCTCTGCCTCTCTCTGTGTGTCTCTCGTGAATAAATAAAAATCATTTCAAAAAATGAACCCACTATGCCAGTTATTGAATGGCTATGCAAATAAATTATCAGCATCTACAACTTATTGCCCATCGCCAGTGGTACTTCACAAATGAATGTGGCCTCAAAACTACCCACCATTTGCTTCGACGTGGATGGAACTGGAGGATATTATGCAGAATGAAATAAGTCAATCAGAGAAGGACAAACATTATATGGTCTCATTCATTTGGGGAATATAAATAACAGTGAAAGGGGAAAAAATAAGGGGGAAATAGCAAAAAGGGAGACAGAACATGGAAGACTCCTAAAGCCGGGAAACGAACTAGGGGTGGTGGAAGGGGAGGAGGGTGGGGGGTGGGGGTGAATGGGTGGCGGGCACTGAGGGGGTCAGTTGACGGGATGGGCACTGGGTGTTACTCTGTATGTTGGCAAATTGAACACCAATAAAAAATAAGTTTATTATTAAAAAAATAAAAAATATAAAAACCCTTACGTGTGATTTCTTGACTGGTCACATCTATACCGACATGCCCAGGAGTTTAACAAGCAGCAGAGACCTTTGGTTTCTGTGCCATTGTGGTTAACCCCCCATGGTGGTGACAGAGCAACATTCCAAGGGATCTCAAAAAGGAATCCAGGGCTGCAGAGACTGGGAGGGCCTGGGAGCGGAATGCAAATGCACCTGAGGTGCCCAGGAGGCTGAACCTTCAGGAAGAGGACAGGGCGACCTCAGTCAGGGTATTCCGGGCAACTGAACAGGAGACCCTGCAAGAGGCTCTGGCGACGCATCAGCCTCCAGGGCACATCCCGCCCAGAACCCGGCCCTCTTCGAGGTTTGTGACTGGCTCCTACTTTCTGGAACCAGCAGAGAATGTTCCTCCAGAACGGGGACAACTAAACAACCGTCCTACATGCAGGGAACGGGCAGAGAAGAGGAACTTGGACATGTTCCCTGAGCATCCTCAGAAAAGCCAGAGGAGCCCCCGTCCCGCTCCCTCCAGCTCGGTTCACCTCGAGAACTGTTTGTGCAGTTGCACAAGGAGGAAGTGAGCGCAGACTCATAGGCAGGTGCCCCCCCTCCCAACCGCGCACCCGCCCAGGACACAGTCCAGCCGCAGCCCCCCGAGCTGCAGCTCAGGACTCAGGGGCTGCCCCGGCAGCTGCCGCCCGGAGTGCCAGAGACCACGCAGCCTCCGTCTGCACACCCGACGGTCCCTGCACCCTGCTTGGCTGCACCTGCTGCCCTGCACACCTGAAGCGTGCCCGCCGCGCCATGGTGGCACCTCCCCTTCCCCGAAGGAGCTGCCTGCACTTAGAGCACCTCCACTGAGGTCCCTCCCCGCTCTCTGGGCTGGGCTCTACATATCCCATGGCCCTTCCCCAACAGGAGGAAGGGAAGTCCCCAGAAACAGGTGGCACTGCAGAGGGGGCGTGGCTCTGAAGGCAAGCCTCCCCTGCACCTGCCTAGGTCTCAGGAGGGCACCCCACCGGGAAGTCACTGCACCGCGGACCCAACTCGCTGCCGCCCTTTGGCGCACCTGCAGTCCTGCGTCCCAGCTGCTGTGTCTACCTCCCTCCTAGGACTTGGGTCAACACGAGAGAGCACACTGCCCCTCTAGGGCCGTGGTTCTCAAAGTGTGATCCCAGGACCAGCAGCATTAGGATCACCCAGGAACTTGCTAGAAACGTGGACGTGGAGTCTTGCTCCAGCCTCTGGAATCAGACATTGCTGGGTAGGGACCTAACCTCCCTATTTTCATAGGCCCTCCAAGTATCCCACAAGATTCGAGAAGGCCAAAGTTGGAGAACTACCCTTGCAGGAGGTCTGTCCTGGCACCCGACCTCCCTCGTGGCTGTGACAATGTCCTGCTCCCGCTCCCACTAGGCGCCCACATCTACTCAGTGCCTGAGACCGCCAGCGCTCCCCGGTAGACCTCTCCTCTCCCCTGGCGGCGTCTCTTCTCCATGGCTTCCACTGCTCACCAGCTGGTCAACACAGCCTCCCCGCAGGCCCCCCCACCTCCTCTCCATCTGCCACCATGTTTGCGTGTGTCAAATGCACATCCCTAGCGCTTCAATTCCTCAGGGTCTCAGTGGCCCCTCCAGGGCCCATCTTTGAAGGCACCGTGGGTACGAGGGGACGAGGCTGGAAGGCAACATCAACCTTGGCCAGGCTCTCTGGCCCACAGGCAGGACTCTGTTCAGGAGGAGAATGGGGAGGGGCCGGAGCTAGGTCTTTCTCTGCCTCTGTAGTCTTCCTCAGGGAAGGTCTTACCCCCTTGCGGCCCTGGGGCCCCGTCACGCCTTGTGGCTCTAGCCCTTTCTGCACTATTCTCTTTGGCTCCAGGATTTCTCCGGAGATAAATTTGCCCTCTGCAAACTGGAGATAAATGCTTGCACATTTCTCTATCACACAGGGCTGGTGGAGCCTGAAATGAGAAAACTCTCTTTTTTTATTTAGTTCACGTGTTTAGTTAAGTAACCTGTACACCTGGTGTGGGGCTCAAACTCACAACTCCAAGGTCAAGAGTCCCGTGCTCATCCGTCTGAACCAGACAGGTGCCCCTCGAATGAGAAAATACTTTAAGAAGCTTTGAAAACTATTTTGTGGCACAGGTTACTTTGCCGATTGGTGACACCAAATGTCCCACCCTGTTTATGCCATTGCACGACGTCGCCAACCCTGCTACAACGTTTTCTAAAAATCTTTTTTTTTTCTTAAGCTTTTACATATCTGACATCGAGCCAGTGAGCGCAAGATGTTCCTGATTCAGTTACATCCCCAGCCTCCGTTAGGCCCAGGCTCCCTTAGTCTACGGACCGGACCGGACCGCAGGGTGGGTTTGCCTGTAACAGGACACCAGAGCCCCTCGGGATTTGCCGGCGGGTCCAACGCCACCCCAGCCTCCCGCTAATTAACTACACCCTCGGCTTAGTGAGGATGGAGAGGCGGCAAGTGCCTGATGGGGGGGGTAACCACGGGCCTGGACATGTGCCCCCCACCCCCAGCCCTGAGCACACACGCGGCCCTTGGGTCTTTTTAAAAGTAAGTCACAGGGCAGCCCGGGTGGCTCAGTGGTTTAGTGCTGCCTTCATCCCAGGGCCTAATCCTGGAGACCTGGGATCGAGTCCCACATCGGGCTCCCTGCATGGAGCTTGCTTCTGCCTCTGTCCGTGTCTCTGCCTCTCTCTCTCTCTCTCTCTCGGGTCTCTCATGAGTAAATGAATAAAATCTTTAAAAAAAAGAAGTAAGTCACAGACTGTTGGCTGCCCCACTGCTTTGCCTGCGAAACAACTCGTTAAAATTAAAAATGAGTGTGACTTCATGTTTGGCACACATCCCGGGGACAATGTCCACTGTACGTGGGTTTGCTCCTCTCCAACCATTAAGCACACTTACATGTGCGTGTGTGTGTGTATTCATTTCTGGTGTTGCTGTCAACACCATTGGATGTGACACGTTCTGACTTTTAACGTGACGCTAAGGCGATGATCATTTGGTTGGATTTATTTTTATTTTTATTTTTTTTTATGATAGTCACATCACAGAGCGAGAGAGAGAGGCAGAGACACAGGCAGAGGGAGAAGCAGGCTCCATGCACCGGGAGCTCGACGTGGGATTCGATCCCGGGTCTCCAGGATCGCACCCTGGGCCAAAGGCAGGGGCTAAACCGCTGCGCCACCCAGGGATCCCGATCATTTGGATGGAAATAATCACGTTGTCATCCAATATGTCCGTCACATTAAGAGGAACTTAATAAGAAAAGGAAAACCACGGTGATTCTTCAGATCGTTAAAGGTCATGTGTTTTCAATGCTGGACATTTAAAATTCCTCCGAATGTATTACTTCAAAGATATCCCATTTTTACCTCGCTCAAAAAAAAGCTGTGTTTTGTTACTTGCCCTTAGCTGCAAATCGAGTTATTTGTAACGGAACCGTGGTGCCTTGACATTGGGACCATCCAGTCCACCTGAAGAGCTGCCCAGAGCATCAGTCGGGAAGAGGGAGGCCTATGTGCTCACCATCTGTTTCCCACACTGCCTGAGGGAAGATCCAGAAAATCCCAGCACTCGGGGCGGTGACCTGCAGGTCCGACGCCAAAAGGAAAAGCAGCTCCTGCCACCGCCTGAACTGCCCGCAGCGCGATCACCACGCCTCAAGCTCAATGGTCGAGGCACGATGGGGTTCCGGGTTCTGGCTCAGGTCACCGTGTCAGGGTTGAGCGGGCCCCACAGGGCCTGGCATCCCCGACGGGCGCCCCTTGGGCTCTGCTTTAGGCGCCGTCCCTGCCCGCCCGCTGCTCGCACGCTCGCTCGCTCGCTCGCTCGGCAATAAAGGAATCCTTCAGAAACAACAACGAGGGGCATGTTACCTAAAGTCAACTATACGCATAGACGCGAAAGGAACACTTTTCTGTTCAACATTTGAAACAACTTTGTGGACGCGGGGTGCGGGCGGTGGAGCGTCTTGCTCCGGCCCAGGGCGTGACCGTGACCCCGGGGTCCCAGATCGAGTCCCAGACGGGCTCCCTCCGAGGAGCCGCCTTGTCCCGCTGCCTGTGTCTCTGCCCCTCTCTCCCTGTGTCTCTCACGATTGAGCAAATAAAACCTGAAAGAAACCGTGTAAGAGGCGACAATGTCCGCATGACGCAGAGCACGAGAAACCACTTGCGGACGGACGACGTTCCCTGGAGCCGGGAGGCCCCGGGGGCGGGGGCTGCACCTGCGGCTGCCGGCCTGAGCCTGCCCTCGGCGCCTTCCCGCCTCACGTCGCGGCCGGGACCGCCGGGCGCCAAGGCCTCGAGGCCCCGACTCGCTCGCAGACTCCGCAGGTGGCCGCGCGGCGCGGAGGGCTCCGGGGACTCGCGGCCGCCCCCCCCGCCCCCTCGCGGTCGCCCGCCCCCCACGGCCCCCCTCGCGGTCGCCCCGCCCCCCACGGCCCCCCTCGCGGTCGCCCCGCCCCCCGACGGCCCCCCTCGCGGTCGCCCCGCCCCCCACGGTGCCCCCCACGGTGCCCCCCACGGGCCCCCCCCCGCCCCCCTCACGCCCCGACCCGGCCTCCACCCCGGGGCATGTGTGCGGGGGTCTCTGGGGCGGACCCCGAGCTTCGTGCAGCCGCAGCCGCGCGCACCGCCGCCCCGGGGGTTCGGGTTGGCCCGGCCTCGGCTTACCCCTCAGGGGACGACTGCGTGTCCCGCGCCGGCTTCGGCGACCCGTCGGGGTAGTGGGGCCTCCCCGGAGAGCCTCTGCGCCTCCGCGGGCGCCTTCCCGAAGCTTCTGCCGTCGCCGCCCACCGCGCACGCGGCTCCGGGTCCGGCGCGGGCTTCCGGCTTCCGGCTTCCGGGCGCGTCCGCGCGGCCTTCCGGGGCCCAGGCGGCCTCGGGGCCCCTCGCGCGGAGGCCGCCGCCGCAAGGCCCGCCGGGAGACGCAGGGGGCCGGGCCGCCCTGGCGCGCGGTGGGGAGCGACGGCCCGTGTGGGGCCGCGTGTGGGGCCGCGAGTGGGGCCGTGGCCGCCCTGGGGAGGCCGCTTCCCGCTGCTGACGGCCGCGCCCGCCGGGTTCGCGCCGCACCTCCCCGCCAGGCGCCGGAGAGGGAAGCGCACGCACAGCCTGGGTCCCCGCAGCCGCCCTTGGTCCAGGCCCAGGTCAACGCCCTCCACCTGGGTGACGTGAGTGTGGGGCCGCGGGGCTGAGACTGCGGCCTGAGCTTGAGGGGCCGCGGCGGCAACCCCTTCGGGGCCTCTGATATTTATATATATATGCATATTCATAGAGAGAGAGAGAGAGAGAGAGAGAGAGAGAGATTACAAACAGTGGGAGGGGCAAAGGGAGAAGCCGACGCCCCACTGAACTAGGAGACCGACATTGGGCTCCACCCCAGGAACCTGAGATCGTGATCTCGCTGAAGGTAGATGCTTCACCAACTGAGCCACTCGGGCACCCCTGCTTTGTGCTTTATACATTTATTTGATTGAGAAAATCTTTTCAGAGGATTGGGATTTGAATCGTCAAGGAATTTTTGAAAATGAAAATAAGTTCAAATAATCAAAATTAAAAACTATTGGTCACAGCTAAAGAGAATGAGCTGGTGACAGGGCCAGGAGAGTAATTATGTAGAACGGGCTCAGACCTCAGGGTTCAAGTCCTCCCTCTGCCATCGGCTGGGTGCATGACTTTGGGCAAGTTTCCTGACTTCTCTGTAAAATAGATTTATTTTCCATCTGTAAAATAGAGATGATAATAGTATCCGTTTCATATGATGGTTGTGAGGATTAAGCGAAATATATATGTCATGTAGAGGAATGTTTGTCACAAAACATGTCCTATGTAAGCACTTGTCATGATTACTGCCATCTGAGAGGTTTGAGCGAAGCATAGCCATGCTAACAGTTGGAAATGGTTGGGAAATAGGAGAGCAAAGTGTGGAAGGACCAACAGTAAATGTTAATTACACACTTACTCTAGAATAGGTAGGTCTGAGGGGTTCACAAGCAAACATAAGCTGTAGTTCATCACACACGTGTGTGCACACAGTTTTTATTTAAAGATACAAAGGGAGGAGGGGCAAGATGGCGGAAGAGTAGGGTCCCCAAATCACCTGTCCCCACCAAATTACCTAGATAACCTTCAAATCATCCTGAAAATCTACGAATTCGGCCTGAGATTGAAAGAGAGACCAGCTGGAATGCTACAGTGAGAAGAGTTCCCGATTCCCTCAAGGTAGGAAGGAGGAAGAAAAAGAAATAAAGAAACAAAAGGCCTCCAAAGGGGAGGGGCCCCGCGAGGAGCCGGGGTAAGGCCGGGCCGAGTGCCCCCAGGACAGGAAAGCTCCGTCCGGGAGAAGCAGGAGCTGCACCAACCTTCCCTGGCGGAAGGGCACCCGCAGGGAGTAGGAGCAGGACCCCAGGAGGGCGGAGATGCCCTCGGGCTCCCTGGGACACTAACAAGACACCTGCGCGCCCAGGAGAGTGCCCCGAGCTCCGTAAGGGCCGCAGCGCGCACGGCGGGACCCGGAGCAGCTCGGAGGGGCTCGGGCGGCGGCTCTGCGGAGGGGGCTGCACGGCCGGGAGCGCGAATCCAACAGCGCAGACCGGGAGCACAGGGCACCGGACACAGCCCAGGATCCGGGCTCCCCCCAGGACAGGCAGAGGCCGGGAGGGCCCAGGATAGCAAGGATGCTCAAGCCCCGAGCTGAGCAGAGCAGCGGCCCCGCCCCCCAGAGCCTCCAGGCCCTGCAGACAGAGAGCACCGTAGTTACTGCGGGGGCTGAATCCAGGTTTCCAGAGCAGCCACTGTGGTTGTTCCTCCTGGGGCCTCACGGGGTAAACAACCCCCACTGAGTCCTGCACCAGGCAGGGGGCAGAGCAGCTCCCCCAAGTGCTAACACCTGAAAATCACAACAGGCCCCTCCCCCAGAAGACCAGCTAGAAGGACAAGTTCCAGGGGAAGTCAAGGGACTTAAAATATACAGAATCAGAAGATACTCCCCCGTGGGTTTTTTGTTTGTTTGTTTGTTTTTTGTTTTTTTTTTTGTTTTTTTTTTTTTTTGATTTCTGTTTGCTTCCCCCACCCTTTTTTTCCTTTTTTTTTTCTCTTTTTCTTCTCGTTTTTTTTCCTTTTTTCTTTTTTCTTTTTCTCTTTTCTTTCCTTCTTTCTCTCTCTTTTTCTCCTTTTCCCAATATAACTTGTTTTTGGCCACTCTGCACTGAGCAAAATGACTAGAAGGAAAACCTCACCTCAAAAGAAAGAATCAGAAAAAGTCCTCTCTCCCACAGAGTTACAAAATCTGGATTACAATTCAATGTCAGAAAGCCAATTCAGAAGCACTATTATACAGCTACTGGTGGCTCTAGAAAAAAGCATAAAGGACTCAAGAGACTTCATGACTGCAGAATTTAGATCCAATCAGGCAGAAATTAAAAATCAACTGAATGAGATGCAATCCAAACTAGAAGGCCTAACAACGAGGGTTAACGAGGTGGAAGAACGAGTGAGTGACATAGAAGACAAGTTGATGGCAAAGAGGGAAACTGAGGAAAAAAGAGACAAACAATTAAAAGACCATGAGGATAGATTAAGGGAAATAAACGACAGCCTGAGGAAGAAAAACCTACGTTTAATTGGGGTTCCCGAGGGCGCCGAAAGGGACACAGGGCCAGAATATGTATTTGAAAAAATCATAGCTGAAAACTTTCCTAATCTGGGAAGGGAAACAGGCATTCAGATCCAGGAAATAGATCCCCCCCCTAAAATCAATAAAAACCGTTCAACACCTCGACATTTAATAGTGAAGCTTGCAAATTCCAAAGATAAAGATCCTTAAAGCAGCAAGAGACAAGAAATCCCTGACTTTTATGGGGAGGAGTATTAGGGTAACAGCAGACCTCTCCACAGACACCTGGCAGGCCAGAAAGGGCTGGCAGGATATATTCAGGGTCCTAAATGAGAAGAACATGCAACCAAGAATACTTTATCCAGCAAGGCTCTCATTCAAAATGGAAGGAGAGATAAAGAGCTTCCAAGACAGGCAGCAACTGAAAGAATCTGTGACCTCCAAACCAGCTCTGCAAGAAATTTTAAGGGGGACTCTTAAAATTCCCCTTTAAGAAGAAGTTCAGTGGTACAATCCACAAAAAAAGGACTGAATAGATATCATGATGACACTAAATTCATATCTTTCAATAGTAACACTGAACGTGAACCGGCTTAATAATCCAATCCAAAGGCGCATGGTTTCAGACTGGATAAAAAAGCAGGACCCAACTATTTGCTGTCTACAAGAGACTCATTTTAGACAGAAGGACACTTACAGCCTGAAAATAAAAGGTTGGAGAACCATTTACCATTCAAATGGTCCTAAAAAGAAAGCAGGAGTAGCCATCCTCATATCAGATAAACTAAAATTTACCCGGAAGACTGTAGTGAGAGATGAAGAGGGACACTATATCATAGTAAAAGGATCTATCCAACAAGAGGACTTAACAGTCTTCAATATATATGCCCCGAATGTGGGAGCTCCCAAATATTTTAATCAATTAATAACCAAAGTCAAGAAATACTTAGATAATAATACACTTATACTTGGTGACTTCAATGTAGCTCTTTCTATACTCGATAGGTCTTCTAAGCACAACATCTCCAAAAAACGATCCTACACCCAGCAGAAGAAGAGAGTTAATTAAGATTTGAGCAGAACTCAATGAAATCGAGACCAGAAGAACTGTGGAACAATCAACAAAACCAGGAGTTGGTTCTTTGAAAGAATTAATAAGATAGGTAAACCATTAGCCAGCCTTATTAAAAAGAAGAGAGAGAAGACTCAAATTAATAAAATCATGAATGAGAAAGGAGAGATCACTACCAACACCAAGGAAATACAAACGGTTTTAAAAACATATTATGAACAGCTATACGCCAATAAATTAGGCAATCTAGAAGAAATGGACGCATTCCTGGAAAACCACAAACTACCAAAACTGGAACAGGAAGAAATAGAAAACCTGAACAGGCCAATAACCAGGGAGGAAATTGAAGCAGTCATCAAAAACCTCCCAAGACACAAAGTCCAGGGTCAGATGGCTTCCCAGGGGAATTCTATCAAACGTTTAAAGAAGAAACCATACCTATTCTACTAAACCTGTTTGGAAAGATAGAAAGAGATGGAGTACTTCCAAACTCGTTCTATGAGGCCAGCATCACCTTAATTCCAAAACCAGACAAAGACCCCACCAAAAAGGAAATTACAGACCAATATCCCTGATGAACCTGGATGCAAACATTCTCAAGAAGATACTAGCCAATCGGATCCAACAGTACATTAAGACAATTATTCACCATGACCAAGTAGGATTTATCCCCGGGACACAAGGCTGGTTCAAGACTCGTAAAACAATCAATGTGATTCATCATATCAGCAAGAGAAAAACCAAGAACCATATGATCCTCTCATTAGATGCAGAGAAAGCATTTGACAAAATACAGCATCCATTCCTGATCAAAACTATTTAGAGTGTAGGGATAGAGGGAACATTCCTCGACATCTTAAAAGCCATCTATGAAAAGCCCACAGCAAATATCATTCTCAATGGGGAAGCACTGGGAGCCTTTCCCCTAAGATCAGGAACAAGACAGGGATGTCCACTCTCACCACTGCTATTCAACATAGTACTGGAAGTCCTAGTCTCAGCAATCAGACAACAAAAAGACATTAAAGGCATTCAAATTGGCAAGAAGAAGTCAAACTCTGCCTCTTCACCAATGACATGATACTCTACATATAAAACCCAAAAGACTCCACCCCAAGATTGCTAGAACTCATACAGCAATTTGGTAGCGTGGCAGGATACAAAATCAATGCCCAGAAATCAATGGCATTTCTATACACTAACAATGTGACTGAAAAAAGAGAAATTAAGGAGTCAATCCCATTTACAATTGCACCCAAAAGCATAAGATACCTAGGAATAAACCTAACCAAAGATGTAAAGGACCTATACCCTAAAAACTATAGAAGACTTCTGAAAGAAATTGAGGAAGACACAAAGAGATGGAAAAATATTCCATGCTCATGGATTGGCAGAATTAATATTGTGAAAATGTCAGTGTTACCCGGGGCAATATACACGTTTCATGCAATCCCTATCAAATACCATGGACTTTCTTCAGAGAGTTAGAACAAATTATTTTAAGATTTGTGTGGAATCAGAAAAGACCCCGAATAGCCAGGGGAATTTTAAAAAAGAAAACCATATCTGGGGACATCAAAATCCCAGATTTCAGGTTGTACTACAAAGCTGTGGTCATCAAGACAGTGTGATACTGGCACAGAAACCGACACATAGATCAATGGAACAGAATAGAGAACCCAGAAGTGGACCCTGAATTTATGGTCAACTAATATTCGATCAAGGAGGAAAGACTATCCACTGGAAGAAAGACAGTCTTTTCAATAAATGGTGCTGGGAAAATTGGACATCCACATGCAGAAGAATGAAACTAGACCACTCTCTTGCACCATACACAAAGATAAACTCAAAATGGATGAAAGATCTAAATGTGAGATAAGATTCCATCAAAATCCTAGAGGAGAACACACACGCAACACCCTTTTTGAACTCAGCTACAGTAACTTCTTGCAAGATACATCCATGAAGGCAAAAGAAACAAAAGCAAAAATGAACTATTGGGACTTCATCAAGATCAGAAGCTTTTGCACAGCAAAGGATACAGTCCACAAAACTAAAAGACAACCTACAGAATGGGAGAAGATTTTTGCAAATGACATATCAGATAAAGGGCTAGTTTCCAAGATCTATAAAGAACTTCTTAAACTCAACACCAAAGAAACAAACAATCCAATCATGAAATGGGCAAAAGACAGGAACAGAAATCTCACAGAGGAAGACACAGACATGGCCAACAAGCACATGAGAAAATGTTCTGCATCACTTGCCATCAGGGAAAAACTAATCAAAACCACAATGAGATACCACCTCACACCAGTGAGAATGGGAAAATTAACAAGGCAGGAAACCACAAATGTTGGAGAGGATGCAGAGAAAAGGGAACCCTCTTGCACTGTTGGTGGGAATGTGAACTGGTGCAGCCACTCTGGAAAACTGTGTGGAGGTTCCTCAAAGAGTTAAGAATAGACCTGCCCTACGACCCAGCAATTGCACTGTTGGGGATTTACCCCAAAGATTCAGATGCAATGAAACGCCGGGACACCTGCACCCCGATGTTTCTAGCAGCAATGTCCACAATAGCCAAACTGTGGAAGGAGCCTCTGTGTCCAATGAAAGATGAATGGATAAGAAGATGTGGTTTATGTATACAATGGAATATTCCTCAGCCATTAGAAACGACAAATACCCACCATTTGTTTCAACCTGGATGGAACTGGAGGGTATTATGCTGAGTGAAGTGAGTCAATAGGAGAAGGACAAACAGTGTATGTTCTCATTCATGTGGGGAATATAAATAATAGTGAAAGGGAATATAAGGGAAGGGAGAAGAAATGTGTGGGAAATATCAGAGAGGGAGACGGAACATAAAGACTCCTAACTCTGGGATACGAACTACTAGGGGTGGTGGAAGGGGACTAGGGCGGGGGGTAGGGGTGAATGGGTGATGGGCACTGAGGGGGGCACTTGGCAGGATGAGCACTGGGTTTTATTCTGTATGTTGGTAAATTGAACACCAATAAAATAAATAAATAAATAAATAAATAAATAAATAAATAAATAAATAAATGTAACTTGCTAAATAATTTCTTTCTTTTTTCTTTAAAGATTTTATTTATTTCTTCATGAGACACACACACACACACACACACACACAGAGGTAGAGACACAGGCAGAGAGAGAAGCAGGCTCCATGCAGGGAGCCTGTTGTGGGACTTGATCCCAGGACCCCGGGATCACACCCTGGGCTGAAGACAGATGCTCATCCGCTGAGCCACCAAGGGGCCCTCTTGCTAAATAATTTCTAAGTATAAAATCAACTTCGTGAGCTAAATATTGTCCGAAAAGACACCTAAAGTGTGTATATTTAGGAAAACCTATGAGGACAATTAGTCCCTTCCTTGTGAGGAAAATTATCCCTTCTCAAACATTCACTCTTATTTGATCTGATGGGTTTAAAAAAAAGTCCTTAAAAATGGATTTTCATCCAACTTCATTTCAATCACTTTCTTCAAGAATCTGGTTTTGACATCAATAGAATCATAATTTTAAGTATATTTAGTTCTCAATTTTATATAATCAACCGCATTTCATCTACTGATGACTTAAGACATGTTTTCGCATTTACATTTTTCTGACGTAATTTCCTCCTGAAGCAACATTGTCCAGGCTCCCAAAAGTGTCTACTTCTCCCTTTGGCCACCTTCCTTCTGTTAATACACAGCCTTATTTGTGTGTGTGTGTGTGTGTGTGTGTGTTCTCTCCCTCCTGGTGAATTTAAATGTGGAAATATCAAACAGTAAGTTGATTTCTTGTTGGCAGCTTAATAATAATATTTAGGGGGAAAAAGGTAAGGAAATTAATAAAAATGGGCTTGATTTCCCTGGCATTCAGTTCTTTGCAGCTTACCTTTGACCACTAATGACTGCATTTGTAGTGACCACTAATGGTCTTCATTTGTAGTGACTCTACATGTTACCCTGGAGAAACAAGCCGTCATCATGTCTTTATCTTAATCAACAGGAGCTTTGCCTTCTCAGACTTTCTTCATTGCATGTAGAGACTGAGATTGCATCCACAGAAAATTGTGTTTGCTCCCTAAGTGACAGGATAATTACTCCACAGTGCTTTTGCTGTGTGCTGATGACAAGTCTGAGCAGGAGCTTGAGGACAGGGATGAGGAAGGACATGGCAAAGGGGGTCAGTGCCATAAGTATTGATTCATTACTCTCCCCAGCAAAATACTAGTCATTTCTGCCTGAGAAGAGGTCAAATATTATACTCAGGAGGGCTCGTAACCATGTGCGGGACCCCACAATGAGGTGAGGGCTAAAACAAGTGTTTTCTGAACTGATCTTTTGACTGTGCAAGTCCTCCCAGGTGCTGGGGGCAGATCCAAGAGGGCAGGGCTGGGGTCAGTTAAAAGCCATCTGGGCATCCCTCTTCAGACTCACCAGCCTACTCTAAGACACGAAACAAGCTTGATTTTCAGTATCATTAAGTTTCACTTTTTCTGTAAATTGTGTTAGGTAAAACTATAATTAATTAATTATTAATTAATTAATTATTAATTAATTAATTAATCATTTCGAGAGTGTGAAAGTGGGGAGAGGGACCAAGGGGAAGGAGGAGGGAGGAAGATTCCAAAGCAGACTGCACTGAGCATGGAGCCCACGTGCGTCTGGAACTCATGACCCCGAGATCAGTTGCTGAGCTGAAACCAAGAGTCAGATGCTCAACCAACAGAGCCACCCAGGCACCCCAGGTAAAACTCTGTCTTACCCAATTGTTTTTCTACACTGTGCCGAAAATTTATTCTGAGTGAAAATACTCTGAATTTAACTCCTCAGAGCAGCCAATGAGCTAATGTACATTTGCTCATGAGTTATGGCCAATGAGGAGCCTGTAGAGACCATGCATGTGTGCTACAGAAATTAACTGACTTGCCGGGCTAGCTCCTGTGAACCAGTCCAAGGGAGAAAAGTTCTTCCATCTGAGTCCCTGACATGGTTTCAACTGTGATGTTTTGTGAACTAGAGAGTATAGTTTGGGTGTTAAAATATTATGTAATGAACCCAACAGATGACATGAAAATATGCACTCCAACACTTTCCATACACTGTGTAATGTGACTCAGGTTAAGCAGAGAAGGAGCATTTGTTTGGTGAGTGTGACCCAAATAAATCAGGATAGAATTCACAAATTGGTTAATATATACCCTGCACTATTTCTTATGTGATTGGAAAGAAGTTCAGGGGTTCG
Source organism: Canis aureus (assembly GCF_053574225.1). Taxonomy (NCBI): domain Eukaryota; kingdom Metazoa; phylum Chordata; class Mammalia; order Carnivora; family Canidae; genus Canis; species Canis aureus. The sequence goes on along the minus strand of NC_135637.1, from coordinate 46,581,152 downwards.
ATTTCAGTAAGAAATGCCATGTGCAAAGATGCACAAGACATATACTTCCAGTTTGGGTACATTGTAGATGCACTAATCTTCTATTTTTTAATAACCGATATTATTTAATGCTAGTGAATCCACTTACGTTTTAGAAACAGAATAGAACTCCATCATAATGTAGCTTACTTATATTTAGATTGGGTAATAATTATGATAATTACAAAAATTTACTGAGTCCTTAATATAGGCTACATCCTATGCTAAGTACCTTACATGTGTTAAGTTATATAATCCTTTCAACAATTCTATGGAGTAATTATTATTATTTTCTTCATTTATAAAAGGGGAAACATGTATGGAGAAATCAAGGACTTTTTTTTAAGGGATACACAGCTGGAAATTAGTAGAGTCCAGATAATCTGATTTTAATCTTTTTTTTTTTATTTTAATCTTAACCACTAAGGTACACTGCCCCTGTGAGTATAATATGGCACTTGTAAGCATGGCACTTAAACAAAGTAAAACACATGGTAACTAAACAAAATAACACACAAATGTAATATAGTACTTATGGTCAGTAAATCAAAAATTATTACATTTATAAAGAAGTACTATGGTTTGTCATAAATTGTGTTTATGTGGATGTCTCTAATATTTCTTAGGAGAGAAGTTGTTTCTGTTTCCACCAAAGTCAAAAAACTGCTAAAATATTATACTTAATTATGAGTTTTAAATCTATTGATCTTTAGTATCATTGTCCACTATGGAAGAGCTGTGGTCAGTTCCATATAAAAAAGGGTAGTTGGCAGTTTTTGTTCAGATTTTATTTATTTATTTTAGAGAGAGGGTACACACCCACGTGCAGGCCATGCAGTGGAGAGGAACAGGAGAGCATCTTATGCAGACTGTGCATTGAGCACAGAGCCCAATGTGGGGCCTTGATCTCATAACCCTGAGATCACAACTGAAACCAAGAGCAGGATGCTTAACCGACTGCTTCACCCAGGTGCCTCTTGGCATTAGTATTAGTCATTTCAAAAGTCATTAAAGGGTTGACTTGATCTCTCTGAATTTGTTATATGCCCTTGCTTTTGTTGCTATTGTGATTCAGTGTACCATGGTGACTGCATTATGCATTCTCTGTAAGTTTGGACAAATCCACAACCTTATGAAAGCTCAGTGTTCTCATCTGGGTGAGAATATTGGTTCATGGGGTGGTCAGGAGAGATAAATGAAATGTGTATAAAGTACTGCTATTATCACATTCTTACCCCTTAACTGGGATGCTTACTTGCCATATATGATTTCTTGGATAGCCCTTCATTAAACTTGTGACTAACTCATATTTGTGTATTTGCAATTCTTTGGTGCTTTCTTCGTTGACTGTCATATGACCATTCTACAAACAAAAGTGAAAATGTACTATGTTGCAGGCCTTTGGGCAATGTCTTTGGAATAGCACATTTCTGGTTGTCCTGTTAATTTTCCTAGGATTGGTTTTGCATTAAAGGATGATTCATTTTGAGTGGAGTATTCCAGTCTTCTGGATAAACTGTACTAAAACATGAGAACAGGGCATTCCTCTTTGCTCTGTACATACTCCAGCTAATGATGGTGGAGACATAATTGCCTTGTCCCCAAGTAACATCAAGGATAAATAAATGCTCATGAATGCTCTTTTCTGCTCTTATGACTCAAATACACAAGTATTTTTTTGTTCTATATTCCCATGAGAGATATCTCTGGCTTATCTGATTTGGCTAGTTTTTTTTTTAAGATTTTATGTATTTATTCATGAGAGACAGAGAGAGAGAGATAGAGGCAGAGAGAGAGAGAGAGAGAGAGGTAGAGATATAGGCAGAGGGAGAAGCAGGCTCCATGCAGGGAGCCCAATGTGGGACTCAATCCTGGGACTCCAGGATCATGCCCTGAGCTGATGGCAGATGCTTAACTGCTAAGCCACCCAGGTGTCCCTGATTTGGCTAGTTTTATACACTCCTCAGTTTCTTATCATTAGTCCTTTCCTTTCATATATGAATATCCAACATAACTTAATATAAAATTTTAGTGCAAACTGTGTACTCATAGGATAATATTTTTTTTGATGGATTGAAAGGGAGGGATATTAGCACCTGCATTTGGTACAATGAGCTTATTAAGAGTTTATGTGGAGTTATATTTCAGGTTACTATCCACTGTATTTTAAGATTTTACTTATTTATTTATTTGAAGAGAGAGAGCATAGCATGAGCAGGGGCAGAGGGAGATGGAGAGAGAGAATCTCAAGCAGACTGTGCTGAACAGAGCACAGAGTCTGACACTGGGCTCGGTCTCACAACCCTGAGGTCATGACCTGAGTGGAAGTCAAGAGTTGGGATGCTTAGCTGACTGAGCCACCCATCACCCCTGTGTAGTATATTTAATAGTAAGCTCTGTTTGTGAGGAAATGATTCTTTTGGAACAAGAAAATAAGCATTATTTGTTTACATCATCTCTAACAAAAGATTTACCTGATAGCCCTTCATACTTCCCAGTAACACAAGCTGAACTGTGGAGAAACTGAGAATAAGTGTCTCTGGTCTGCATGATCCTGGTTGGTTAGCTATCTGGTTTCTGACTTACTGAAGGATGTCTCCGGGCTGAATTAATGGCCACACATCTCCTGGTGATCCAGTCATTTCACAGAAGCTGTTTTTCCCTTTACACTTTTTACCAGTAAGTACCTTCCTAGTTGTGGAGATGGATTCTCATGAAAAAAAATTGAGTGATCCAGCTTGAAAAGAGAGTAAACAAATACAAATTCTAGTTCAAGGGTAAGTTAACTAATGATAGACACAACAAATATTTGTTACATACATTGAATAAAAATGACATTAATAATTTGACATTTTTCAGGATCAAATGAACTCCTTTATTTTATTAGATATTTCAGGGATAAAGCTTAAGTGTAAATAATACCCTGCTATCCCTGCAGTTTAGGAGCAGTGCTGAAAAGACCAGAGGTCTTTCTTTCCCACAATGATAAAAATACAATAAAAAATAATAATCAGATACCACCTTCCATATGCTAAGCATGGCAGTGCTACAGAACAATGCATTAAGTAGCTATTCTGTGCATACTATTTTAAAAACCTATATCAAGTGCTTGAGTGATAAACATGCAAACTGCACACTAAGACAAAATTTGATTTTGAAAAAGAAGCAGGCAACCTCAACATTATAGGAAAATAGTTCCCTTTTTCTAGGAAGTTATAAAGAGGATACTTTGTGGCACACGGGTGTAAAAATTCTCTACCCTACTAGACCTCCTTCAACATTGACGTCCATTTTGCCAATAAAAAGAAAACCTAATGAGGTAGAAAATAATTAATCATAAACTCCATTAATATGAACCCAAAGTCTACACTTACTTTCTAAAAAATAAGCTAAGGGAGTGAAGAAAATATTAATGTAATATATAATGCAAATGTATCTTCCCATGTTTGGAGATTTAAGACATTAGAGTCTGTTACCTTAGGGAAATGGGAGACGGAATTTCAAAAGCTAGAGAATAAATTGACAACGTGGTAATTTTCTGAGGGTACTACTCAAGTGGCAGCAATTATTTTGAAAAGATTATTGTGAAATGTGTGGACCCTGGAGGGTACTTAGGACTAAGCCATCTGTGTATAGCCATACCACTTGTCATATATAAAGATGTTCCCTCCATCCAGGCTTTGAAGTGTTGACACTGCATTACTCATCCCTTCTGGTCTTTATAGCTCCACAATGGCACATGAGGTGAGGGGCATTTGGGGATTAGCCCACAGGGTACAACACCCCTTGAAAGGTAAAGAGAGGATCTCCAAAAACTTATTCACAAACATCACATTTTCTTGGAGCTGGCCAACTTTTAGGAACATTAGTCAACTCTCTACAAACTGTAGAGACTCTTATTTTACAGATTTAGAAAAAAACTGAAAATGGACATCATAGTTCTAGTGGTCTGAGGACACCACATATCAAGATATCAGAGTCTTGTAACACTTTCATACTTGAAATTATAGCCTAACTTATACTTTTGATTTTTTTCTATGGGCTAGAGATGACAAATAGAATAATATTAAAAACCACAAACATTAATTCTTATTTTCAGATGAGAAGTGGAGATCCTGTGATGTTAGGTAACTTCTGCAAACTGAGAAATTAGGAAATTCTGCTTTGAATCCAAATCTGTCTGACATGTAGACCCACATAGATTTTTTTTCAATGGAAGCTTTTAGATGAGGAGACATATTTGAAGACTGCTTAACAGTAGAAAGATCTAGACATGGTAAAATGACTTAGGTTTCAATTACAACAAGATATCTCCTGAGATTGCATTTTATCTTGTTCTATTTCCCCTAATTGATTTATTTCCAGTTATAAGTTATCCTCAAGAAACTGGCTCATGATCCTGTTGTTTTATATACTGGTTCATTATCCGAGTAAGCATAGTTTCCTCTAAACTAAATCCATGTGATCTATATTTTAATAAAGAGTATAGACTCTATATTGTGCGGGAGTTCTGAGCCCTGAATCATGACAAATCAAAGAACACAAGTTATCTGAAACTTCTCTGGAATGATCCAGAGCTTCTTGCACCTCATTGTACTCATCAATCCCAGTCTTGGTTGCTATTGTTAGACAATACACTATATTTCCCTGGAACTGGCCTTCCATACTATTTGGGGGATTTTAAAGTCATGAATGATTCTACTAACATAGCTGACAAAGCTGGAAGCAATCAGATTCATATCCAAATGTACTAGACGAAGAATTTGAGATTGTAGAAGTCTACTAGCTCTGCTTGGATATATTGGTCACCATGTCCCAAGCCAGGATCATAAGGGCTTCTGACTGATTCAAGAGCAGGTTTTGCTGCTGTGTTGGAAGAGTTTGGTGCCAGCTGTCCGGTGATGACTTTGTTACTTGGGACAAAGTAAGGTCTAAGGCTTGTAGGATGATTAGAAATTTAGCATGTTCTTAGATTCTTGGTAATTCTGAGTCCCTGGTGATGGACTCAAGCTTAATTACATAGGAAAGATCTAATCTCCAATGTGTGGAGGGGTATGGTGGAGTGGAAAGCATCCAGTACAGCCTCCAGATTAAGCCAACCCTGACTGGAGTTCTGGCTGTGGAATTTGGAGACCATATGATCTTGGACCAGCCACTTGACCACTCCAAGACATTTTTCCAATCACAAATTTCTCACAATAATAAGAAATTCATTCATAGGGCTGTTGTGACCATCTAAGAAAAAAGTCGTATGAAGCTGTTCTATAAATTGAAAGGAATTGTTTAAAGGCTAGCTTCCTCAGAGCCTTTTTTGGAAAGGGACTAACAGTATAAATCCAATAAGAAATATATTAATGCCTATAGTTAGTTACTATTTTTTTTTCTTATAGATGATGCTGATAGAGTCAAGGTTAACTAAGAGGAAATCTCTCAACAGTTTGCAGTAGTAAGTGACATAGAAGGTAACTGTTAGATACAGATTAAGGAAAGTCCACAAATAATAATTTGTGTTTATTCTCAACATATTTAACAATAATTAAAGGTCATAGAAACCTAGAATTCCACACACAAAAGTCCCACTTCTCTTCACAACCATGAGCAAAAATCCTCACATAATTCTTGCGGCAGACTTGTGGGTTAATATTAGGGAGTAGAAAATAATGTGATTTTGGTATCTTATAATGAAAATTTCATTTCTATTTAGTATTATAGTGCATGAGAACTGATGGATTTATTGTCAGAAGGTTTGGTGTGTGTGGTTGGGATTTTCCCTCAAAATATGGGATACATGACACTTATGTTCCCCTTAGAGCAGTCCAGAGCAGGAGAGGCATACAGGGCTGCTGCTAGGGTGAGACATACTTTGTTCTGGCAGCTGAAACGGCTTTCTATCTGAAAGATGTTTCCTTCCCACTGGGCAAGACATGTCCTACGTATCATGGTGTCAAAATGAGGATCCTAAGAAATCCGTGTTGAAGTTCTAGAAGTTGTCATTATTGTCAAGTCCTGGAAGCTATATGCGTTTCTACTATAAAGGTCAAATTGAAGCCAATACCCAAATTCCTCAGTAATTGGAAATGTTTATTAATAGAGAAACATCCAGACTTGACACTTAAGCAATTTCATTGGCTGCAAAATAAGATGAGTCTTTGCAGCCACCTTCATTACCTCTCATTTCTTCAAGCTACCCATTTCTTGTAAAATAACTGCAATTCCTGAGGTCTGTTGCTGGCATTGATGTTTCTGAAGCAGGTGTGTTGTTTTGCAAGGGCTGCCCGGGGAAGGAGCTGCTTTGCACATTGGTGACCTCATGTAGCATGCTCTAAGATAAGGAGTAAAAAAGGTGAGTTCATTCCTGCATAGTAGGATAACGGATGTGACATTTGAAAATAATTTTTGTTATGAAGTAGAAACTTATATAAGACTGTATGAATTATTAAAATGACAAGACGATTCCAATTCCAATTAGTAAATTCTATTATTTTAATGTCGCTAATTAAACTTAAAATATTTAGAAATTGTTACAAAGTATTGAACAATATTCAGCAGGAGGGCAGCCCTGGTGGCTCAGCAGTTTAGTGCCACCTTCAACCCAGGGCCTGATCCCGGAGACCTGGGATCGAGTCCCACGTCGGGCTCCCTGCATGGAGCCTGCTTCTCCCTCTCCTCTGCCTGTGTCTCTGTCTGTCTCTCTCTCTCTGTGTCTCTCATGAATAAATAAATAAAATCTTAAAAAAAAAATAGCAGGAAAGCCGATTCGTAGTGATAATACCAACAGCTGACACACGTTGAACTCAAACTATAGGCCAGACTCTGTCCTGAGTGCTTCATTGGATTTATTTATAATTGTCATGTAAGATACATTGAGGCTTTGAGAAATCAGGTCATTTGCTTATGATTACTAATTCAGTAATGCCTTTCTGGGACTCCTACTGGTCAACTTCCAGAGGCCACATTCACTGCGTTGCCGCCTTCCCATCATGTGCTTTCTGCTTGGGTCTTGGGTTTTCTAAGCAACATGATGTGTACGTAGAGCAGTATACAGCAAACGCTGCATTACGTTTGTAAATGTGGACGGGATCAGATGCCTTTTTCATAGGGATGATGCTATTTAAATACTGTTTCAAGGCTATCTTGCATTTCTTCTTCTACTGATTATCCCCCAAATCAGTGTGGTCAGAAGAAGGCTATGTTGGCAAAGAGAATATACAGTAGGGTTGTTCAGTTACAGGCTGCTCATCCAGCAAGGGCGTAAGTACATGCAAAGCACTGTGACAAAACCTGGGAAAGGTCTGGGAGATGTAAATGCTTAACCTCTGGTATTGTCCTTCCCTAGGTGGACACACCAGAAACCAGAGCTGAGTGCTGTTTTTGGCTTAGGCCTCTGCCTTCTGTCATGCTGGGCTTGCTGGTGGTACATCTGCACATGCTTTCTCTTCCTCAGGAGACTTCCTTCTGTGGCTCCCACTGACCAAGCCCTGAGCAGCAGTGACAGTTCTGTTCAAGCCCCAACTTCTTTACCAGCTCAGACTGGCTCTCTTCCTGTCTCAGTTCTTATTACCAGAAAAATGTGCTTTTGTGGCAGTTGACGTTCTTGTATCATTTTTGCCCACTTAAGAAGAGAAAAACATGTGCTGCAAACTCGGGGACAACATCACGGGCATTATCTTCATCTGTGTATCTTGGCAACAGACTTTATACACTCCCAGAAGGTAAAATGAAGACTCGTTGATTGGTGCATTTTTATAAATTTTGCTCATTTATGTTTATTTAAAAAATTGACTCCTATAGCTTTTCCACTTTCCAGTGCCGTGTGATTTAGGCATAAGTTCTGTGACCTCTCAGGATCTAATTTAACAGGAAGATTGCAATAGAATGAAAAGCTGAGATATTTTGTATTAAGAAATGTCTTTTAATGGATACAATGTGAATCTTATATTCATCCAATTTTCTCTTGCTGAATGTGCTGTTAGTACATATTTCTGTTTTGGGATGACCCCTATTCCTTGTAATTTTACTACATAAACAGTTGATAGAATCCTGTTTATAAACCACCATTCTTCAGGAAGAATTGGTGCATTTTAAGTGAAGAGCTCTTATAGAGATCATCTTCACAAGGAAATTACTTCCCTCTTTTTAGTAGGAAATGTTAGAGACGTTATTTTACCATGATTCTCCAGGCTCCATCTACATCAAGCATTTGAGTTGTTCATGTCTCAATATAAAGGAGGACTGTAACTTTTCAAGATACCCAAATCTGCTGAGCTGAAAAGTCTTGTTACTCATGACTCAATACTGATGAAGAAATGAAAAGCACTCAGATTTGTTTTGTGGTTGACAAAGCAGCTCCATTTTTTGTTAGTTTCCTGGGCGTCCCTTTTGCAAAGTGTCATCTATTCATGTACTAAGAGCTTCTCACGAGTCATGGGCTGTCATAGAATCTGGGCTACACAGTTCACATTCGAAAGGTCCCTGTCCCCACAGGACATGCATTTATTTAGTGGGACAGATGGACATTTAATGACAACGATAAAAATATCATGCTCCATGCTCTCTATGGCACAATTCTGAAATAAAAAACCCCAGAAGACCAAAACTTTTGCATAATTCATCTGGCTTCTCCTGGCCTAAGTCAACAAAAGGCCATCTATAATCTTTATTCCTCACAATTACAGTGAATAGTCATATCTTAGTTATAGAAATATTAATGCACTTGATCTGGGGTTGCTGCCCCTCGTCCTGTGGGGCACACAATAAAAGTAGAATATATGCACTGTATTGCTTTTCTAAGGTAGAAAACGCCTGAATTCTCAAAGATATTTGGCTGTAAGGGTTTCAAGTAAGTGTCTGCCCTGTGTAATGTGGGCAGTGATAAATCTTATGAATAAAAATAAAGGAGGGAAAGTGACAGGAAGTGCCTGGAAGGGCTCTTTCCTTTCCTGAATTTAGTGCATTGGATCCTTGCTGCATTTACAGCTCTCCAGTGTCGTTAAAATAAGACTTATTTTTGTTGTGCATTTGTGTTCTGCAGGGCAACTTTGGGATACTGCACCCTGCTGCATCTTACCCCAAAGCAGGATCCCAATACACGCTTCTTTCAAAGTTCAGATGTAGAGAGGTTAAATATCCTCGAATCTAACCACTGGGCCCTCGCAGCTGTCTATCTAAGCACATAGCTGCCTTTTTCAGAACAGTACTCCCAGGACAGGCTTTATGACTTCATTTTCCTCGTGAGCATCTCCTACCACCACATCACTCTCAAAGCCTGTGGTGGCCTCTTGGCATGATCAGAGAAGTGGACGCACATCTTCTGGGCAATACTGCTAACTCAGGTTTTTTCCCTCTACTCATGATTGAAGAATGTCACCTTGAATTTTTTCATTATCACTTTATATTCATTAAGTATTTTTCTTAAGTTTATGTTGAAGATGCGTTTATTCTAAAATAATATTCTCTGTTAACACTTGAGTTGAAATATGTATGGGATATCAGCTATCTGACCTTGGCAATTTAAAGTCCCCCCAATTTTTTAAATCATCTTTAATTGAGAATGATAAATAAACTCACCTGTCAATAATACTCTGATGTTAACTACTGTTATTCTTATTTTTTCAATGATTTCCACCTTACTAGATTGTTTTGAGTATCAAATGTCCTGATGGGTATAAAAATTATTTGCATGAGCTGATTTTTATTCACTGTTACTTATGGTTCCTGTGGTTAGTAGAATGAATAGGCGACTTCTAGAAATATGCCAAAAGAAAACTAAATTAAGTATTATTGACTACATAAGATAAAATATCCATTTATCAATTTTAGGAAAGAATGGCTTAGAAGGAGCCACATGTGAAACACGTAAAGCTTAAAAGTAGGAAAAAAGTCAGACTTGAAGTTAGGAAATGAAGGTTATTAGATCAGAAAAATTATCAAAATTAGTATGATATAAAATACAAAAAAATGCACAAAATTTATAAGATTTTGCATATGCTCATACTTCTGCTTATGCAGAATTGTACAATTCTGTACAAAGTTACACAATTGTAACAAATAATCAGAAGGACAGGAAAGGGTTTTATTCACTCTTACCTGCAAGAAACAGTCTAATAATAAAACTTTGAAATGGCATGTATGAAAGCATTTATATAAAAAATATTTTTTTTTAACAAGTGTCTGGAAAAATATCTGGTCTGATTGCTTTCTAGTTGCAATTTGCATTTTTGCCAAGTACATTTGTCATTTCAGATTTAAGTCACAGTTATTCTAGATTGACTTTCTACCCAATTTAAAAGTATCCATTAGACAGGTTGATGATAAAATATTCAAAAGTGATCTTAACTGCTTGTTTTGAGTCATGATGATACCAATGTGTCCTCTTCCTTGCCTCTGGCAAGCCTGGAACTAGACATGGCTTCTAATACCCAGATGGCACGTTCTGAACAGTCTGGAAGCGAGGAGAAAGCTGGTGAGCTGGGGCAGTGTCTTCACAGCTGCTGCCAGGCCTCTCTGTGAACCGATGATTGTGGTGCAGCTTACAGAGGACAGTGTGAAGTGGGGACAGGACACTAGGCCCGGGGGTCGCTAACTCCCTGAGGAGGTCTGTGAAGTCTCCTGACCTCACCAGGCTTGGGCTCCTTTATGGGCTAAATCCAAGCTTTAAGATTTCTTCTAGTCCAGAATGTTTTACTTTTATAAAGCGTGTACCCAGGTGTGCAAAAGAAATATTCTTTTTCTGTCAATTGTTGCGAAGTGCCTCTTCTGCCAAGGCCAGACAGTATCTTTGATGTATGTGCTGGATTTTGTTTAGTGACATGTAAACCCGTCACTGACTGTCCCATCATTGTCACTCACTGTGGCTGGGCTGTCAGGTGGGCTCACCTGACCATCTGTGGGCGTCTGCCCGAGGTAGTGCGTGCCCAAGCTCCACAGTCTCCGGCCTGGTCCTCACAGTCACTCCTCCACAGTCCCTCCTGTCATGACCCAAGACAATGCCACACATCTTCTCTCTTTCTCCCACCCTCTTGCTCCTTCTTGGCCAACACCTCCAGCTTTCTTGGAGGTGTAAAAACTATAAGCTATTGCCTCATGAAGACAAACGGGAACGTCGTGTGTCGCCTGGGCCAGTCTCACCTCTCTGATGTCACAGCACGTGCAGAGGCCAGGGCAGCTCTTGAGGCCCCCCTGGGCCTGGCCAGCACCCCTGCCTGGGACACCCCGAGAGAGGGCAGGGTGCAGCTCTTCCTGCCCAAACCGTCACCATCGATTTCCAGGCTACCTGTCCGGGCCTCCTCGTCCCCTCTCTCAGAAAGGGAGGAGAGTGGCCAGACCAAGATGAAATATTCTCCAATATCCATTAGCAGATCCAAACTTTGGGCCCATGATGAGAGAATGCTGGTAATTCAAAAGCCATGTTGTTCTCAAATGTATTAACGAGGGGATCAAAATCCTATCTTCCCAGTTAGTGCTGAGCATAACTCACATCATACTCTGTATATACCCAGTGAAGACAGTTTCCTGAAGGCAGGTGTGCACGTGCTGGGTGTTTGCTCCTCGCCACAAGGGTTGACCTTGGGTATAAACAGGGTACGTGTGCCCACGTGCCAGTTCATACTCGAACATGTTTGTCATCACATATTTGTTACTATTTCATACTTCTGTCTTGATTTTTATGATAAGATACTTGTGATAAATGATTCCCTTCTTAAGGCTAACATGACATACAAGGGTAATAGAAAGAGTCTGAATTTTTAAAGGCTGTCAATATTGCAAAATTCTGAGGTTACTTGGGCACGATTGGTAACTATTATCTTTTATTTTTATGGCCCTGAACAGGGTGGAAAATGTGTATTTCCATTTTAATATCCCTGGAAACAGATGACTTCACAGATTTTTTTTTTTTTTTTTTTTTACCATACAATAATAAATGATTTGGGCATAAAATTTTGCCTTTCAAAAAAAAAAAAAAAAGATGTCAGTGACATCAGAAAAATGACAGAAAAGGCAGCTCCTACTTCCCTTAAACCAATACAAAAAATACAAAAACGTTGAAAAGTATCCAGAAACTGTCATAGCCAACTTTGTCAAAAGTCTAGGAGACAAAGTTTACGGCAACCAAGCTAATTACTGCTGGATTCAGAAAAAGGCAACTTCGAGCTGGTAGGAAAGTTCCGTGATGTTTCCATGTGCCCCCAGCCTGTCCCCCCAGCTGGATGGAGAGCCCAATGGGAATGCTGGCCCTGGTTCTAGGAGCAGAGCCTGCCTTGTGCACACACGGTGGCCTTGTTTGCTCTCACCGGAAGTTCCCACACAGGCACCTGTTTCTGTTTCACTAACTCAGACCTCATCCGGGCTGGAAAAGTGCAGGTGCTGCTGGGAGCTTTGGAAGTGGAGGGGACAACTTGCAACTGCTTGGGGCTGTCCTTGAGATGTTTCCCAGCCCATCCTAAAGCCAGAGAAGAAGAGCCTGGGAGGATTTCCTAGAGACATTAGGGAATTTCAAAGCACTTCTATGTGCTGAGGAATTTAGAAGCCTGCAGGCACATGTAGAAAAAGTACAAGGCAAGCTCAGAAAACATCTGAGGAGCCCTTGTGGTCTCAGACCCCCACCGAGCTTGGGGGAAGGGAAGGCTGGCTGAATGAAGACAATCTGTCAAGATTCACACAAGTATTTGTTGTCCCTTCCCTTGGCTTTAGGGCAGCCAGCGGGGGGGGGGGGGGGGGGGGGGGGCTGGCGGGGGGGCTGGGGAACATCACAGGCATCCCACCTGGGAGTGGGAGTTTGTGGAATGTCAGCCTGGGCTTGGTCCTCAGAGGCCTTCTGCTCCCTCATCATTTCCCCCTGAAAAATTCTGACCCTTAAATCATTAAAGTTGTTGAAGGCGGGAGTTCTCATCTTCTGTACCTTCTTCCTGCTGAACAGGGGCAAAGAGAGGTCCCTGCCTGTGCGTCACTGTGTGTCAGTCAGGAACCATATCGGGGAGTTGGGAATGAGAGAGGCAGTTGGATCCCACATGGAAAACACACATGAGCCTCCCTGAGTAGTTGGAAGTCATGTCTGGGAAAGTCTTGGCACCAGGCAGGGAGACAATGGAAATGACAACAAAATTAGATTAATAATATTATGAGAAAGAGAAGCCTGCATAAGACCTTTGATAGTTGACCACAACTTTCCTGAAGTCCAGGAGTTTTAACCAGTCACAAAAGGAAAGAGAGGGATTGCTTAAAGCACCATCTTGAGTATCCACGTCAGTTAGAAATCCAGAAATATTTCTGCGGTAATCTGGAACGTGCACATAGCATCCTGTTGTTATGTTAGCGTGCGTTTCACTGCATATAGCAGTTAGAGCATCTCATGCCAATCTATGTATTTTTATGTATTTGCGTTATTTTAGTCTTTAATAGGGAAATACTATTCCTAGTGTCATTGAGGGCTTCGACTGTGTACTTAGCAAGAGCTTCCATGTTCCAAACAACATCATCCAGTCCCAAAGAGGGAACAAAGATGGATGCTAGGCGGTCAAATCAATGAAATACAGAGGGTCACCACCGTTGTTTTAAATTTGGAAGGTTGGCTGGGTTGGTAATGGTTTTCATAATATATCTGTGCATCCAGGCGAAACACAGAATCCAGTGGCCTACCAGCCTGGAGGAAGCTGTGGCCACAAGTTAGAGGAACAGAGCCACTGGGTCCTGTCAGGAGCCAGTCATTTAATTCTGGGCCTCCTTGAACTGCGGTGAAATATCAAACGCAATTTGGTTTTGGATGGCCACCCTTTGAATGTGTGGGTGACCACGAGTTGGGTCTGGTTAAAGGTGGCTGTTGTACACTTGGCTAAAGCCTCCATTTGCAATTTTATATCAATAGAGGTTGCTTCAGGATAAATATGACTAAGGAATAAAACCATCCAGAAACCCCCTTTGTTTGAAGTCCAGCGTTAACAATATCCTAATTACAAGAAATCTCTGGCAAATGGAAGAAGACTTGTCTCAGGAGATGAGGACATCCCCAAGTGCATCATCCAATGCAATCATAAGGAAAGAGGGATCATCCAACATCTCCACAAGTCCGTGGTTAGCCCCACGGGGCGGGGGTACATTCTGGCTTTTAAGGAGCGATTTTGTTATCCCAGCTACATAGAACTGGTCAAGGTGATGGTTGAGTTATACAATTGTTGGAGAATCCTATTTTTCAGTTCAAATAATCATATGCCACTGGGGTCCTGTTATTATCCCCACTGAATAACAAGCAAGAAGATTATCCATACATGAGCTATTGTGGCAATTTCTCTGAAATTTTACAAGTTTTCCATCATTTGTTTTTAGAGCTTTTAGGAAAAAGACGTTTTAGTTTTTAGTGACTTTAAGTCAAGAGATGGGAGAAGACTGGAGACCTTAGTTGGAGAGCCATAGCCAGATATTTAAGAAAAAATTTAATATTTACAAAGATGTGCTACTGAAACATAATTTTTCTCTATAATCACTTTCATTTCCAGAGATAGCCAAATCAAGACTAATTTGTTTGTGAAACAAGTCCAATTTTAACAAACTTGTTCTAATTATTTTTATAAGCTCAGCAAGAATAACGTTTGATCATGTAGATTCAGAATCTGCTTGGCTGGAATCTTTTATAAGGAATCTAGATTGAACTCTCAGTATCCTCTCCAGGCCAGAAGCCAAGCCCAGTACTTGCCATCAGATGTGCCTGCAATACCTGTAGATTTGGGGGAATTCCTCTTCACGAGGTACCCAAAGCATCCTGAGGTCCCTGTACCTGCCAGGAATAAGAGTCGTTACTCACCTGCCGCTGGGATCTCTGTAACCAGGTATCAGGCCAATATTTCCAAGGGGACTTATGGCTCCAGGTGTCAAAGTCAACCTCAGTTCCTTAAAGCTGTCTGATCATATCTGAGTCTATGCTTCTCTCTCTCAAATATGACATTCCAGTCAAAGCCTTGGTATAATAACCAATGTTTCCAAGGGTGTCCTGTTACAAGGAGAACTATGCAAACGACATGGTTGCTATGGAAGAAGGAATATTCAGAGACTTCTTGAATTTCAGAGAGTTCAGGTAGGGAGAAAAGTTAAATGCTTCAATTTGTTCAAAAATGAATATTCTATCACATTTCTGTAAGTCATAGATATCTTAAGAGCAAGATTCTGGAAGAGCAAAGATTAGAGATTCTGGAAGAGCAAAGATTAGAGAATCAGTAATGTTTCAAACAAGAGTCACAAACTATAATCTTCCTCAGTTTAGTTAGTTCTGGAAATTCTTACCCATTTTAGCTTTATGATTTTAATGATACTAAAAACCTGTATTTGTCCTAAAAGTCCTTTTTATAAATCCCCTTGAAGATGAAGCACATTTTGCAAGAGAATAAGTACAATTACAAATGACAAAAACTCTGAAATGGACATGGTTAAAGATCTGATGAGAGCTCATATATAGTTGGCAAGGAAATCCCGGTATTTCTGTGACATGTAACATTTTAATAATTGGAATGTTAAGAGATGATCTTTTACCAGAACATATTAAAACTTTAGGAATTGCATGTCATATCTCTGGGATAATTAGAGCATTTACCCAAACATAACCTGAGGTCTATCCTTATTGGTTTGACTTATTAAGGTCTATTAATAAGGTCTATCCTTATTGGGCTTCCCGAGTAACTTAACATACCGAATAAACAAGCCTGGTTAGTCAAAGACTTCACTGACAATTTAAATCTGGAAAATGTGCTTTAAAAACCTCAGGAAGTTTTGAAGCACATGCCTAAATACCCTTGGTTATACTCCACATGTTTCTCATCCTCCTAGCAATGGCTGAGGGACAGAAACACACAGCACCGCACAAAGCCTCCTGAGTCCTAGGGTTGGGAAGGACACGCTGCCTCCTCTGCCACATTGTGTTGGCAAGTCACGAGGAAACAAGGATTGGGAAAATAGGCACCCCTCTTTATTGAGAGAAACTGAAACATTACATAAGAGAGTATGAATCCAGGAGATTTAAAGAGATGGGGCCAGTAAGACAGTGAATCTCTCACAGAGAGATTTCCTGCAGGAAACAGTGTTCAATAAAGTCCACTCTTGATAGTGACAAATTTTACAAATTGTTTAGATATTTTCCATATTTTTATAAAAGCTTACTTTTACTTTTTAAATTGTTATTTATCTTTGAAAGTACATTTTTTTTTTATTTCCTAGAAAAATACTTGGTGCTGGTGTTTAAGAGGAAAAAAGTACAAACTCCCTCCCCCTGCTAAAGAAATGTGAAAAAAAAAAATCAAAATGACAACATAGCACTTCATACCCATGAGGACAGCTATATTCAAAAAGACCAGCAATAATGAGCTTTGGTGAAGAGGTGAAGAAATGTAAGAAGAAATGTAACTCTTGTCTGTCGGTGGGAATGCAAAATGGTGCAGCTGCTTTGAAAAAAGTTTAGCAATTCCTTTGCAATTATGCTTACAGGTGTTATATTACCAGTGTCTTATTCCCCATTGCCCCTGCAAAAAAATCACCACAAACGTGGTGGTTTATCAAGTACATACACTATTATCCTACTGCTCTGAATTCTCACACAACTCACGTTCTGCATGTCTTCTATAGGAGCTCCAGGGGTGAACCACTTCCTTCGGCTTTTCCTCTTCTAGAAGCTGTCTGCATTCCTAAGCTCCTGCCCATCCTCCCCACGTCCCCATTTTCAGAGTAAGCTGTGCTAGGTTGAATTCTTTTCATAATAGGTTATTTCAGCCTCTTCTGTCTCTTTCCTCCACTTTTATGGACATGTGATTAGATTGGGCTCACGGGTAATCTAGGATAATCTATCTTCAGATCAATTTATTAGCAATCTTACTTTCATGGGCAACCCTTCCCATTTACCTGAATGTAATCACAGATTAGGGAATTAGGCTGTGAACATATCTGAGGATCTCTGTTTCTGTCTACCACACTTGCACTTCCACTCCTAAGCACACACCCAAAAGGAGGGAAGACATACATCTATGTAAAAACTTGCACATGAAGGTTCATAGTAGCCAAAGAGTGAACACAACCCTCCTCTCCATCCGCTGATAAATGGATGAACAACAATCATATCAATGGTGTCATTAATATCGTGTGATCTTTACAGGAAGAAAAATTCACAGTCAATATTAGGAAAATCACAGAATGCTTCACGGAGGAGGTGAAATTAAAGTTGAACTTTGAAAAATAAAAAAATAAAAATAAATTAAAAAATAAAGTTGAACTTTGAAGGAAAGTAAAGGGCAGAAACAATTACTATTATGCTCTTTAAGCTAGAGACACATTTTAATTATCAGGTGTTATTCCAATGACTACTTTAGCAGGACTCTATGCAGAATACCATCATATGATAGGTCATTATCCAATTTCATTTATTTTCTCCAGGAGAGTGGCATATTATTATTCTCATTAATCAAGTAAGATGGATTCCCCATGGCTGGCTTATATGGGATGATAGATCAAGCCACAACTGGTTCTGTTCGGGAAAAGCATCCTAACCCTCCTTCCTTTAAGATTAGAGAAAAAGAAGAGAATAGACCAGTTATCACTAAAGAAAACATTCACAGGATCCACTCTTCAATCAAACTACACATTTCATATTTGGGTCACAGTTTGAGTGTTTGCAAAAGCCCATGCCTTTGACAAATGCAGCACAGTATTGGTGCCTGCCCATTGTTCTGCTTGCTCATCCCTTTTCAAACAAGCAACATGTTCATCTCTCTACTCATGGGGACCAAATGCAGTTTAATTTACTCATTACTGGGATGCCTGGGTGGCTCAGCGGTTAAGCGTCTGCCTTCAGCTCAGGGCGTGATCCTGGAGTCCTGGATCAAGTCCCACATTGGACTCCCTGCATGGAGCCTGCTTCTCCTTCTGCCTATGTCTCTGCCTTTCTCTCTGTGTGTCTTTCATGAATAAATAAATAAAATCTTTATAAAAAATAATAATTGACTCCTTACTTCTTTTTGGCTATTTCAAATAGTTCAGTTTTGCCCAATATTGATTGTTTTGTAGCAATATAGAACACTTCTGAAGCTTTCCCTTCAGATGAGGAGAAAATCATCCAAGTGATCATTATCTCTGACATAATCTTGGGAAGTGTGAGTATAGGTGCTTTTCTCTACTTCCTGAAAGATGGTGAGGATGTAACACAAAGACAGAAGCCTGAATTAATGTATCAGGAGCTGGTGATGACTCTATTTTGCTGTTCTCTGCTCTCTTCAATGGTATTCTATTTGAATCTTTTACTATTTGACAAAAACTTCAAAAAGCAGAGTTCATGAAAATGAAATTGGAGTAGCAAAAAGAGACAAGCTACATCCCAGTAAAGCAAGTGGTAGAAATCTGAAGATAATCATTAGCGCCTTCTTTCTGTGGAAAGGGATCTCTTATTATTTTTGGCAGATTACCTAATGGCTGATAATGCAGACAGTGTATTTGAAATCCAAATGAGTTCTCCAAATTTCATCACAGATGTTGGTTGAAGGCTTGCCTCATCAGTGTACAGCACCTCTGTCTTCAAAGGAAAGGAGAGAAGAAAGCCCTTGGGTGGAGAGAAGGTAGAAAGTGGGAGCAAAGAGCTGCTGTCTGTTCACTTATACCCAAGTCCTTTTGACTTCAATCAGCTTCAGCTTCTTGGAAGGGAGAACTTCGCAGTGGGATAGAAAGTGGAGCTTCACTAATAGTAGGAAAGGGGATCAAGGCTTTCATGAGGAACTTAATCACTTGGATGCAGAGTCTTGGACACTGGAGAGTCCTAAACATTCTCCTGGCTTGGCCAATTTTATCTTTCCTGCAGATGGAACTTAGTGTGAGTGCTCATGAGATATGTAGATGCTGGAGCTCAGAACTGGATACGAGACCATCATAATGTTACCTGAGTGGTTTTCACTCATGGGTTACAGATTTATGGTGTTTGGATCCCCAAAATGAAACCTGCATTATAATGGATTTACTTAAATTAGACTTCCATAGTATCCTTGCTTCTTTTCCTCTTCCTCCTCCCCATCCCGATTTCTAAAACACGAATGACTAATAATTACGATGAGTGTTTTCTATGTGTCAAGTAATGAGCTATTTACCTTTACAAGCATTTCCTCATTATTTCTTACTGCAATCACTGGAGGTAGGAA
Source organism: Canis aureus (assembly GCF_053574225.1). Taxonomy (NCBI): domain Eukaryota; kingdom Metazoa; phylum Chordata; class Mammalia; order Carnivora; family Canidae; genus Canis; species Canis aureus. The sequence goes on along the minus strand of NC_135637.1, from coordinate 46,561,983 downwards.
ACTTACAGCAAGGAGGGTTAAGCAACTTTTCTAGGTCACTTGCAGATGGGATAGAGGAAATTGAATTCTGGTTGGCATGAAATCATTGATGTTGGTGAATCAGATGATTGAGGACACTTGATCCTTCCTTTCTCTCCTACATAGAGAATAGGAAGGAACCTGGCAAAGGAATTGGCTTCCTATGCCAATTCCACTGGTAGACGTGTACCATACGCAGTTCAACCTGGAGCTAGCATGGTTGGGCTACGGTCACTGATTGGAATTCATCGGAAATATAGTGAGAGTTAAAGGTCGGGTGATCCCCACGCCTCAAGCTAACGGGAAATAACACAGGTCGAAGGTGGAATTGTCAGAAACAATATGTAAGGGGTGAGGCAGGAAGACTTGAAGAACAAACTGAGCCATCAGATCATCAGAAGACAATGGAGAGAAGAGGAAATCAAGAATGAGCAGTTTTGAAAAGGAAGTGAGGAGCCAACAGTGTGAAATTCTGCAGGACGAGAGTAAGGCAGTAACTGAGAGATCATAGGGATGGGTAGAGAAGACCGTGGGGTGATGGTGATGCAGGTGAGCACATGGCAGCACCACGGAGCAGCAAGAGGGAAGGGCTGGGAATAGGAAGGTGGACCAGGATCCTTTTTACAGGGTTCACACGTGAGAGGGATGAAGGGGTCGTGGGCTACAAGACACCTCACAATGGAGGGATATTCACTCCAGCCTCTACGATGAGGAGGGCGTGTTCCCAGGCTAACAAAGGAGATGATGGGGACCATGAATTTACAGAAGGGGCTGGTTTTATCACGTCTCTAATATTTTCTCCCAGAGTCTGCACTCATTTTCCTCATGTAGACCCTTCTCCATTCTCCTTAATCCTCTTTTTCTTTCTTATCTCTTCTTCTTCTTGCATTCATGCTTACTCTGGCACTTGCATCCAGAACCTGTCTGTTAACAGGTCCCTTCATTTGCACGTCTTCTATTTCCTCCTCTGCTATCTTAGGCATTTTGCCAGATGACTGTGCCTATCTTGATAGAAGTTTTTTCTGCTGATGTGACGTTGTTGATAACAGTTGATTGCTGGTTGTGGAAAATACCAGTATTTTACTCTGATAACACTTGTGTAGTTTATCAGTTATAGTCCATGCATATATTTAACCCCATGACCTAAGAAGAATCCCAGGTCCAACAAACCTGAAGAAAGAGTAGATATGTTTGCACCATACTCTAATACTATTTAAACAATAGTTTTTGAGAGAGAAGACACAGTGAATGTTGATTTTCTGCCTCAGTTGCTCAGAAAAGGACCAAACCTTCACTCACAAATAATCTGAAACAGAAACCTCAAAGATTGAAATTACATAACCACTTCACGCTTACTGACTCTCCTGGTTCTTTCAGATTCTCTTATTGGGAGGGATGTGACCATCTCCAAGCTATGAAACACTTAAACAAACCAGGGGAAATAAAAACTCTAAGTAGAAGCCTTATTATGACTGCTTCAGAAAGTTGATCAGAAAATAGTGTTTTCAACATGTGCTTGTCTTTGAGATTGCTGGATGGACATGGAAGTCACATAGCTGCTTCTTCCTTTCTGACTGATGCTCTACATGGAGTTGATGCTCTACACCAAGCTACTGCTCTGCAGCAACAAAGGAATTGGAGTGCATTTTCTTGGTGTCAGAGTGGACCACTCATAACCAGCAGAGCCACCAGCATTGGCTGATTACAAACTATCTCTAAAAACATCCACTGCTCAGATGCAATTTCAAAAATAGGATAGGCTTATATTGGACTACACTGGGGGATATTGTGCATTCGCTGGAGCAGCATACCTGTAATAGAGCAAACAGAAAGCATATCTGACAAAGATGATTCTTGAAAAACTTTACCTTAAATATATTTACTTCCAGTGTTATGGAAGTTGGTAAAAGATCTCAAGTTTATAGTCTTGAGAGATGGTAAAAACCAAGTTTAGACCACAGGCTTTTGGCTCACATACATCTAGTTTCCAACATTGACTTTGGTCTTAGTTGCTGTGTGACCAAAGGCAAGTTACACATCCTTCCTGCGCTGTTGTTTGCTTATCAGCAAATAAAACTACAACATCTATCTCAGAGGGCTCTAGTGAAGATTATGGCCTGATATTCATTAGGCTCATATATTACTATTCCTGTTGTTATTTTTCCTGTTACTCAGGAAATAAGTATAAGGGAGAGAGTGGTATGATTTGGGTCAGAAAATAAGAGATGGAGAAAGAAGAAGAAGAAGAAGAAGAAGAAGAAGAAGAAGAAGAAGAAGAAGAAGAAGAAGGAGGAGGAGGAGGAGGAGGAGGAGGAGGAGGAGGAGGAGGAGGAGGAGGGGGAGGAGGAGGAGGAGGAGGAGGAGAAGAAGAAGGAGGAGAAGAAAAAGCAAAGATTCAAACCAAAACAATTACTAAAGAAGATGGCAAGCCATATGCAAACCAAAAAGATCTTTTTTTTTTTTTTTTTTTTTTTTTGGTTAGTATTTGCCTCTGTTTTTTAGCCTAATGCTATATGGTAATTCTCTCGTGCTAATATTTTGACATTTTGGTATTAGAGGGCTGATTTTGCTCATTTATTTTTGGTTGGATGAGAGATACCCTGGCTTTCATCTTTCTAGGAAGTACTATCACACCTTAATTGAGTACCAAAAAGATATATTTGTCCTAGAAGTAGGAGGATTATGTCTATCGTCCCCAAAACAAATGTTATACAAAGCAGCCAAATTCTAGCAGCCAGGCTCTTAGAGCGGAGGCCTGTGGCCTTGGAAATTCATTGCCTCTTTCAGTAACAACTGATGGACAGTAACCTTGTCCTTCAAAGTGTAAAAATGAATGGATGAATAAACCTAAGGACTCATGATGGGTGGCCCTGGTGTGCGCAGGGTACAGAGGGTCGCTGGTTGGTAGGATGAGTAGTTAGATATACTAGGCATTTGGTCACATGACTGCACCATCTGAAGGTGCAATGAACTAAGATTTAGATACTAGAGAAGTGGAAGGAGAATAGAGAGAAAGCCAGCAAGGGAACAAACTTGATCCTTTGGAGTAAAGACCCAGCAGAGTAGGCCAGGGACTCAGCTGGACAGTTGGCCTCCCAGGGGGAGGGGGCTTCCAGTGGACTCTGCTCACCTGAAGCAGCCTTGTCCCCAGAGCTGAGCTAGTTGTGTGCTTCTTGCACTGGGAAAGTTGTTTGAGCAGCGGATGCTAGATGAGTGTTCTCATGAACACAGTCTTCCTACAGCAAGGAAAGGAGCTTGTGTGGTCCCCAAGGTACAGAGGAAGGGCAAGGAAGTACCCTATGCTCTCCTGTTTCCCTTCCTTCTCCACCCTGGGGGAAATGAGAGGCTCTGATTTTGATATTAGGAGATACCTGGAGTGGTGTACGCATGTATTCTGGGTAAGAACCCTATGACCTCGTCTTCACTTTGGCTTCTCACATAGATAACCTCAAAATTATAGATTGATAATATATACCCCCCCACACCCAAAACCTTGAAACTTCAAATATAAATCTATTTGCCTAAATTCAACTCACCAAAATCAAGTTTATCAATTGGGATAATTTCTGAATGACCTATTAGATACATTTGCACGTTTCTTTAAACATTTATAACATTTAGAGCAATGCATATATATTTTTTTTGATTTCTGAAACTTTTGAAGATCTCTATAAAGTTTAGTTATCTGGCTCCCATTTTATTTTGCTAAGAGTCTTTTAAGGTTTATTGCATTTACTTCTCTACCACACGGTGAGAGCTGAGGCTATGAAAGGGGGATCCCTCATCTGTGGGAGACTGTCAAGAGGAAGTTCCATAAATTGGGCATTTAGTACATACTGGGTGAATTGACTTTTGGCAAATTAGCTCTCGGTAAACTGGCTTGCTTTCTGGAACCTCAGGAACGAAATCTAAAAGATTGCTAACTGCTTTTCATAGGAGTATTCTTCTCCAGAGAAGAATCAATTTCCCAGCAAGTAGAATAAAATCATGCTAGAGGGGGGACAGGTGCCCTGCACAGGGTTATTTACAATTAGAGAAAGATGTGTTAACATGAAAAACAAGTCTCTTGTTAGATTAAACAAGGCAAAACCACAGGCATAGGGGGCTAGTGTTATGGAGATTTGGGGATGAAGAAAGGGTTTTCTGTGCAAATAACTGTAAAAATCCTAACAAGGATGATTTCAAAGCTCACTGAAAAGCAGAGTCTTCCACTAAAAGGGGCTGTTTTTCTTCTGGTTGTAAAAGAAAATCCTGTTGGAGAAAGGAGAGTGCTAAGTTATCCAGTGGTCCTGAGACTGTCAGAAGGAGTAGCTGTTGCTGGGAGGAAGAGAACATAAGGACAAAATTGATTAGAGCCATAAACGGAAGTCCTTCTTCTGGAGGGTGCATTTGCTGTTGTGGAGTGAAGGCATTCACACATGAAGGAGCACAACAGACTTCTTTCTTCTTTTCCACAAGTACTAGCATGCAACACTCATTGGTTTGCAAATAATAGGCTAATTTCCCTCTTGCTATGTTACATATATTTTTCCCCTGACAATTGGTGGGTGGGCATAAAAGAAAACTTAAACTCAAATTAGTTTGAAAATTATTAATATTGCCGATATAACTGAAAAGCAACTATGCTTTTAGAGTATTGTTGAAGTATTTGTTCATTGAATGTGACTTAGAGAAAGAAAACGGGTTTATTTTATAACAAATATACATTTAACTACAGATTTGTTGCGTCCATCAGAAAGGCTTAAAATTGGAAATGTAATTAGATACAAACAGTACAAAACTAACTGAAAATTTTTTTCTAAAGATTTTATTTATTTATTCATGAGACACACAGAGAGGCAGAGACACAGGCAGAGGGAGAAGCAGGCTCCCTGTGAGGAACCCGATGCAGGACTCGATCCCAGGACCCCAGGATCACGCCCTGAGCCAAAGGCAGATGCTCAAACACTAGACAACACTGAACCACTCAGGTGCCCCCAGAACTAACTTTCACAAAGAAAAAATAAATTCAATAAGGAAAAGGAGTTTTAAAAATTCTAGTCAGGGATTCTTCGCGCTGCCTTAGTATGAGCATAAGAAAACCTAGAGCAGTTATACAAAACATAGATCCAAGCGGACGTCTGTGGGACAAATTTCAGAAAGGAAGAGGGTTCTTCTCATGTGGGAAATCTTCAGGAGGGTCCTTAGACATTTAACCAACTCATTTCATCATTATGAAAGGACAGGTTTTGGGGGTTTTTGTTTGTTTTGGTTGCCTTTACTTCAATGATAAGTCTATGACTAAAACCACAGGTTTTCTTTCCATATGGAAAACAATACTGTCATTATTGATTATCAGGGTAGGAGTGATTTTCCCTGAGTCTGGAACCTTCTCCATCTCTGCAGAGCTCTAACGTTTAGTTTCATTGTTTCCCCATTAATTTTTGCAGTAGCTTATGCTTCTACAAATGCTACATATGCTTCTATCAATCCTTTCACTATCTTTCTCCATCGATCTTGAGTTTGAGGATATAAGAAGCAATCTTTTGCTGGTTTCATTTAATTTAAATTTGGCATCTTGAAAGATAATTTCATCATAAACATGTATATCCATACCCTGTTGTCCTCGTGTTGAATTGTTTTACTATTATTAACTGACTCCAAGGACTTTGTTCATCTTTTTCATTTTTATTAACTCTTCTCCCTAACTTGTACAATCCCTTAGATGTTTTATATTCACTCTATATCCAACATTTTGAATTTTAATGGTATATTTTTATGCTCTGCTTATTTCTCCTATCTCCCGAAGAGTGTCTCTAGAAGAGTTATGGATAAGTCATAAAATCCAATAAAGATGCATTTGTCAAACTGATTCATTTTCCCAACTCTGTCCCTGTTAAATTCATAAAAGAATCCAGATTTCTGCAGATATTTGACTACTGTAGTGGAAATGATAAGAAGTGCAAGAGTCATCCAGGCACAGATATTAAAGAGAGCCACATGAGAAAAAGCACTGTCGCTTAATGCTAAATTGTTTCTTCTCAAAAGATGAGGCAATTGCCTAAGTAGAAAAATTAATCATAAAGCATGTTAAATCATCAAGCAGGGTGAAAGTTGGCTTTTAGGATTCATAATAATTAGTTTGGAGAACTAGAAGTTGTAACTTAATAGACTTGTGAGATCAACTCACAACTAAGTAAGTTCATTTTACTTTCAGATTCAGCAGACAAGGCAAATGCTTTATAGAAAACAAAAGTGTCCAAATTTATTATAAAACCTACAGTTTTAAGTCATGGAGCTTCAGTTTTTATATGCCACCTGTTAAGTAAATAAATGGCTCTAATCAAAACCTTAATATAGAAGTTCATTCCCGTTTTTTTTTTGTCCCCTTTCCTTGTCATATTTCCACAAAATTCAGTGCTTTTTTTGTTCTTGTTCCTAGCATCCCATAAAATTCAGTCATAATAATAATAGTAAAGTTGATCACTCTGGTTTAGTTGTCAGAAGCAAAATAGCTGAAAATAACAGACTCAGATTTTCCCTTGCTTGTTTAAGGGAACAACCCCAATGTCTTCTGTGTCCTTGCAATCAACACATTTTTTTTTTAAATCAATTGTTTTACACCTTGTATTTTTTATCTTTTCCTCTGACACTGAAGACATAATCCACTTGTTTTCTGATCACTGTGTTTAGTTCCAGTGGGAAATTTGTTTCTGTTGTCTCTTTCATCATCCTGTTGGCTCCCAGATTAGGACAGGATTTCTGGTTGATGACACTGACTCAGATTTTTTTCCCCCTCAAATTTAGTGGACACCATACCCTATTTCTTTTCTTATCCTTTTTTCCATGTTCTTTTCTCTTCTTATTTTGAAGATACCTGAAGACACAATTTATGGATACCTTCCTTCCTCTTGCCTCTTTTCCCAAGGACTCTCTTACAAGGTACCTTGGGCTGGGCTAAAAGTCTGGTTGACTCAAGGGAGTATAAACACATTTTTTTTTTAAATTTTAATTTATTTATGATAGTCACACACAGAGAGAGAGAAGCAGAGACATAGGCAGAAGGAGAAGCAGGATCGATCCTGGGTCTCCAGGATCGCGCCCTGGGCCAAAGGCAGGCGCCAAACCGCTGCACCACCCAGGGATCCCTAAACACATTTGATCCTTCTCTTTAATGCTTTTTCATTGTCCCAGGACCAGACATCCTGTATCTTTTCACCCTTTACCCTCAGACAAGCCTATGGGGTTCTTCTTTGATATGTTAGTGGAGCCCTTATAGTCTAAGGGATTAGAGGTAAATGGCCTGAGGGTTGGCCATTAGACCAGTTATTAGTAACAGGATACGAGTTTTGTTTCCTTTCTTGCCTTCAATTTCATGGTAAGGCAAGTCCATAATTAAGGAACAGGCCTGGGGACATCTGATTTTGCTGTGGATATAAAGCTTAATTCTGTAGAGTCTTCATTCTGCAGGCAACACAAAGACACAACCCGGAATTATTTGCTTATTGATGAAATATTTCCAGGAGTTTTACATGTATATAACTGGTGGGCCATACTATATAATCATGTAAAAAATGGCTGCTTTTCATAAACATATTTCCCCTAATACAAATCTCTTGGGATTCACGCCTATCTTTTCATATGATAAACTAAGCCTAATTTAAATTAAGAAGGAATTGAAAATTGAAAAACCATGGTGTTCATTCAGCCTTCATCTTTAAAAAGTATGTGGCAATCATAATTATCAAAGTAACCCCAAATTAAGACAGTTTGTTAATCTTAATTTTACTGATGAGGAAATGAAGGATAGGGAGAGGTTAAGTGAGTCACCTGTAATTATACAAAAAATTAACAGTAAAACTTGGACAGAAACTAATATAACTGAATCCCTGGGTACCTTTGTTATTTGGTTTGTTTATTGTTTATTGAACAGTAATATTTCCTAATATAAAGAAAAATTGCCATTCAAGATTTTTAGCCTCCTATTATTAACTTACATTCTAAAAATTATAGAGAAAAAAAACATGCTTTGTAAAAATATTATGATATGAAGATGACTTAGACATTATTTGTATAGTTTATCAAAGACATTGTGAAATGGTGCTTCTTTGAGTCCACATAGAAAAACCCTTTTTGGGGGATCCCTGGGTGGTGCAGCGGTTTAGCGCCTGCCTTTGGCCCAGGGCACGATCCTGGAGACCCGGGATCCAAACCCACATCGGGCTTCCAGTGCATGGAGCCTGCTTCTCCCTCTGCCTGTGTCTCTCCCTCTCTCTCTCTGTGACTATCATACATAAATAAAAATTAAAAAAAGAAAAGAAAAACCCTTTTTGGAGCTATTGATACGTGTCAAGATCACAATCATTTAGATTCTTGCAGCATCAGCAAAATGGAGTTGAAAGTTAGGGAAACATCTCAAACACTTGTTTGAATGAACATATGTATAAAATATAATGATCTTCTAAATTCATTCTTTAATCAAACATTTATTGAGCCGTTACTATGTGTAGAATTTATTCTAGTTTTTTTTATTTTGGGAAAATGTGTACTTAAAAATGCAATTCTAGGGGAAATGTGTACTTAATACTCTCAAAATTAGGAGAAAGTAGTAAAGTTTTGGGTCTATCTTGAAAGCCATCCTAAATTCTATCAGGCCCTCTTTGGGTTCCTTTCTATCCTGCTATTCTTGTTTATAAACTCATTGTCAAATGATTGATTAAAATAGTGCCTGTTTCTATTCTGAATGTTGCCCTTTGTACCATGTCAGGAAATATATGAACTTACTTCCCTTTTTCAGTGTTTTATATCTCAATTGTCAGTTCCCAATTATTTCATTCTTCTTGCTCTGATTTATGATTTCAATTTCCCCCCTTTTGTTTACTTTGTTTCAGATTACCTATTCTATTTTATCTATTTTGTTCTTTTTTTTTTTTGATGAATATTTCTTTGACATTCCCTGACATCAAGGCAATAACATTGGATTTGCTAGCAAAGATTGGTTAGAAGTCTATTTCCTTTTGAAAAATAGCCATTTCTAGAAAGTGTTTATAAAACCAACTTTTGTTCTTTAGTAAGACTTTTTTTTTCAGCTTTTGCTTCAAGTATATTTTATCTGGCCATGGCACTTCATAATAAATTATAGACATTTATTGATTTTATTTTCCTGGGGGAAAATACCTGTTAAATGGCTAATGGAACCCAGAAAGAAACGAATATCTTCATGCTCAAGTGGAAAAAAATGTGTTTGATTCCCTTTAATCTGTTGAGAAAATGAATTTAAAATTTCTCAAAGATTAGAGAATATTGACATGTGATAACCCATGATATATTATGTGCAGTAATGAATCCTATGAAGTTAAAATAATCAAACCAAAATGACCAAAGATGATCCTTTGTCATTTTCACCTGAAGTAACCCAAGAGCATCTACTAAGTGACTATCTCAGTATTGTGAGTTTTAAAGGAATAGGCATAATTACATTTGATATTATTTTGGAACACATTTTAAAAGAGCACTAAAAAGGGAGGGATTCATGGCAAGACACACTACTCTATTCATAAATCTCCCCAAAGTAATAATTATTGCAATATGTTTTCTTCAAAAATGTATTAAATTTCATTTGATGACTTGTTTAGGACAAATGGCTACATCCATCGTAAACCAACACTTTCACTTCACATATATCAGCTGAAGTTCTTATAATTGTGAGTTTTCTAAGTGCAGAAAGAAAATACACTAAATGGTTTTTTATATAATTTCAAAATAGCAGATAAAAATTTAACCATATTCCTTGTATTTAAAGAGTATTTCTCCTTAAGAATATGTATCTTTAAGTATATGTTTAAGGGATCATCATGGTCAAAACATTGAACACTATCAGCATATATGTATTATTTACCTTCTATTTGAGTTTTTGTAAGATGAATAAGGTCAATGTTTCACATTTATGTTCACATGTATGTTCACTATCATTGTTCTTCCAATGACTACTAAAAATCAAATTGTAATACAAATATTAATATTCAAAAAATCTGGGATCCCTGGGTGGCGCAGCGGTTTAGTGCCTGCCTTTGGCCCAGGGCGCGATCCTGGAGACCCGGGATCGAATCCCACGTCGGGCTCCTGGTGCATGGAGCCTGTTTCTCCCTCTGCCTATGTCTCTGCCTCTCTCTCTCTCTCTGTGTGACTATCATAAAAAAAAAAAAAAAAAAAAGTCCATGAAAATGCTTCCTTAACTGACTATATTTGGGGAGAAGACTGGAAATAAAGCCTTTTTTTTTTTTTTTTTTGTAGAGATGGAGAATGAGAGTGGTGGGGGTGAGGGGTGGGCAGAGGGAGAGAGAGAGAATCTTAAGCAGGCTCCATGCCCAGTGCAGAGTCCAACACAGGGCTTGATCTCAGGACCCTGAGATCATGGCCTGAGCTGAAATCAAGACTCTGACACTTAACTTAGCAGCCACCCAGGTGCCTCAAACATTCTTTTTCTTTCTTTTTTTATTTATTTATGATAGTCACAGAGAGAGAGAGAGAGGCAGAGACATAGGCAGAGGGAGAAGCAGGCTCCATGCACCGGGAGCCCGATGTGGGATTCAATCCCGGGTCTCCAGGGTCGTGCCCTGGGCCAAAGGCAGGCACCAAACCGCTGCGCCACCCAGGGATCCCCAAACATTCTTTTTCTTAAATTCCTCCTTTCCACAAACCCCATCATGAAGTATAATTTTCATTTGGATGACTGCTACTTCCTTCAAACATCCTCCCTTTGGTTTTACTGGTGCCTCTTTAACTGATCCTTACAATTCCTGGGTTACTTCACTTGAAAATGACGTAGGATCATCTTTTATCAACTTGACTATTTTCACTCCATAAGAGAGATTCATTATTGCATATAATATATCATGGGTTATCAAAGTTGATGAATATTTGGAGTTTTTTTCTCAAATCTGCATAGAACTACATTTATTTATTGAATAGCAACCCACAATTAATATTACATTTTTTTACATTGCATATTATTTAGCTTCAGAATAATTTTTATTTCTTTATGACTACATGAAGGCAGATGACCAATCTCTATAGACTGTTACAGAATTGGTTGGCATAGCATGGTATAGACAACAAGTCCAATAGACACAAACCAGAGAATGGAAAAATCAAGTTTTTCTGGAGTCTCAGTAAATATTTCCTAGAAGAGTTGATATGTGAATTAGATTATTTTCTTGGATAAGTATAATATTTTAAAAATGTGTTTTGGGAGTGCCTGGGTAGCTCAGCCAGTGGAGCATCCTACTCTTGACTTCAGCTCAGATCATGAGTATTCATGATTCATTCACAGTATAAACAAATGTGGGACAAGACACATGCCAGCACATTGGTTTAACTGATTTTATAATGGAGAATATTAATAAAGAAGAACAAATAGATAAAGACTCAAAGTTTATACAGAAATAACCCTCAGAATATTCTTACTATTTGTAAGTGGAACTAGTTTTTAACTGCTATCACTCTGGCTTTGGTCGTTATTCATTTCTATATTTATTTAAAAATGAGAATAAGAAAAGAAAACAGGCAGTCACAAATTCCTGTGCTTTGAAGATGTCTCTATCTTTTATTTATTTTTTATTTTTTTTTATTTCTCTCTCTCTCTTTTATTTTTATTTATTTATTTATTTATTTATTTTTTTAAAAGATTTTATTTATTTATTCATAGAGACAGAGAGAGGGAGAGGCAGAGACACAGGCAGAGGAAGAAGCAGGCATCATACAGAGAGCCTGACGTGGGACTCGATCCAGGGTCTCCAGGATCACGCTCTGGTCTGCAGGCGGCGCTAAACCGCTGCGCCACTGGGGCTGCCCTCTCTCTCTCTTTTATTTATTTTTTTTTTAAATTTATTTATTTTTTTTTTTATGATAGTCACAGAGAGAGAGAGAGAGAGAGAGGCAGAGACATAGGCAGAGGGAGAAGCAGGCTCCATGCACCGGGAGCCCGATGTGGGATTCGATCCCGGGTCCCCAGGATCGCGCCCTGGGCCAAAGGCAGGCGCCAAACCGCTGCACCACCCAGGGATCCCTCTCTCTCTCTTTTAAAGTCCGTTTGCCACATCTGGGTAGTTGCCCTGAGAAATTTTTCTTGTTTCTCTTCATAGTTTTTCCTCTTGCTCCACCTGGGAGATTGTCTTTTTTGAAGCTAATGCCCGGCTTGTGGGAAGTGACTTTGGGGAGCTGGTCCAGAGGACTTGTAGTTCTTCAGTTTACATCTCCATCTAGAGCTGTCCCATTCTCCTGGGTGAGGTTCATCGTGATGCCTTTAAAGTTCACATCTTCTTCTAAATGGGACATTGGTGGCCTGTGGCTTGTTCATCCTGCTTCTCTGTGTCTCCTCCAAGGATCAGCAGGTCTTGAGGGCTCCTTTGAGAGCTCCTTTGAGCTCCTTTGCTGCTTTGAGAGCTACTTTGGTTAGTGTCTTCACGCAGACCATGTCCATGCCTGGCATTTCCAGCCAATGCCCAAACACTTTCCATCTCTCCTGAAGAATGACTGTAGGTACCTCTCCTCCTGAGGTCACTTTGAACTTTAGCCTTACTTACCATGAAACATTCTTTGTTCTGAACATTGAACATTTATAAACTGGACCAATGCACACTATTTATTTTACCTTGGGATCAGTTGCTTGGTAAATAGTTTTTACTCTCACATGAAAGTTACCACGTTGCTGTGTAGGAGGTAATGTAATGTAAAACTTGTAGAGTGTATCTTTCCTTCTCCACTAAAAAAAAAAAAAAATACTACGCATATATGGACTTGTTTTGTGAATTTGGTTTATAGACAGAAAAGACAATAGTTACCACATTTAACTGGGAGTAAATTATATTCTTTCAGTGGCCAGATACCTTTTTATTGAAGATCTTGGTGTAGTTAAGCAATAACTTGGGTACTACTTGGAACAAGGAATTAATAAAGAAGGAATAAAGGAGAAAAATGAAACACAACACTATGAAATAGAGGGGTGAGTGTGGTAAGTGCAAGCCTAACACCAATATTGGAACATGTGCCATAAATTTTATATGTGCCCTTGTGGGTTTTGTTACTTAAATTTATTAGGTACTATGTAAAATGATAACCTTTCCACCCCTAGTCAGTTTAAACACAATTTACCAATTGAGTACAAATGTTTGGTAATTAAAAAATTAATATTTATCATGAAATGAGAAGAGTTTGAAGATAATGTAATGCTATAATTATTTCAACCTTGATTTTTTAAATCTGTCTTATCTGATTTCATTCTCTCAAAACAATCTTTGAAGGTAATGAGACCATTATTATTATTCCCATATTACACTCAAAACTGTTTTTTCTAAGGCTAGTGCATGTTGGGGTCTGTTAATCTTAACCATCTAGTCTTAGTGACTTGGATTCAAGAAATTTCCTTCTCTTGTGTATCAGTGTGGACTTTTGACATGAAAGAAGCTATCTTGGAAGCTAATACTGGCACAGTGAGAGAGAACTTTCTTTATATTCTGGGCTATGGAGGCAGACTGAACATTTTCATCAGTGACTCAGACCTGGTGGGGAGGAAACAGGCTATGAGTAATGCTCCCAAAATTCTGTATTGCTGCTACATGAAGCAAAGGAAATGAGTATTAATGATATAATTATCAGCCTCAAGGGAAGGATTCTAACAGTCTAGCAAACACTGAGATGACTAAGAACTAACAACCAGAGTCCTGTCCCTGCAGTGAGGTCAAGGCTAGTTCTGAGCTCCACGTTTCCTGGTGCTGGAATCCTCCCTTACCTAGCTAGTGTCACTACTGGAAGAGAGATGCTTCATTCCTATTCCTCTACCCACCCAACAGATACTGTGAGGTCTTACCTTGGTGATTCCAGAATTCTAAAATAAATGGAAAGAGCCTCAACTATCAAACTGACAATGCAGTAAGTAGGCTCTCCCTTCTAAATTCTACATCTCCAGTTTTGGGGACATGCTTTCCATGTTTCATGTTTGCGCCAGACTTCTGGAATCCTTGTTCCAGCAGGGATACTAAGCAATGTCAGCAACATTAGAGGGAAAAAGGGCTTTCAGTGGATCAATCTAATTTTCTGTCTCTTCTCTGAAAAGCAGTATTAACTAGGCTTTATCTCACTTGGGCTGGATAGTCACGCTTGGAATTATTTTACTTACCATAACTGAAGTGGTAACAGACTTCGTCAGTGGGACATAGATTTAGAATTATTTACTATGTATATTATATCAACTCTGATCCTATTTTTGTACTCCAGCAAATTCAGAGAATATATCATATAATAAATAAAAGTTTACTTCTCTAATGGGAACTGCTCTTTTATGAGTTTCATAAGAATTGAATTGGTTATATTTGAGTTTAAGAACATTTAAATCTTTGGGGAGGAAAAATTTCTCTTGTCAATTTTAACAATTTTGACTCTCACTTTTATGATTTTATCTCATTCTTCCAAAATGGAAAGGTTCTGAGTTAATATTTCTTTAGGATGCATTTATAAGGTATAAATTTTGACAAGTGTTACAAATCTATCTCTTCGTAAGAATTTTTTACATTTCTGGTGTCTATTTTGATGATCTTAAATTGTGTTTTATTTAAACTATCTCCTGGGCAGATTGAATAGTGAAAATAAGTATTTATTAATACCAACTAAGTTTTGGAAGCCAGAAAAGGACTTATTTTCCTTAAATGAAACAAGTATATCAGATTGAATCATACTAGAAAGAAATAACTTAAAGAATTACTGCTGCTCATCTAAGTTATTTTTATCTGTAATTCATTTGGGATTGCTCCTTCAATTATATGAAGTATGAATTATGCCATATGTGATCTATTATTTATGACATGTATGTTAAACTTTATATATATGCATATCTTGGAGTAAATAGTATGATTTTAGATTTTTTTCTAGCAAAATTATCATCTTTAGTTGGCAAAGCATTCCTTGAATTATTATGCCACATTCTGAAAGCATTACAACATATTTAAAGGAACATTATTTACTAGATTCCAAGAATTGGATTCCAAGAATAAAGACTGAAACAAATAAAAAAATGTAAATGGTAGTTCATGAACATAAAGCCAAGGGACTCAGATGAGTTTGGGTATTGTTGACAGCTTTTTACTATTCCTTTTTTTTTTTTTTTTTTTTTGCTTTTTACTATTCTTACTTGGCTGCAGATAGTTTTCTGAAATGCTGAAAGAAAAGAAAGGCTTGGATCATGAAGAACTCAAAAGTAGGACTGAAATTTTTTCTCCAAGTGAGTAGTTTCATTCTGTGAAATGTTTTATTGTTTGAAGTCAAGAAAAACACTAGTGTATCTTTTATGTCTATGTTTTTACTGCAATGGTAATGCATTTAGGGACACTTTCAGGAAATAACAGACTGTAGGTTGTTGAAGATGAACATACTTGCTTGATTTCTGCAATTGTAAACCAGAACTGGAACAGGACTTTGTGTTTTCTACTGGGCAAATTTTTGGTCTAATTTGTAGTTGGCATGGCATCCTAAAGCCATTTTGAATGCCACTAAATCATCCAAAATGATTTAGAGACAGAGCTCTCAGGGGAGTGTTCCTGCTTCTGTTGTTAGAGTTGTAGTAAAGTCTAGTGATGAAGAGCTTTGAAGTGAGAAAGCTTGGATTTGAATTCTGACTTTACCACTTACTAGCCATGTGACCGTGGATAATCTCCCAAGACCTCAGTCTCTCCATCTGTACAATGGGGAAAACATAAATGATAATTACAAGGAAAAGAGAAAGGTTAGACTGAATCCTGTGTAGTTGGCTTAGAATTGCAGCTATTCATCTCTGTATATATTTATACATATATAAAATCAAGGTTTTATATATGTGTAAAATAGAGAAATGCATAAGCATGTACAAACATATGTATCTGGGTTTTTTTCATAGTTCTGAGAGGGCCTAGCAGTAATGAATTCCAGAACCAGAAAATACCCCTAGAGTCTATAACTTGTTTTCTAAACCTATTCCCTTCCTCCCACCAAGACCCAAGTGTGGCTGGATAAATGGTAATTTCAGAAAGTGTAAGATGAACCTGGAATATTTTGCATTAAAACAGCACACAAAAAGCTTCCTTTAAATCTTGAATATTTCCAAAGGTAGTTGAAACATCTGTTAAGGAAAATATAAGGTGATCTTTTAAGCCATTTTGTCTACAGGGTAAATGTAGTAATATTACTTTATTTTTATAGTGAAAATTATATCCTCTGTACACTTGTCTTTTAGTGTTTTCAGAACCCACTCATCTGACTGTGTGACTATTAGAAGGACAAGGACCATATATCTTTCGTACTTTGTTCTGAATTACCTTATCCATAAAAGCAAAATGATATAGATGGCAAGGTTGGGTTATGGTCATTGTTTTCTCCTCTTTCATACTAGAAACATCTCCCTCACATGTGCTAGATACCTCACATGTCTCATTGAGGGTTTCCTGCTACTTTCCATCAGAAATAAAGCATATGCCTCAGAACTTACCCAAGGAGTGCATTTGCCTCTGAAAACCCACTTATATCATTGCTTCTCCACTTTGCTTCATTGCTGTAGATATCTTGTGATATTGGTCTCCCTAAGAATCACATGACCACGAATGTAACCTCATGCAATCATTGCTTGAGGTCTATACATTTTAATTGGTATTCCTAAAAAGTTAAAAGAATAAAGCTCTAGTGGTATAATTTCAGGCAAATTTCCAGGCTGAGCTGAGAGAAGTAATTCTCAATGTGCTTTCCAAACTATACCGCATCAGTTTCGGTTTATTCTTTCTGACTATGATGTTGTTCCTGCCAAAGTCAGATATTAGTGCTGATGAGTAAATCAAATCATCCCACTATCAGGTTTGTTGAAGAAAAGAAGGGAAGGGGAGGTTATGAATGACTTTTCCGTAATCTATTTAAACATGTTTAGTGTCTTCTGTTTTAAAATAATGTATTCTAGTACAAACGGCTTACTTTTCTTTGCTTTTTTGGGCATCCCTAAAATTGAATTTTAATAGTTTCCTGTATAATTTTAGACAGAGAGCTGGGTGTAGGCGCTTGCTCTTGTGAGTATTTCTGTACATATAGTTGTGAACCTCCTAATAGACACAGGAGGATAGGCCAAGGTACAAAGTAGAGAGAAATAGAAGGGCTGGCAGGTTTGTCAAAAGAAATTAGCTATCTCGTGTTGATTTTGAAATCTCATGAAATATGTATTCGATGAATATGTTCCAGGAATGTGGAAAGGAAGACAGGAACTGCTCATTCTTTTACCCATTTACCTCCTCACGTTCTCATTCTCCCAGACCCAAGAGGCCCTCAGCACTGCTCACAGAGCCCATGATGAGAGCGCTCATAAAAAATAAGGGAAGATAAGAAAGTATATCTATAGGAAGCAGCATGACAAAAATTGCAGAAATTATAGTTAATGTATAGCTAAATTGAATTGAATAACATATGACACTCATTCCACCTTTAAGAGTAACAGTTGGGCCTGGCTATTATTGGGCTCAGAAACATTGATTTTTTTTTCTAAAAAAAAAAAGAAAGAAATAAAAGAAATCAAATAGAACTTCAGAAAGGAGAACCTTGTAGAATGTTAGTTTAAATTTTTTTAAAGATTTTATTTATTCATGAGAGACAGAGAGACACAGAAAGAGAGAGAGGCAGAGACACAGGCAGAGGGAGAAGCAGACTCCATGCAGGGAGCCTGACATGGGACTCGATCCCGGGTCTCCAGGATCAGGCCCTGGGCTGAAGACAGGTGCTAAACCGCTGAGCCACCAGGGCTGCCCTACATTTTTAAATAAATAAGCAATATTGGTTCCTTTACAAATTTTGAGATTATGAAGGCAAATGCAAATTAAAAATAAGAGATTTAATTCTTATAACTGAAAATAAGGGAAGAGTCTTCCCACCCCTTCCCTTTTCCTAGAATATTTACTTAAAAAAATTGTGATTTCAAGGTCTTTTACTGTCTCTTTGAAATGTATATTAATTTTTTAAAAAGCTAAATAAGTGTCTTACTAGCTTTACAAAACAAGATTGTAAATTGAAATTTTCTTTAACGATTTTTAAATAACACCTATGCCTCCGCAGGTCTGAGGGTGGAGGCCCCAGGCAGGAACCAGCCCTCTGGTTCCCCCTCTATCCTCACCAGGTCTCCCCCAAGAAAGCATTACCCACCCTCGGGGTGTCCCAGCACCTTGCGTGAGTTTCCTGTATGAAAACAAAATTGGGAAAGATAAACCTATACAAACACCATGATTGCAAGTAATAAACAGAAAACGAAACAAGTGAGTGTGCTGCCCACTTGTGGGAGGTGAGGGGGGGGTGTCTTGGCCATCCCACAGGGAGCCTCCCGAGAGCGATGGGTGGCCTTACATATCTGGGAGTGGCACGGTGGGTGAGTCTCTCCCTGAGAAGGGGGCCTGGGGTAAAAAAAAAAAAAAAAAAAAAAGGACCTGGGAACCACCTCCTTGAAATGTAGCCATTGGGGAAGATAGAGCACCAGCTACTGTGGAGATAAGAACCTAACTTTAGCAGGTGCCTACCTCCAAGATGTGAAACTACTGTCATAAAGATATTAGATAGGTTTTTCCTCTGGACAAAGACAGTTAGCAAACACATATTATCACCCATTATCAGGTGAATTTAGGATGACCTGTGTGTGACAAATGGTGCTGTCAAGTCCTCTAACTTAAGGACTAGTGATAGTTTTTGTTTTTGAGAACATGTATGTAAATGAATGTTTTTATTAGTAATATAAAAGGGTGCTATTTCTTTCTGCCTTTTGCGATCTCTTAGCAGATGTCCTGTGATGTGCATCATATTATGCTTTAATGCTTATTCAATAGTAATATTGTCTTCTGCCTTCAGGGAGAGATTTTCTGGTTTAGGAGGAGATTTATTTTATTTATTTATTTATTTATTTATTTATTTATTTATTTATTTATTAAGGTTTCATTTATTTATTTGAGAGAGAGAGAGAGAGAGTGTGTGCACAGGAAAGGGGAGGGGCAGAGGGAGAGGGAGAAGCTACTCCCAGTAGGAGATTCCCTACTGAGCAGGAAGGCCAATGTGGGGCTCAATCCTAAGACCCTGTGACCATGACCTGAGCTGCAGGCAGATGCTTCACTGACTGAGCCACCAAGGCACCCCTAGGAGGAAACTTGTTTTTTAAATTATATTTCTCCAACAGTGTATTTGGATAAAAGCTTTTAAAGTATATATTAATAATGGATAATGTTTATTTAACATTTAGCACTCTTTGGCTTTACATCTCGCACAGTCCGCATTTGCAAGTTCATCTAACTAGTAAGTTATGAAACCAAGATTTGAATCCAGGCAGAATGAATTACCTGCATATACATTTCACAAGTAGCTGTAATGCTTCCCTACACAAAACTTGGTGGGTTCCTGGTTCAATATTTTAGTCAAAATTCTCATGAAGATGGTAACTCCTCGGTTATTTAGGTGTAATGCAATGGTTGGAATTTCCATTTTCCTTACTAATTTTGAAAGAAAACCTCTGTGTGAATTACTTTGATTTGTTGGCCAGGAATTTGGGTCTACAGGTAACTGCTAATTATGTAGTGCTTTGAATCTGTTATCAGCTGTTAAATTGATGAGGAAATAATTAAAAGATTGAAATAATAACCAGTGCCTTCATTTGAATCTAAATTCTAATATAATTCTCTGCCGGTCTCCTGAAATCTTTTGGATTTTGCATTTGTTTTGTTTTAGTATGCATGTAAAAGCCCACTTTCATTTTCTTTTGGCCAACATTTTTTTTCTGGAAAAATATTTTAAAACTTGTCTCTTTAGATGGATGTTAGGAAAAACCAGGCTCCACGATTTGCTCGTAGTGGGCTTGGACTCAGATTGTTTTGGATATGTTAATAAGACTCCAGACCCATTGGTAGAATTCTGATTTAGGTTGAATAACAAGCCCACCCTACCCTTGATGAGGTAAGTTCCTGAGTGCGGGAGGTTGGAAAACATCACTTGCTTTTTCTAGGTTTTACTTTCCACCTTCCTGAATTGTGTGTTGTGGAGGGAGTTGCCGTAAATGAAATGATTTATAAATCTTATTTAGTGACGGTAGGATGGGGAGTGGTGGTGGTTGGCTGTCCTCATGTAGAAAGAGAAACTTTAAAAATCAGTGAGTTAAGGGGCACCTGGGTGGCTCAGTCAGTTAGGCATCTGCCTTCAGCTAAGACCCTGATCCCAGACTCTCAGGATTAAGCCCTGAGTCAGGCTCCCTGCTCAGTGAAGAGTCTGCCTCTTGCTTTGACCTTCTCATGCTCATGAATGGATAAAGAAGATGTAGCATGCACATGCAATGAAATATGAATCAGCCACAAAAAAAGAAGGAAATTTCACCTTTTGTAGAACATGGATGAATCTGGAAATGAAATTAAGTCCGAGAGAGAGAAAGACAAATACTGTATGATATTGTTTGTATGTGAAATCTTAAAAACAAACAACAACAAAACTGATTTCATAGAAACAGAGGATAGAATGGTGGTTGCTAGGGTTCAGGGGAGGGGGAATGGAGTGGTATAGATCAAAGGATACAACTTTTTAATTATAAGAAAAATAAGTTCTGAGGATCTACTGTACAGCATGGTGACTATAGTTGATAATATGGTGTCACACACTTGAAAGTTGTGGAGAGTAGATCTTCAGCATTCCTACCACATATACACACAAAAAAAGTTAATTATGTGAAGTGATAGATGTGTTAATTACCTGAAGTGAAGATATGTTAATTATCTTGATCTTGGTAATCATTCTAAAGTATAGATGTACATCTAATCATCATGTACACTTTAAATATATATGATTATGTTTGTCAATTATTCCTCAATAAAGTCAAAAAAATCAGTGATGAGGAATAAACATGAAATGGTCATCTGGCTCCTGCTGGTGGATGCTCCCCTCAGTTCTTCCTATATTTAGCATCTTGTTACAACAGAATCTTATTTAGAAATAAGTCTGTCATCTGTTTTCCAAAATAATGGCTAATGTTTTTTCATATCCTTTAGATTTCAGTTCCTTCTTTGGGAAATTCTTTAGAGAAGTTTAGTTTTCTTACCTCCACTCTAAAATATGCTTCTTCCCCTATGATTATTTTCTAAAATATCACTACCTTCTTTTTCACTTCTAATAATAATAAATCTAGCACAATGCAGAATATTTATAGCCAGTTCTCATTATTCAAGGTACTTATGTTCTATAAAGTCCTCACAAACACTAAATTAGTAAATAACTGAACCATCACTCCTAAGTTCCTGTGAATTGCTTCTGGTCACACATTTTCATCAGCTGAGTAGCACATGACTTTGTTTTACGTATGTTTCTGTTTACAAACATCTTATTTAGTATGTGTTGTTGATTCAATTAACATTGAACTCATGGACAACAGCGCTGTAACTCAGCCTGAACAAAGCTTATGTCACACTCATATTTTTCCCTAAGGCACATCACAGCCACCCAGATGCCTCTGTATGTTGAAATTCTGTATGTTAAAGTAAAATGTATATTTATCATTGCAATAGTATAATCCTGAAATAGTTGATGGTTTCTGAAAGCTGTACATTTCATATCCAGAATAAATATAATAAATTCTTTTTTAAAGATTTATTTATTTATTTTGAGGTAGAGAGAGCATGAGTGGAAGGGGCAGAGGGAGAGGGAGAGAGAAGTCTAAGCAGACTCCATACTGAAAGCACAGCCCAATGCAGGGCTTGATTTCATGACCCCGATATCATGACTTGAGCCAAATATCAAGAGTCAGACACTAAACCAACTATGCCACCCAGGTGTCCCAAATATTAATAACATTGAGATAGTTATATAAATATATTTTAAGTATGACTATCAAGAGGAAATATGCTAGATATATAACTTTATGAAAAATCTCTCTTGAATAAACAATATTTATAAAAAATTTAAAAATATAGCAGAAAAAGATGAATCTAAATCACAATTGAAATTTACTGAGTTACATGTATACTAGTGTATTTTAAAATTAAGATATAATTTACATATAGCATATTAGTTTCAAATGTACAATATAATGATTTGATATTTGTATATATTGTGAAATGATCACTCTAATTAGCCTAATTAACTTCTATCACCACATATAGTGACAAGTACCTTTTTTTTCTTGTGGTGAGAATTTTAAAGATCTACTGTCCTAGCAACTTTCAAAGTTCTACTAGTATTTAAAGAATAAACCCATGATCTTTAAGATATCCATTTACAAGGATGTGTGAGTGGCTTAGCAGTTAAGCGTCTCCCTTCTGCTCAGGGTGTGATCCCAGGGTCTGGGATCAGGTCCCGCACTGGGCTCCCCGCAGGAAGCCTGTCTGTCTGTGTCTCTGCCTCTCTCTGTTTCATGAATAAATAAATAAAATCATAAAGAAAAGAAATCCAGGGATCCCTGGGTGGCGCAGCGGTTTGGTGCCTGCCTTTGGCCCAGGGCACGATCCTGGAGACCCGGGATCGAATCCCACGTCGGGCTCCCAGTGTATGGAGCCTGCTTCTCCCTCTGCCTATGTCTCTGCCTCTCTCTCTCTCTGTGTGACTATCATAAATAAATAAAAAATTAAAAAAAAAAGAAAAGAAATCCACTTACATTTTCATTAATTAAATTTAAGTAATGAGTCATGAGTCTTGGACATGAGTAGAGTCACTTCTTTGAGGATATTTTACACCTTGGTCTTGGATTTTATTCGAAAAGGAATAAACAGTCTTTGAATGTTTTAAATGGAAGAGTGGTATGAACAAACTCATATTTTGCATTGATCTCTTTGGTTTAGGTGTGGAAGACATTTGATTTGATCAAAACAAGATTCTTAAATACCAATTATTAGATTATAGCATAGTCCATGTGAAAAATGATGAGAGGAATGGTTATGTTGGAGCAATGTGTAGGAAGTGAAATTAACATGCTTTCATCTTTTATTTCATTTAGGATAAAAAGATTAATCAATGACATTCCTAGGTTCTGACCTGCGTGACAAGATGTATAGTAATTTTATTAACTGAGACTGGATTAAAATTAGGAAAATCTGATTTTAAGCAATCTGAAGTTTTGAGTTTTAGATTTATTAAGTGTGAAGTACTAGTGTATATGTTAGCCAGTAGACACGTTTAGAAGTGTTTTGTCAATGTAGAGATTAGAAAGTGTTCAGAATATAGACAGAGATATAGATTATAGAGTTTTACATAAAATTATACAATAATTATTTAAATAGTAAGAATGGACAGAAAAAACAATAACATAACTATAAACAGCTATAGAACAAGGCCAACTTGCAGTCTAAGGTATGAGCAGAAGGAAGGGCTTCTATGAAGGTGGTGGAATTAAAATATTCTCCAGAGAAGTGTGAGAAGAATGATGAGAATATTATACCATGATAGCTCTTAGGAAGAGCAGAGTGTGAAGCCTCAGAAGAATAGTCAAAAAGGTAACTTGGCTGGAGCAATAAGACAATCATTGGACATTTTAGAAACCATGGGTAGAAGTAGGGATAAAACTCCAGTGGACGGAGTTGTGGGTGTGAGATCCAGAGGTGGATATTCTAAATAAAAGGTTCTGATGGAGTAAATTTGCCTACAAGGAATGGAGAGAGTTCTTAAATCCTTTTAATTATCTCTTTAACTTTCTGATATTTGTCTTGTTCTCTTTCTCTGTCACCAGACTCATTCGGTTCCCCTTCAACCTCAGTTTTATTCTAACAAACTGTTGTTTCTCCATTTCTTTTTTTTTAATTTTTATTTACTTATGATAGTCACACAGAGAGAGAGAGAGAGAGGCAGAGACACAGGCAGAGGGAGAAGCAGGCTCCATGCACCGGGAGCCCAACGTGGGATTCAATCCCGGGTCTCCAGGATCGCGCCCTGGGCCAAAGGCAGGTGCCAAACTGCTGCGCTACCCAGGGATCCCGTTTCTCCATTTCTAGTTTCTCCCCTTAACCACCAACCTGCTGTTCTCAGATCCTTGTTCCTAAAATGATGTTCTCATTATACGGTCTCTTCAGAAATCATTAGCAGTTCCTTATCTGCACCACTCAGGATCTTGCAAAATTTGATGTGTATCTAGTTTTCCAGGATTCTCTCTCAATAGTGTTGTATATATAACTCCTATACAAGTAAAATTAAATTGTTTGCGCGATGTTCTGCAGGTATGTTCAGCCTTTTTTTCCTCTGTCTTTGCTCTGACCCTTCTTTATGTCTCCTATAGTGCAAATAAATGACGCTCATTGAAGTGGAAGTTGGAGTTGGCCTGAGATTGAGTGTAGGAATAGCAGCGCTAGTGCTAAGAACAGGAAGGGTGATCTTAGCATTTCTGTCCCAACAAGTATCCCTGTGTATTGAATCTGTTATGAAGATAATGATATTTTCATCACACAAGACACTTGTTCAAAAGTTGTAGCTCCTGTATATTGTTACATCCTATGAAGATACTGTTACCAATATCTGTGCAAAAACACATGCTCATCTGGAAGAAAAGTAGAAGTTCACACATCTTTATGGCTTTTTTCTTGGAAGTGACATAACCAATCCCGGAAAAGGCAATATGCAGTGTCCACTTTGGGTCACCTTGGTACCCTATACTCAGATGTGCCCATTTCACTGATTGTTTATTTCTCTTCTCCTAACAGTGACTCACATCTCTCATTGAAACTACATCTCTTCCACTCTTGGTCAACATGCCTCTAGCATGGTTAATGCCAACTCACTCACCCATGACTTTAAAATGGCACATACTCCGCTAACTGGAGCACCAATATCTATTTTTCTTTCTTTCTTTCTTTTTTCTTTCTTTCTTTCTTTCTTTCTTTCTTTCTTTCTTTCCTTCCTTCCTTCCTTTCTTTCTTTTTCTTTCTTTCCCTTTCTTTTCCTTTCTTTCTTTCTTTCTTTCTTTCTTTCTTTCTTTCTTCTTTCTTTCTTTCTTTCTTTCTTTCTTTTTTCTTTCTTTCTCCTTCCTTCCTTCCTTCCTTCCTTCCTTCCTTCCTTCCTTCCTTCCTTCTTTCCTTCCTTTTTTTTCCCAGAGTGCCAACATCTTATTGGCAAATTTATAGCCCATATAATCCCAGATTTTTTTCAAAAAATAAACTTTATCTAAGTGAAATTTGCTTGGTTCATAGATTATATAATCGAAGTGGTTTTGTTCTTTTTATCCTATTTTGTGGAAAGATTCTCTTATATAAAAATTATTGCAGAGAAAATCAGAGCAGACAGGAAGATAGATGCTAAATGACATCTGAACACCTGAGCTGTGCTTTAACTGAATCTGAATGTGAGGCTATGATTAACCTTTTTTGTTAGTTTCTGTCACTTTTAACTCCACAAAATGATAATTGTGACAATGTTACATCTATAAGAATAAAAGTCACAAATCAAGGAAAACTGTTATGCCAACTCATCATAAAGCAGAATTAATTTAATGGTAGATGACAAAAAGAACTTTTGAAGTAACCTTTGTGAAGTATCTTAAAAACAATTTTCTTTAAAATATGCAACAGAGCTTAGCTTAAAAAGGAGAGGGATACCTAGGATATTTAACAATAATAGAGAAAAGTACAAGTCTTTCTGTAATTTTTTACCCCCACATGAAGACCTGTGTTGTCTGTGTTGTTTATAATAGTACCCGTAGCTCCTATCTAAATGCTAGGCAACATGATAAAGCTTCAAGAAATGTTTGATGAAGGAACACCACAAATGAATGAGGCCTGGGTATATTGACAATTACCTGAAAATTGAGAGAGGATGAAGGGATTATTATAAAGAACCAGAACTCAGGAATTAACATCGTATTCTTCAGAGACAAAGTGAGACAGAGAGAAAGAAAGAGAGAGAATATGTTCCCCTACATTGTATAGTATAATCCAAAAGCTCAGAGAGGTCACATAAAACAAAATTAAACCATACATTTGGTACATTAATATGTCTTGTGTAATGTTGTTAAATATTCTAGAGCAATTTTTATGAGAGTATTTTAGGATGGTGGGAAAAGAGAGTTTAATATGGATTTATTAGAGTGGAGAGTAGAGTTAATTTGCCTAATTAATTCTTTTATTCTATAATAAAATCTAATAAAGGATATGCCCCAGAAAGAAATATTGTAAGAATTGGTATAAAATAAAAGCAAAGCCAACTTAGATAAGGAGAGATTTTATTCAAAAAACATGTCACGGGGCACCTGGGTGGTTCAGACAGTTATGTCTGCTTTCAGCTTGGGTCATGTTCCCAGAGTTCTGGAATCAAGTCCCACATTGGGCTTCCTGCTCAGGGGGGAGTCTCTCCCACTCTCCGTGCTTGTGTTCTCTCACCATCAGATAAATAAATAAAATCTTTTTAAAAAAAGAGTATGTCACATATCAGATAAAATGGTAGCATTTCAAATCTATAAAGAATTTATCAAACTCAAAACCCCAAAACCCAAGAAATCCAGTCAAGAAATGGGCAGAAGATATGAACAGACATTTCTCCAAAAAAGGCATCCATATGACCAACAGACACATGTAAAGATGCTCAACATCACTCATCATCAGGGAAATATAAATCAAAACCAAAATGAGATATTACCTCACACCTGTCAGAATGGCTAAACTTAGCAAGTCAGGAAACAACAGATGTTGGTGAGAATGTGGAGAAAGGGGAACTCTCTTACACTGTGGGTGGGACTGCAAACTGGTGCAGCCACTGTGGATAACAGTATGGAAATTCCTCAAAAAGTTGAAAATCGAACTACCTTATGACCCAGCAATTACAGTACTCGATATTTATCCAAAGAATACAAACATACTGGCACAAAAACAGACACATAGATCAGTGGAACAGAATAGAGAATCCAGAAGTGGACCCTGAACTTTATGGGCAACTAATATTCGATACAGGAGGAAAGACTATCCATTGGAAGAAAGACAGTCTCTTCAACAAATGGTGCTGGGAAAATTGGACATCCACATGCAGAAGAATGAAACTAGACCACTCTCTTTCACCATACACAAAGATAAACTCAAAATGGATGAAAGATCTAAATGTGAGACAAGATTCCATCCAAATCCTAGAGAAGAACACAGGCAACACCCTTTTTGAACTCGGCCATAGTAACTTCTTGCAAGATACATCCACGAAGGCAAAAGAAACAAAAGCAAAAATGAACTATTGGGACTTCATCAAGATAAGAAGCTTTTGCACAGCAAAGGGTACAGTCAACAAAACTCAAAGACAACCTACAGAATGGGAGAAGATATTTGCAAATGACATATCAGATAAAGGGCTAGTTTCCAAGATCTATAAAGAACTTATTAAACTCAACACCAAAGAAACAAACAATCCAATCATGAAATGGGCAAAAGACATGAACAGAAATCTCACAGAGGAAGACATAGACATGGCCAACATGCACATGAGAAAATGCTCTGCATCACTTGCCATCAGGGAAATACAAATCAAAACCACAATGAGATACCACCTCACACCAGTGAGAATGGGGAAAATTAACAAGGCAGGAAACCACAAATGTTGGAGAGGATGTGGAGAAAAGGGAACCCTCATACACTGTTGGTGGGAATGTGAACTGGTGCAGCCACTCTGGAAAACTGTGTGGAGGTTCCTCAAACAGTTAAAAATAGACCTGCCCTATGACCCAGCAATTGCACTGTTGGGGATTTACCCCAAAGATACAAATGCAATGAAACGCCGGGACACCTGCACCCCGATGTTTATAGCAGCAATGGCCACGATAGCCAAACTGTGGAAGGAGCCTTGGTGTCCAACGAAAGATGAATGGATAAAGAGATGTGGTTTATGTATACAATGGAATATTACTCAGCTATTAGAAATGACAAATACCCACCATTTGCTTCAACGTGGATGGAACTGGAGGGTATTATGCTGAGTGAAGTAAGCCAGTCGGAGAAGGACAAACATTATATGTTCTCATTCATTTGGGGAATATAAATAATAGTGAAAGGGAATATAAGGGAAGGGGGAAGAAATGTGTGGGAAATATCAGAAAGGGAGACAGAACGTAAAGACTGCTAACTCTGGGAAACGAACTAGGGGTGGTAGAAGGGGAGGAGGGCGGGGGGTGGGAGTGAATGGGTGACGGGCACTGGGGGTTATTCTGTATGTTAGTAAATTGAACACCAATAAAAAATAAATTAAAAAAAAAAGAATACAAACATACTGATCTGAAGGGGATCCTGCATCCCAACGTTTACAGCAGCAATGTCCACAAACTAAAATATGAAAAGAGCCCCGGTGTTCATTGACTGATGAATGGAAGACATGATATATATAGATATCTATATATCTATATATATAGATATATATAGATATATAGATATAGATATAGATAAAGATATAGATATATAGATATATAGATATAATAGAATGTATAATAGAATGTATATATGTATATATGTGTGTATATATATATATATATATATATATATATATATATATCCCACAAAAATGAATGAAATCTTGCTGTTTGCAATGATGTGGATGGAACTAGAGGGTATTATGCTAAGCAAAATAAGTCAGAGAAAAACAAATACTATATGATTTAACTCATATGTGAAATTTAAGAAACAAAACAGAAGAACAGAGGGGGATGAAAGGAAAAATAAAACAAGATAAAAACAGAGAGGCAAATCATAAGAAACTATCAACTATAGGAAACAAACAGGTAGGTAGGTGGAGGGATGGGGTATGGGCATTAAGGAGGGCACTTAATGTAATGAGAATTGGGTGTTATTTACAACTGATGAATCACTAAATTCTACCCCTGAACTAATAATCCACTACATGTTGACAAAGTTGAATTTAAACAAAAAATTAAAAACAACCCACTTCCCCACAAAAAATCCAAAAAGGATGTCACAATATGGAGAGCATTCTGATCTCAGAAATGTGCAATCATGCAAGAATGAAACAGAAGTAAACACGACTAGTGGAAACTTTGAAGGGACATTGGCAAGTGAGAGAGAATGAGCAGACAGCATGATGGGGTTTGACCTGACAGTAAGTTGTGTGTCCTCATGGTCAGCAGGCTCTTTGTACCATTAATGGGAAGAGGGGCATGTTTTGCATTTAAACCCTTTCTTATCCTCAGGGGTGTGGTGGACCAAAGTGCAGAGACCTGTTGGGAGGAGGGAAGCCTGACCAAACAGGTCAAGACAAGACAGGGGTGGGCAATTATGAACACATGGTCGTTGGCTAGAATGATGACAATGCAAAATGATATTTCCAAGGAATATATAGAAATACTATAGAGTAAGTGAACATGAGTTGATAAGTCAAAACAATGGGAATTGGGCAGTCCGGGTGGCTCAGCGGTTTAGCGCCTCCTTCAGCCCTGGGCATGATCCTGGAGATCCGGAATCGAGTCCTGTATCAGGCTTCCTGCATGGAGCCTGCTTCTCCCTCTGCCTGTCTCTCTCTCTCTCTCTCTGTCTCTCATGAATAAATAAATAAAATCTTAAAAAAAAACCAAAACAAAACAATGGGAATTTATAAACGTCCAAGTTAAAGAGTCTGAAAGGAGGAGTTGATACCATTCACATGGGGAACTGTGATTGGAAAAAAAAATATTTCATATTTATGTCCCAATTAGTAAAGGCTTAATGATAGACCTGTCATTTAACAAGTATACTACGGTGTTGACAACATGAAAGGTGGGATTTGAGATACCGTACAAGTAGCCAGTTCTCTAGGGAGGTGAATTAGAAATTAGTATGGCATAAGGTATTATGAGCACCTTTGAACCCATGTACATGATGCTCATTATTCATCAAGTCACCAAAACATGTCAAATACAGGAAGTATTATTTATGCAAGAATAAAAAAAAAAACAGAACCAGCAAGTGAATAAAAACAAACTGATGCTCAAGTGAATGCCCTGTATATATTTTTGTGTATATCCTGTCATAATAAACAGTACTCTGAGTTTGTGGGACTTGAACATGCATTATAATTAAATGATGATATTCTAATAATAATGGCAATAATATAAAATAATCATTAAAACTCATATGTATTGCAAACAATATAATATGCGAGGCAGATTCTGAGCCCTTTATATGTAATGTCTTTAATTTTTACAATCTTCCAATGAGGTAGGAATTTTTTTAAATTTCTTTTTTACAAAATCGGAAACCTAGAAACAGGTTTATATTTAAAGATTGATATTTGGGAAAAGGTCATACTTTGGTCTTACCTATTATTAGATATCAATGGAGGGGGAGCAGATATCAATGGATTTTCTACCTTTTATGTGTGTGTAGGAACTTAAGTTCGACTCTCTTAGCAATTTTTAATTATACAATACAAAACATTGTTAACCATTAAAATGCTGTGTCATGCATTAGATCCTCAGACTTTATCTTGTAACTGAAAGCTTGTACCCTTAACCAATATCTCCTATTTTTCCCCGTCCCTCAGCCCTGGCAACCACCACTCTACTCTCTTTATGGTTTTAGGTTTTTTTCTTTTTTATATTTGGCATGGAAGTGACACCATGCAATATTTGTTTTTCTCTGGCTTCTGTCACGTAGCATAATTCCCTACAGGTTAATCCATGTTGTTGCAAATGCCAAGATTTCCTTCTTTTTTGAAGGCTAAATAATATTCCAGGGTAATGTATATGTATATACCCACTCATCTTTATCCAGTTATCCTTTGACAGATACTTAAGTTGTTTCCATGTCTTGGCTATTTATGGATTATTCTGGAGTGAACACAGGAGTACAGACATCTTTTTAAGTTAATGATTTCATTTTCATGAGATGTATATCCAGAAGTGGGATTGCTGGATCTATGGTAGTTAATTTTTAATTAACTGAATTTTAATTTCTTAAGAAAGTTCTATGCTGTTTTTCATAGTGGCCTTATCAGTTTACATTCCCATCAACAGTGTACAAGGATTCCCTTTACCTCATGCCCTTGGCAGCATGAGTCATCTCTGTTCTGTTTGGTAACAGCGATCCTCACAGGTGTGAGGTGACATCTCATTGTGGTTTTATTCTGTGTTTCCCTGAAGATGAGGGCTGGTCAACACTTTTCCATGTACTTCTTGGCCACTTTTAAATATCTTCTTTGGAAAAACGTCTATTCAGTTCCTCTGTCCATTTAAAATTGGGTTGTTTTTTCCTAGTGAGTTCTATGAGCTCCTTGTATATTTTGGATATTAACTGTTTATCAGATATGTGATTTGCAAATACTTGCCCCTGCTCCATAGACTGCCTTTTCACTTTGTTGGTGGTTTATTTTGCTGTGCAGAAGCTTTTTAGTTTGATGCAGTCCCACTTGTTTAATTTTGCTTTTTTCCTTTGCTATTGATGTCAAATCCAAATAATCATTACGAAGACCAGTGTCAAGGAGTTTATCCCTATGCATGCATTTTCTCCTTGGATTTTCATGGTTTCAGGTTTACATTCAAGTCTTTTGTCTTTAAATTGTGACAATTTAATTATAAAGTGCCTTAGTGTGGATATCTTTGTTTTCATCTTATTTGATACTCTTTGGGCTTCTTAAATCTGAATGTCAATTTTACCCTTTAGGTTAGGGACATTTTCAGCCATTTTTTTCTTTTCTTTTTTTAAAAATCATTTATTTATTTATTTATTTATTTATTTATTTATTTATTTATTTATTTATTTATGATAGACATAGAGAGAGAGAGGCAGAGACACAGGAGGAGGGAGAAGCAGGCTCCATGCCAGGAGCCCGATGCGGGACTCGATCCTGGGACTCCAGGATCATGCCCTGGGCCAAAGGCAGGCGCCAAACCGCTGAGCCACCCAGGGATCCCCCAGCCATTTTTTTTTCTGTGAATAACTTCCTGCCCCTTTCTCTCCCTCTTCTCATTTTGGTATCCCTATGATGACTATATTGATGATATTATGTAAATCCTTTAAGCCATCTTCACTCTTTTTCACTTCTTTGTTTTTGCTTCTCCGATTGAATGAATTCTACTCTCCTGTCTTCAAATTTGCTGAACATTTCTTCTAATTAATCAAATCTGTTATCAACTTTCTCTATTGAATTTTTAATTCAGTTCATACATTCTAGGCTCTGAGATTTCTGGTAGTACTTTTTTTTTTTTTTTTTAAAGAGAAAGGCCTGAATTTTTATTTAAAAAAAATTTTTTTTTGGCTTTTGACCATTTGACATTAAAGGGAAATATGGAGGAAAAATCAAAATGAATCAAGATGAATAATAATCATCAGTATTAACTGAGTGCCAGGCACACTAGATTCAATCCTTCAGTTATTGCTGAGAAGTAGATAAAGTTCTACTGTTCACATTTTATAGGTGAGGAAGCAGTCGGGTGACACAAGAGGCAGGCCCATGATGTGTAGGCAGCTGTGGCTTTGCTGCAGAACTCAGCCCTTAACCACTACACTCTACTGCCATCTAGGACACAGTGTACAAAGATCAGGCATTCAGATCCAGGAAATAGAGAGATCCCCCCTTAAAATCAATAAAAACCGTTCAACACCTCGACATTTAATAGTTAAGCTTGCAAATTCCAAAGATAAAGAGAGGATCCTTAAAGCAGCAAGAGACAAGAAATCCCGGACTTTTATGGGGAGGAATATTAGGGTAACAGCAGACCTCTCCACAGAGACCTGGCAGGCCAGAAAGGGCTGGCAGGATATATTCAGGGTCCTAAATGAGAAGA
Organism: Canis aureus; assembly: GCF_053574225.1. Taxonomy (NCBI): domain Eukaryota; kingdom Metazoa; phylum Chordata; class Mammalia; order Carnivora; family Canidae; genus Canis; species Canis aureus. Next base: position 46,529,258 of record NC_135637.1, on the reverse strand, counting down.
ACATGCAACCAAGAATACTTTATCTGGTAGTTCTTTTAAAATATTTTCTCTCTTTGTCAAAATTCTCACTTTGTTCGTGCATTGTTCTCCCGACCTTGTTGACATTTTTGCCTGTTCTCTGGAGCTGAGCCCTGGTTTATAGCTGTGAGCCACATTCTGTGTGCATTTAAAAACTGTTTCTTTGCTTGCCATCACCCTGAGCAGGAGACTCAAAGTTTGAGGTGCTATATGTGTATTCCAAACCCTTTGCTCCTCCGGGAGAAGCTGAGAATTGGAGTTCTTTCCTGACTTTATGACTGTGGACCAGAGGTATAATTGATGGCAAGAGTTTGTCTTAGCCTTTTCTATCCATTTTGATACTAGTTCCTTTTCAGTTACCTGACATGTAGGAGCCACTCAACTAGCTTCTGGATCTTTCTCAGAGAGAATTGCTCTGTGTGTAGATGTATATTTGAGATGTCCATGGAAGAAAGGAAATTCCAGAGCCTCCTATGTTGCCATCTTTTTTGAAACATCATCTTGGCAGATAGTTTTTGAACTTTTTTTGGAGCAATATTTGAAGTTAATTAAATAATTACCGTAGGATGTTGTTTGGACTATAATTATTATCATCGTCAATATTAACCAGTTTTACATCTAACTTTGCAATCCTATTTTAGCATTACCTTTTCCATTTAAAATAAATATCCATTGTCTTAAATTCTTTGTACTAGGATACTATTTAGCTGTTTCCTTAATTAGTAAATTTTAGTCAACTTTGCTAACTTTTCATTTGTCTGAGAGTCATGTTTCCAATTATCTTGAAAACTATACTTTCAGGTCAATAAATATTGACCACGTTTAATTCTTTTGACTTCTTTTTATGAGCAGGTCACCCTCTTTAAGGTATACATTTTTCTTTAGATAAAGTAAAACCTGTGTCCAGATATAGTTGAGTTTATGAGCCTGGGAAACATTCTTTTACCTTATCTTAATATTCATTCAATTAATCACATGTTATTTCCCTAATACAAGTTGCCTTAAAATCTGTTCTATCCTGCCTAAAATGGGAATGCAAATATGAAACCTGTGCAAATAAATTAAAATAATCTATTTAGAGACTATTTAGAGATGAACCGTGCTCAGGAAGCTGAATTTTTATAAGTATCAGTCAGGAGTCTTCTCATTCTTACCCTGGGGCACCTCAAAGGTGCTGCTTATCTACTAATTTGATTTGAAATAGTAATTTTCTTTATTGAGTGACATTGGGTCGTAGTACAGTTAATAATTGTTTCATTAATCACAAACTATGTCTGGGTCACATGTGTATAGCTTCAAGTTTGGAAAGGTCAGAATTTAAACAACATTGTTAAATATGGGCAAATTTGCAGTCTAACCTATACGCTGGGATTGACTTTATGGATCTACATTGGGGAAGGAGCATGATTTCTAGACGCCAATGAATGATGAGGCAGTAAAAAAAAAAAAAAGAAATTGATCCCATTTACAATTGCACCAAAAACAGTGACATACCTAGGATTAAACAAAACTGAAGAGACATAGTTTTGTTACAGGTTTGACTGCAGTATCTAAATATTCAAGGTATGTAGGAGGCTCCAACATCAATAAAGAGATAAAATTCAGATTTTTTCTGCTCAGACTATGAAGGGCCAGGATCATGCAATGACTTCACCCATGCTACAGTCAGCAGGTGGTCCTTAACTTGATCCTAGGCTGATGACTGCCAGCCTCACCTCTTGAATCTAAGTAGATTTTGAAGTGTGAGTGTCCAGTGGGTAATAAATCCCTGTTGCTCTACAAAGCGAAGCAGGGTTTTCTGGATAAGGAGGATTGCCCTGGGAGTCTAGTTCTTCTGGAGAGTGCTTATGATTAACATTCTCCCAATATCTCCAGCTTCTAGAGTCTCACGATAGCATTATTTTGAAAAAGCTAATCTTTAGCAAGAATGCGTGATCTTATTTTCAGGAAGTGGAGACAAGAACACTGTGCCAGTCATTATTTAATAAAATCTTCAGTCAACTCTTCTTTTTTGCTCTTTTCAGATTTTTTTATTTTTTAAGATTTTATTTATTTATTCACAAAAGACACACAGAGAGAGGCAGAGACATAGGCAGAGGGAAAGCAGGCTTCTCGCAGGGAGCCTGATGCGTGACTCAATCCCAGGACCCCGGGATCATGACCGGAGGCAAAGTTAGTCACTTAACCACTGAGCCACCCATGTGCCCTTAGAATTTTTTTTTTAATAACCATATCTCTGAAAACAAGGCCTTAATATTTGTGGAACACATTGTATGAAAATTGTAACATCTTGGACTTAAACCAGTAAAATAAAAAGTATTTTAAATGTAATTATTAATTTTTGTACAAGTGTAGAAAATAATATTAATGTGAAAAACTCAGAGCTATAAGACCTGGGGGTGGGATCTAAATTTTCTTTGAGTCTAATTTTTAATTTATATTTCCATTATCTTAAAATATTTTTCCTTCTTTATGTTTCTAGTATTTTATCAGTAAGATAAATTTCTCAATTTTATGCAAACCTTTCTAAAGCAGGTCCAGATAAGATATAGTGTCCCCTCACTTTATTTTTGCTATATCCTTATTGGAACAAATAATCTAATGCAGGGAGAGTTATTAATTAATCTGATTAGTTAGCTTTTAGCTAAGTTATTTTTCTTTTTGATTATTTTTTTAAAAATTTTTATTTATTTATGATAGTCACAGAGAGAGAGAGAGGCAGAGACACAGGCAGAGGGAGAAGCAGGCTCCATGCACCGGGAGCCCGACGTGGGATTCGATCCCGGGTCTCCAGGATCGTGCCCTGGGCCAAAGGCAGGCGCCAAACCGCTGCGCCACCCTGGGATCCCTCTTTTTGATTATTATTTGTCTTTCAGAACTAATCCAAAATTTCTCTTGGCTTATATTAATTTTTTTCTTTCCTTTTTGAGTCATTATACTAGTGATTTATTTAGTTTCTGGGCATGTTCTGCCTGCCTCAATCCTCTATTTTTTAGTAATATTGAAGTGATTGAAATGTGGAAAAAAAGGAAGATGGATAACTTATGACAATCACTGATGTCTCAGAGTTCACCCCATACCTTGCATCAAGTAGTCAAATAATTATTCACTTGACTGGTTCTGCTAGATTTCATGGGTCCTGTGGTTTTACTCCAGACTTCTGATTTGTGCTGGAAATTAAGTCATTACCCATTTTCATTGCTTATTATGCCGTATCATAAGTAAACCTTATTCTTAGCAGCTTCTTGTTGAGGCTGCAATAGAAATTCCAGTAGGCAATATAAACATGAGGACCAGAATCAGAACCACCGCTCTTTTTGGCCAATACTCTACCTCTACCATGAAAGTATTTGGAGGAAAATACCTAATCTTTTCCTATGATTTTATCTAAAAAGGCCAGGAACAAGCCCTAAATATCAATCCATCAGCATGCATTTAATAAACATTGAATATTTATTCATTTCACTTATTCAGCAGCTGCTTACACACTGGGGCTCAGGACAGCTGGCCAAGTGTGGAAGATCTGGTGTCATTGTATGGGTCCAAAACCCTCATCTGCCACTTATAATCCATATAACTTGGGTGATTCACCTGAGCCATCTTTGTTCCTTACAAACACTTCATGCATCAAGAATCAAATTATCGTTATAGCATCTAGCTCATGGGAACACTAAAAGTGTTTACTAATATGCAATAAGATCATGCTAGCAACTGTGAGGAATCTAAAGTTCCTTCAGAAACTACCGCAACCTCTGGTAGTTTACAGTTTATACAGAAAACATATAAATAATATGTGCAACCTCAACACAGCTGATAACCTTTATTTTTACTTCTCACCCATCTTAGAGTTTAACTTTGCTTTTTGCTTCATCTGTCAATTCACATACACACAGGGACATTCTTGCATTGGTGATTCACGTAAACTTTACTGATGTTTTCTTTAGGAGCTGGAGAAGTTTACATAGCACATCGTGAATTCACGTGGATAGTTAGCCATTTGTTCTGTTTTCCATGTTTCTCTCTAATTAGCCATACAAGTGTCCAGTCATCACTTTCAGTTTTCTTTTCTTCTGCAAAGTTTGTCCTGTTCCAGAGCACTGGGCTTTTCTCCACCCTGCATATTGTACTCGGCAAAGCAAAACCATAGAAATGAGCAGATGCGACCTCATGTTCCACAGATAATGATACACGGGGCCAGTTCATTCAGTCCAAATACAACACGGTAAAAAGTGCTATATCAAAGGAATACGTGCTTTGTGGCTTCAGAGATGGAAGAGTTTATTTCTGACTAGGAATGCTGAGGGATTTCAGGGAGTGACAGTTCAGTTGGACTTTGGAAAACTTTAGAGTTATGGAAATGGATAGTGGAGAGTGGGAGATGAGAGAACAAAGACAGGGCATTTAAGATGGAACAATCTGAGTGCGTGGGAGCAGAGTGAACTGGCATGCTCATGTAAGGATCTGTTGAGCTAAATCCCAAATTGCAAGCTTGCATCAAGGACAGCTGTAAGATTTACTAAGATAAAATAATTCAAGAATATTACAAAGCAATGAGAAGATGGCCAATGATATGGGATGATAAGAGTTCAGAGGAGGGAGAGTGTAAGTGGGTTAGAGTAAACCTAAAGGAACTAATATATGTCTTAAAGGGCAGTTATGGTGTGGAGGGGTTGTAGGCTTAAAGACAATGTTTCCCAACACTTTTCCATGGATTCTTAATTCTCTAGATTTTTCCACAGAGCAAGGTGTTTCCATGGCTTAGTTAATTTTCGAGGGCTGCCATAACAAAGTACCACAAACTTGGATAGATTTATATAACAGAAATTTATTCTCTCATGGCTCTGGAAGCTACAAGTCTAAAATCAAGGTGCCAACAGGGCTGTGCTTCCTCCAAAACTAATCATCCACCTGCCTAGTTTAGCTTCTGCTGGTTGAAGCAATCCTTCATGTTCTTTGGCTTGTGTCACATAACTCCATTCTCCTCCCCTAAGTTCACAAGGTCATGTACCCTTTGTGTGGGTTGTGTCTAAACCTCCCTCTAATGAGGACACAGTCACTGTATTCAGGCCCACCGTAATCTAGTGTGACCTCATTGTAGCTTGATTAGAACTGGCGTCTTAGCTCTAGCTGATATAACACAACACTTATAGGCTGGGAGGCATAAACCAAAGTTTATTTTCTCATAGTTTTGGAGGCTGGGAAGTCCAAGATGAAGGGATGGGCAGATTCTGTGTCTAGTGAAAGTGCTATTCCTGGCCTGCAGATGGGTGCCTCCTTGCCGTGCCCTCCTATGGTGGAGAGAGAAAAGGAGAGGGAAGGGAGGAAGAATTAGGAGGAAGAGGAGGGTGGGAGTGGGAGGGGGAGAAGGAGAGAGAAAGAGGAAGCATGTCTGGTGCTTCTTTTTATAAGGGTACTAGTCCTACTGGACTCAGTTAACCTTAATTACTTTCTTACTTCAAATACAGTCACATTAGTAGTTAGGGCTTTAACATTTAAATATTGGGACACAATTCAGAGCATAGTATCTATAAAGGTTATTTCCAATAAGATCAGATTCACAAGTACCAGGGATTTAGCTTTCAATAAATCTTTTTGGGGAACATGATTCAACCCACAACAATGGCCAAATAAACTTTGGAAATATTCTTTATCTTTTTCTTAGATATTCATAATGAAAGTTTGCATGACTGAGGCGGGCACTTGACAGGATGAGCACTGGGTGTTATTCTGTATGTTGGCAAATTGAACACCAATAAAAAATAAATTTATAAAAAAAAAAAAAGGTCTGCATGTTCTAGGTTCTGAGAAGTTCTAGGAAACAACAACAACAACAAAACTTTTATGTTTACTAAATGCACATGCCCAGGAAACTGCCCCCTTTAAACATATATAACATCTATTAACTCATTCTGAGAAATGAACTCTGGGAAAGAATGTCCCAGGACATTTCAAAATTGGGAGATCATTTGTTCCCCACACTTAAAAGTGCTATTGGTTAGGAGCAGCTGTGCAATAATTCAGAAAGACAGACCACAAGAGCAGAAGCATATAGTGAATAAGAAACTCTTTCCCTTGAAACTTTTTTTGCCATCAATATCAAGGCCAGGGGAAGGGTGGCCTACCTGACAAGCCCCCTTCCCCCTGAATATTGCAAATATCCCTCAAATCACAAGTCACCATTTTAAAATGTACTGTTCCTCCATTTCCATTTCTATACATATATTTTTTAAAGATTATATTTATTTATTCATTAGAGACAAAGAGAGAGGCAGAGACACAGGCAGAAGGTGAAGCAGGCTCCATGCAGGGACCCTGATGTGGGACTCGATCCCAGCTCTCCAGGATCACACACTGGGTTGAAGGCAGACACTTATCCACTGAACCACCCACGTGCCCCTCTATACACATATTTTGTTTGCATAATTTATTTGAGAGTTGTGGACAGTGACTATACTTACTGACTATATGACATGGTGCAGCTTCAGAAGAACATACCCAAGAGTGACAGGAGGACACAGTCTGTGGGCCAGCGAGTGACCCTGAGACTGTACCTACCTTCCATGGGTGAGAGATGTGGTTCTGTTCCATGGCTCCTATGTCTCCAGGACGAGGAAATCTCAGCAGACATAGAATTTCAAAAGATGGGCTAGAGGAGGTTTTACTTGATGGGTGAAGGGACTCCAAGAGCTAACACTTTGTGACTTCTTCATTTGTTTTCAGATTGGAAATTAATGCAGGATTACACTTAGAAAATTATGTGCAGTTGATCACAATGAATTTCTTTTTTTTTAAGATTTATTTATTTATTTATTCATGAGAGACATAGAGAGAGAGAGAGAGAGAGAGGCAGAGACACAGGCAGAGGGAGAAGCAGGCTCCACGCAGGGAGCCTGAGGCGGGACTCAATCCTGGGACTCCAGGATCGTGCCCTGGGCCAAAGGCAGCTGCCAAACCACTGAGCCATCCAGGGATCCCCATCTTTTTTTTTTCATATATATGTATACTTTTATATTGGAGTTCGATTTGCTAACATATAGTATAACACCCAATGCTCATCCTGTCAAGTGCCCCCCTCGGTGACCATCACTCATCCCTCTGCCCACTACCCCTTGTTTGTCTCCCAGAGTTAGGGGTCTCTCATGTTTTGTCACACTCTGATTTTTGCCACTCATTTTCTCTCCTTTCCCCTTTAATCCCTTTCACTATTTTTTTATATTCCCCATATAAGTGAAACCATATAATGATTGTCCTTCTCTGATTGACTTACTTCCCTCAGCATAATACCCTCCAATTCCCTCCACGTTGAAGCAAATGGTGGGTATTTGTCATTTCTAATGGCTGAGGAATATTCCATTGTATATATAGACCACATCTTCTTTATCCATTCATCTTTCTTTTTTTAAGTTTTTTATTTATTCATGAAAGACACACACACACACACAGAGAGAGAGAGAGAGAGGCAGAGACACAGACAGAAGGAGAAGCAGGCTCCATGCTGGGAGCCCGATGTGGGACTTGATCCCGGGACCCCAGGATCACACCCTGGGCTGAAGGCAGGTGCTCAACTGCTGAGCCACCCAGGGATCCCCATCCATTCATCTTTCGATGGACACTAAGGCTCCTTCTACAGTTGGCTATTGTGGACATGGCTGCTATAAACATCGGGGTGCACGTGTCTCGGCTTTTCACTGCATCTTTATCTTAGGGGTAAATCCCCAGTAGTGCAATTGCTGGGTCATAGGGCAGCTCTATTTTTAACTCTTTGAGGAACCTCCACACAGTTTTCCAGAGTGGCTATACCAGTTCACATTCCTACTGGAAGCAGGACAATTTCTTCAATAATAGGTGCTGGGAAAATTGGACAGCCACGTGCAGAAGAATGAAATTTTGTGTCTTACACCAGTCACAAAAATAAACTCAAAATGAATGAAAGATCTAAATGTGAGACAAGATTCCATCCAAATCCTAAAGAACACAGGCAACACCCTTTTGAACTTGGCCACAGCAACTTCTCGCAAGATACATCCATGAAGGCAAGAGAAACAAAAGCAAAAATGAACTATTGGGACTTCATCAAGATAACAAGCTTCTGCACAGCAAAAGAAACAGTCAACCAAACTGAAAGACAACCTACAGAATGGGAGAAGATATTTGCAAATGACGATAAATGATGATAAAGGGCTAGTTTCCAAGATCTATAAGGAACTTCTTAAACTCAACAGCAAAGAAGCAAACAATCCAATCATGAAATGGGCAAAAGACATGAACAGAAATTTCACAATGATTTTCTTAATTTAACTTTCCCAAGTTCTTGTAACCATGACCAGAGCATCACCCTGGTAGTTGGACAAGTTTGTTATTTTCAAAGAGGTAGGCTCATTCATCCTTGATTTATAAGACTAATTGGTTAACTTTGATTTCTGCTTTACTATCTATAAAGAGACATTGGTGATTAATAGAAAAAGCACTAAGATTTTGCGAACATAAGTCATTGGTTAAAATCAGGAATAGCTGGAGCCAGACATATTCATGCTCCAAAGCAACTCACTACAAAGCCATGTTTTTCATGTTATCAGAGACTAATTCAGTTAAGATAGCTGCCTGCTGTCATAAATAAAGTACTAAATATCTTCCATAGCACTGTCTCCTAACAAGGGACACGTTAGGAGTCTTTGCTGGGTCTTTATCCTAAGCCTTCTCTGAAAAGGGCACAGTTGAATAGAAAACTTCATGGAACTGACTATTCAAAGTGCAAATAAATTTATCATTAGTCTTTAGAACACACAAATTTGGGAGAAGACTGCACCTAAGGAGTCATTTGGCCCATCCTCTAAATTATAGTGATGAGAAAAACTAACACCAAGAGAGGAAAATTAAACTAGTGTGCATTTCCTGAATGCCGTCTGTGCCAGGCCTTGTGCTAAATGCCTTCATATTTCATATTCACGGCCACTCTGGAAAGCTGCTACAGCTATCAAAGTTTTACAGTGGAGAAAAAATGAAGGTCTAACCTTTCCATAGATTGTACGGCTAGCGAGAGTTTAAGTGTGAACTTAAACCCAGTTTTTCTTCCATCAAATGTTCTTGACCTATTTTAAGATGAAATAATTTGCCCAAGGTCTAAACAAGCACATCCATCTCCTGACTTCTATTCTGACTTTTTTTTCTGGTCTTGCTGTATTATTTAAAGATTATTATGCTAAATTATTGATCCAAAGTCAATCTACTGAATATCCACCCCATGGATCAAGTAACACTATATAAAGAAGAACACCTGTAAATATTTGAACAGTAGTACATAAGCAGCATTTTAAAAGAAAGGAAATCGTCCATGCATGATGGATTGCTATGCGTTAGAAGAAAAGCACTGATTAATTTTCCCATTTGATGTTACACTATTTATCAAATGTTTTAAAGTAACCTTGCTTTCGGGTGTTGGTTAGGAAAGGCAGCAAGATTAAATAAATGAATATCGATTCTCTAAAATATTTTTTGGTGGATGCTGATTTAGCACCTCATTATTTCAGAAGGAATATTCATGTTTTTACCTATAATGCTCAGCAGCAAAACAACATTACACAAAAGCTTTTACCTGTTACTGAGTAAATACTTGATATTTATATTCAGAATAATCACTGATGGTCCTGTTGTGCCTACAGGGATGTAATTCACTTCAGGGATTTTTGCTGACCTTATACATCGCATAAATACTATCTGAGTGCTTTATTACTAGCTTCAGAATCATAAGGCTCAATTTAAAGCTCTAGAGTATTAGGTCTATGGACATATTTTATTTACCCAAATTAGGGAACAGGAAAGACACTTAAAAGTTGGGGTGCCTAGATGATGCAGCCTTAGTGGTTTCTGACTCTTGGTTTAGGCTCAGGTCATGATCTCAGAGTCCTGGGATAGAGCCCCCACGTTAGGCTCTCTGCTCAATGTGGAGTCTGCTGGAGATTCTCTCTCCCCCTGCCCCTCACCCTTCACCCCTTCTCTCTCTCTCTTTCTCTCTCAAATAAATGAGTCTTTAAAAGAAGATACTTAAAAGTTGTCCAATTATTTAGATATTTGTGGAATAAAGACAGCATGATAGTAAGTCTTATGTGCCAGCTTGGCCAGATTATAGTAAGTACATGGTTGTTTGATCCAACACCAATTTCATAGACATAGCTAATATTTACAATCAGTGGACTTAAAAAAACAAACAAACAGATTTCCCTCCATAACAAGGCCCCATGAAAGGGCCTTATCCAGTTATTTGAAGACCTTAAGGGCAAAGACTGGGGTTTCCTGGAGAAGGAATTCTGCTTTAAAGCTGCAGCATCAAATACTGCCTGGCTTTCAGCCTGCTGGCCTGTGATTTTCTACCTCATAATCATCTGAGCCAATTTCTTAAAATAAATCATAGATACAATATCTAATAACATATCGTAGTACCGGTGACCTTATATAATAAAGGTATGAGATTGTAACTTACTTTCAGGTTTTGTGATAATGAATACAATTATCCTTTAAGTGTTTGAATGGTTATTATTCACAACTCTTATGGCTGTAAATAAAGAAAATAAAATTAAAACATGGAAAAACAAACATGGAAAATTGTGGGTTCCTGCACCAGGAAGTGTAGTGATAGAGTTAAACCTTAGGGGCCCATGAAACCAGGTGCAAGGTGGGGAATGTTGTGCACACTCCATGTGCAGCCTTACTTTCCACCTATGTTCCACCCTCTTTCTCACCTGCAGGCCAACTTCACCTACCTGGTGGGAGAGGTTGCATCAAGCATTCTCAAGCAGCAAACCTCACAGCTTCTTTGCTCACTGAATCCCTTCCCTCATCGCCAGGTAGCAAGTCCTTGATGAAAGACTTGATTGGCTCAGCTTTAACCAGAGGCCATTCCCAGGACCATTCAAAAAACCAGAGGTGGGGCCAGGTAAGCTTTTTGTAGCTACTGTAGAAACACAGATGGGAGAAGGGATGCCATTTGGCTGACAAGACTGAAGATTTCTGAACCAGAATAAGAATTGACTGAATTTGCTCAGGATTTATTTCTTCTTTAAGTTAGGGAAATGGTCCTAATCAGATAATAACTGAATATGAATCAAGTAAGAACCCTTCAACAGAGTGAGCAGTTTTAAATTAGGAAAGAAATCATTAAAGGGTCTTGGCTTTTATGTTGGTAGTTTGGCAATAAACTTGTATACAAAATATCTCACCCAGCAGGGCAGGCATCTCAGCTTTGGCCTATGCAGGTTGATCTGATAAAATAATCCGTGTATTAAGTATAAAAAACTTGAATCATATTTCCTGTTGTAGATGAGTAATCATATTTTAAAAATGTACCACTTTATTTATGTTTTCTTGAAGGTTTTAGAAAAGAACCACTAAAATTTTTATTTTTTTGCTCAAATATAAATATTATCCCTAGTTAGAGAAAGTGCTAGTGGGATAAATACAGTAATCAAAAAGAGATTCTCTAATGGTACAATTTCTTCTCAATTAAAGAAATCATGAGTTGAAATATATTTTTAAATCTCATTTGCACACAGCTATGTAAAGCATCATGTTACCTTTCAGCTCTTTTGGCCATTTCCTGATCTATCTCTTTTCTTTGGAAGACCTTGCCTTTTCAGAGGTACTCTTCATTATGGCTCAGTATCGCTCACTCTACTTTACCTCTTAAGCCATAACTTCTATTTTCTGCTATACCAAAAGGATGGCCTTGTTTTAAGAATTAAATCAAGTTGAATTCTTCCGAGAACTCAAGGCACAGTAAGAGAAATGCCTATTGAATTTGGATTTCTACAAATTTCTACTCATCTCCCAATATTTGGGTCAGATATCAACTCCTTTTTGTAATTTACATACTTTCGATGCACCTATTTTCCTTTTCCAGACTGTGACCTACTTGAGAACAGGATTTTAATCCTAGTGATTTTCTTATCCCCAGGACTAAACACAGTGTCCCAAACATAGAACATTCAGTGAATGCTGAGTTGTGTTCAGGCTTAGTCTGCAGCAGAGTCCCCTGCAAAGGCACAGAGATATGAGAGGATATGTAGTAGTCAGGTACCAGGAGCATACAGTGCTTGGAGCCCACAGAGCTCAACCTGATGGTGGAAAGGTAAAATCAAGTGTCAGACATGTTCAAGACTGAACCTGAGGCTTTGGGGTAGGTTATGCAGAGCAGTTACTTGGATAGCCAGTGTTGCACCAGGAGCATACTGGCACTAGTCAAATAAATCTGACCCAGATTAATATGTTGGACTTGCAGATTCGGAATTAGAAGAAAAAGGCCTTTTGGCAAATGAAAAGATTTATTTGGATTTTCCCTTCTTTCTTCCCCTGTATTGACTGAAGATTGCTGGCTATGGGAAATAGTCCTGGGTTTTATTATGTTATAATACCTGAATTGGTGTGAGTAAAATTCCTTGCAGCAGCCAGGAGTGGAAAGTATCAGAGGAAAAATATTTTAGAGAATACTGCAGATCAATATGGGAAAAATGAAGATCAGTTGACTAGTCTGAAAAAAGAGAGAAGGGAAAAATTTTATTACCACCAAAACCAACTGGAGATAGAATGCAGGAGCATAAAGGAAGCTTGAACCTGGGAGAAGATAGATTTAAAAATGAGGGGAGGTAAGAAAGAAAGATGAGGGTGGTGGGGTATGTGTTGTCAGCTGCAAGTTGTGGGAAAGGCCAGGCTGGATTAAAGAAAACCAGTCAGGACTGGGATATGTGAATAAGAGAAGAATGGGTAACAAATATGGAGGAGTAAGAAATAATTTTTACTCATTTTATTTTATTTTTATTTTTATTCAAATGACTAAAATATAATGTGTTATTAGATTCAGGGGTAGAGGTTAGTGATTTATCAGTCTAATATAATACCCAGTTCTCACTACATTACATGCCCTCTTTCATGTCCATCACCCAGTTACCCCATCCCCCAACAACCTCCCCTCCAGCAACCTTCAGTTTGTTTCCTATGATTAAGAGTCTTTTATGGTTTGTCTTCCTCTCTGATTTCATCTTGTTTTATTTTTCCCTCTTTTGTCCTGTGATCTTCTGTTTTGTTTCTTAAATTTCACATATGAGTGAGACCATATGATAATTGTCTTTCTCTGATTGACTTATTTTGCTTAGCATAATATCCTCTAGTTCTATCCACATTGTTGCAAATGGTTGATTTCATTTTTGTGATGGCTGAACAGTATTCATATATATATATGTATGAATATATATTAATTCAATATGAATGTTCAATATATGAATATTCTCTCTCTATACACACACACACACACACACACATCAATGGACGTCGAGGCTCTTTCCACAGTTTGGCTGTTGTGGACATTGTTGCTATGAACATTGGGGTGCAGTTGCCCCTTCATTTCACATCTGTATCTTTGGTGTCTATACCCAGTAGGGCAGTTACTGAGTCATAGAGTAGCTCTATTTTTAACTTCTTGAGGACTCTCCACACTGTTGCCCACAGTGGCTGCACCAGCTTGCATTCCTAACAACAGCGTAAGAGAATTCCCCTTTCTCCACATCCTTGCCAAGATTTATTGTTTCCAGTCTTATTAGTTTTAGTTGTTCTGACTTGTACTTCCTTGGGGTTTTTGATTTGTATTTCCCTGATGTGCATTTTTTAATGTATATGTTGGTCATTCATATGTCATTCAAGACATTCATATGTCTTCTTTGGAGAAATGTCTGTTCATGTCTTCTGCACAGTTCTTGATTGGATTATTTGTTCTTTGAGTGTTGAGTTTGATAAGTTCTTTATAGATCTTGGATACTAGCCCTTGATCTGATATGTCATTACAAATATCTTCTCCCATTCTGTAGGTTGTCTTTTCATTTTGTCAACTGTTTCCTATGCTGTGAAGAAGCTTTTTCTCTTGATGCAGTCCCAATAGTTCATTATTACTCTTGTTTCTCTTGCCTTTGGAGACATGTCTAGCAAGAAGTTATTGTGGTCAGAGGTTTCTACCTGTTCTCTAGGATTTTGATGGATTCCTGTCTCTCATTTAAATCTTACTTCCATTTTGAGTTTGTCTTTGTGTATGGTGTAAGAAAGTGGTCCAGTTTCATTCTTCTGCATGTGATTGTCCAATTTTCCCCAGCACAATTTATCATAATATGTTCTGATAATCGTTTATATTTCTTTGGTGTTGCTTATGGTCTCTCCTTTTTCATTCATGATTTTATTTATTTGTGACCTTTCTGTTTTCTTTTTATAAGTCTGGCCAGGGGTTTATCAATCTCATTAATTCTTTCAAAGAACCAGCTCCAGGGACACCTGGGTGACTCAGTGGTTGAGCATCTGCCTTTGGCTCAGGTCATGATCCCAGTGTCTGGGATTGAGTCCCACATTGGGCTCCCTACAAGGAGCCTGTTTCTCCCTCTGCCTTTGTCTCTGCCTTTCTCTTTCTATCTGTCATGAATAAATAAATAAAATCTTTAAAAAGTAAAAACACAAACAAGGAACCAGCTCCTAGTTTTGTTGGTCTGTTCTACTGGTTTTTTGGTTTCTATTTCATTGTTTCTGCTCTAAACTTTATTGATTCCCTTCTCCTGCTAGGTTTAGGCTTATCTACTATTCTTTCTCCAGCTCCTTTAGCTGTAAGATTAACTTGTGTATTTGAGACCTTTCTTGTTTCTCGAGAAAGGCTTGTATTGTTATCTATTTCCCTCTCAGGATTGCCTTTGTTGCATCCCAAAGATTCTGAACAGTTGTGTTTTCATTTTCATTTGTTTCCATGAATTTAAAAAAATTCTTCTTAAATTTCTTCTTTAACTCATTCATTCTTTAGTATGATGCTCTTTACCTTCCGTGTGTTTGAGTCTTTCCAAATTTTCTCTTGTGATTGAGTTCCAGTTTCATAGCATTGTGGTTTGAGAATATAAAGGGAATGATCCTAATCTTTCAGTAGCAGTATAGACCTGATTTGTGTCCCAGTATGTGACCTATTTTGGAGATTGTTCCATGTGTACTCAAGAAGAATGTGTATTCTGTTGTTTTAGGATAGAATGTTCTGAATATGTGTGCGGCCCATCTGTTCAAGTGTGTCATTCAAAGCCATTGTCTCCTTGCTGATATTCTGCTTAGATTATCTGTCCATTGCAATAGGTGGGGTTTTCAAGTCCTCTACTATTATTGTATTATTATCAATGGGTTTCTTCAATTTTGTTATTAACTGATATATACAATTGACTGTCTCATCTTAGAGGCATAATATTTACAATTGTTAATTCTTCTTTTAGATAGACCCTTTAATTATGATATAGTGTCCTTCTTCATCTCTTATTACAGTCTTTGGTAAAATCTAATTTGTCTGATATTAGGTTTGCCACCCCAGTTTTCTTTCAATGTCCATTAGGATGATAAATATTTTTCCACCCCCTCATTTTCAATCTGGAAGTGTCTTTGGGTCTAAAATGAGTCTCTTGCAGACAGCATATTGGTGAGTCTTACTTTTTTATCCAACCTGATACCCTATGTCTTTTGATTGGAGCATTTAGCTCATTACATTCAGAGTATTGAAAGATATGAATTTAATGACATTGTGCTACATATAAAGTCCCTGTTTCTATAGATTGCCTCTGCTCTTCTTGGCTTGTGTTACTTTCAGGCTCTCTCTTTGCTTAAAAGATTGAACAGTGAATTGACATCATCATTTTCAATTTTATATCAATGTTTTTTTCACTATGAATGTTTTCATTATCTCCCTTTAAAAGATGAATATAATAAATACCTTTTGAAAGCTGTGCAAATACAAACTTAGGTGCTCTGTCAGTGTCCTTTAGCTGAACATGATGAGGGGGTGATGATCAAAAGTCTGCAGTAGATGAAAGTAGCATATTTGTGGTTATCTCTACATCATTTGTCTGTCTGTCTATGTATCTATCTATCCATCAATCAATCATCTACCTATCTATTGGTTGTCTTCTGCACTAAACTTCAACTGTCTTAATTTTAGTCTCCTGTGTTCTGGATTTTATTGTTTGTTGGCTATGTAAATTTCATCTCAGGCATCAAGTTAAAACCAATCAATGAACTAAAACAGACAAAAACCACTACTACCTAAGGCAACAAGTGCAAACTTGCAGTTACTTTCCTTCTTTATCTATTAAGAATACTTGGAAAAAGAAAAACATATCAGTTATTTGTCACACTGTTTCTCTTATTTCTAATCACCTTTCCCCTTCCAATTGCATAGAGATCCAACAGGTCAGATAACAGACCTTTTTCCTATCTTGGGTTGGCATGAGAACATGCTTGTGCATGTGATTAGGGTTGGAGAGTTGGATTCATGCTGGGCTTTCTCCATGTTTGGGCTCTCTCCATGGTCCTGGTATCCCTCCATGTTTCCCACCACTTGCTGGAACTCAAAGGATTAAAAGATAACCTTAATTAAATTCCTTCTTCCTTGCTAAGTGAAGAAGGCACAGGTTTTTTTGCATGAAGGTCGCTGAACTAATATCACATTGTCCTCTAAGCCAGCCCAAATCTGAGCTGAAGTCTAAAATCCTCAACTCTGTAGGAAAATTTTAGTTTCTAAAAATTTGGCTTCTATCATGGTGATATTGAGAGTGGGTGTACCAGTGACTTCTTGATTTTACATGGGTTTCGGTTTTAATCGCACTTAATATGATTTTATAAGATTTACAACTCTTTGGCTCAATGCTCTGTGTGCTTTTAGCATGAAGGAGTTCAATCTACAGTGTTGCTTCAGATTGTGATTGAATCTGGACCAAAGTAGGAGTTAATATTTTCATTGGTAAATATAGCAGGGGTATCCAGGTAATTCTGCTTCCAACTCTGGTATTAAAACTTATTATATAAATATTAAGCATCTACTACTAAGTGTTACTATAACACATTTCCTTACTGATGGCACATGAAATGTAAAAAAAAAAGTGCTGATTATTTTGAAGTACAATATGATTGGAAAACTAGATAAGAAAACTAATATATATTTCAAGAGCTGACTATCTCATTTAAATATTATAAAAAAAATTCAGAATAGTAACTCACATTCACATTTTATTGACCAAGAATCTGAGCTTATAGAGTTTAAGTGATTTGTTCAAATCTCATTGAGTTGTCAGTAAAATTGGGATTTAAGCTTGAGTTTTCTGATTTCATATCTGTATCTTTTTCAATTAATTATACTGTGGTTGCATATTTTTAAAAATTATTTTAGGGGATTCCTGGGTGGCTCAGTGCTTTGGTGTCTGCCTTTGACCCAGGGCATGATCCTGGAGTCCCAGGACATCAGGCTTCCAGCGTGGAACCTGCTTCACCCTCTGCCTGTGTCTCTGCCTCTGTCTCTCTCTCTCTGTGTGTCTTTCATGAATAAATAAATAAAATCTTTTTAAAAAATTATTTTTTTTTTCAGTTTTCAATGAATTGTCTGCCAAGAAATTTTCCCATTATCTTTATTATGGGGCAGAATTAGAGTTAAGAAATACTATTATAAACTTATGTCCCATGTTCTAGCTTATGGTAAAAATGAAATCCTATTTACATTAATAATATTAGGGATCCCTGGGTGGCGCAGTGGTTTGGCACCTGCCTTTGGCCCAGGGCGCTATCCTGGAGACCCAGGATTGAATCCCACGTTGGGCTCCCAGTGCATGGAGCCTGCTTCTCCCTCTGCCTGTGCCTCTGCCTCTCTCTCTCTGTGTGTGACTATCATAAATAAACAAAAATTTAAAATAATAATAATAATTAATAATAATAATAATAATAATAATATCAGTGGCTCCATACTTTTAGCCTTATCTGAGAGAATATTCTCTTTCAGATGGATAGCCTGTCTAGAGTAATAATCTTTGAGGTTCCTAAACCCAACATTTCACTCTCAAATATTCCTTCCTATCTATTGGAGTAGGTGCTACAGCCTGCCATTTTATGAATATTTGCTTCTATTTTTTTTTTTTTTTATGATAGTCACAGAGAGAGAGAGAGGCAGAGACACAGGCAGAGGGAGAAGCAGGCTCCATGCACCGGGAGCCCGACGTGGGATTCGATCCTGGGTCTCCAGGATCGCGCTCTGGGCCAAAGGCAGGCGCCAAACCGCTGCGCCACCCAGGGATCCCTGAATATTTGCTTCTAAAAGGACCCTTGGCCAAGTCTCTGGCCAGAGTCTTGCTGCCAACAAGTAGAAAATAAGCAAGGACCCCTTCCATGTCTGCCCAACACCACTGTCGGGGCTTCTTAGAACTTCCCATGAAAGAGCACATTTTAAGTGTCCTTCACAGAAGAAAACTTGAAGAAAGGGAAGTTGTGGACTGTGTTGCTCCTGGGTAGAAGTGATCCTGAAAAGAATCAGCATTGTACAGAGGGAAATAGAGTCTCAGGTCTTCTGAGATGGGGTCTCTGCTAGCATCAGTGGTCTGAGTGGTGTAGGAAGGAGAAGGAAGAAAAGGATCCTCCTCACCTAACCCGTTTAGTTCCCTGTGAGATATGGTTTTGAGGGTTTGAGGAACCTGTTGACTTCCTGAGCCCTGGGCTTGCCAACAGCGCCACAGTGCTGGAAAAAGAGCTTTGCAACCTCAGCAATATACTGAGTTTGTAACAGGTCCCTGGGTGCCGGTGCTTCCCTTCTTTGGGAGCAGTGGGAAGAAGGTATCACAATCCTTTCCTGTGGATGATTCCATTTTAGACTACCTTAAGCTCTCAAAGAAATTCTACAACATTGAACTCTGGAAGGAAAAAAAAAAGGTGGTTTAGATGTTATGATTATTTCTTTTACAAGAAATTCTTTGTTTTTTTTTAAGCAGAGATTCCCAGTTTCTCAAGTAGCAACCAGCAACAAATGGCAATACAAGAAAAGGGAGTATATGCCAAATTAAAAACTATATCTGTTACACTTATATGTAATACATTATATGATGATAATACAGTGTTTTTTTTTAAACAAATACTGGCATTTTGAAAATTGTAAATGATTAAACTTTGTTGGGCATCTGGATGGCTCAGTCAGTTAAGCATCTCTTGATTTGGGCTCAGGTCATGATCTCAGGATCATGAAACCGAGCCCTGTGTTGGGCTCCATGCTGGGCTGACTTAATAATGACTATATTCAACAATATCCAAGCCTTAAAATATGCTGGTATTTCATTTTAAATAAACTATACTTTTTTTCCTAAGTAACAGTTGTTAATTTAGAAAGACAGTGGAGAACTAGAAAATGCAAATTTTTCAGTTGAAAAAAAAATATCTTTGATCCAACCTCTGGAAACATAAAAAAATGTGTTTCTAATTAAATATATCACCATAGTGAACTTGAACACCTTTGACAATATAATATTGAGAATAGGTTATACCTTGTCTGACAATACATTTTTTTAACTTTTATTTATCTATGATAGTCACACAGAGAGAGAGAGAGAGGCAGAGATACAGGCAGAAGGAGAAGCAGGCTCCATGCACCAGGAGCCCGACGTGGGATTCGATCCCGGGTCTCCAGGATCGCGCCCTGGGCCAAAGGCAGGCGCCAAACTGCTGCGCCACCCAGGGATCCCTGGCAATACATTTTTAAGAGGCATTTTGTCTTAATATATTTGGCCTTGATAATTAACAATTAATGCTTTTATTTTTTATTTTATTTTTTTTTCAATTAATGCTTTTAAAAACATACTTTAATTTTATTGGTGCAGAAAGTATGGATCCTAAAAGTTAGTTGTCTCCTATAGTAAAGTCCTTTTGCAACCTAGTGCTTGCTGCGTAATAGCAATATACAATCTTTTCTATTAAGAAAGAAACCTTTATTTTCTTGGTCTTTTTTTTTAAAATTTTTTAACTTTTATTTATTTATGATAGTCACACACACACAGAGAGAGAGAGAGAGAGAGAGCGAGAGGCAGAGACACAGGCAGAGGGAGAAGCAGGCTCCATGCACCGGGAGCCCGACATGGGATTCGATCCTGGATCTCCAGGATCGCGCCCTGGGCCAAAGGCAGGCGCCAAACCGCTGTGCCACCCAGGGATCCCTATTTTCTTGGTCTTTGAGATATAAGGTGATTTTTCTTCTTCTGAAGCAAGTGACTGAATGTGCAGTTTTATGTATGGATCTGAGGCTGCTGTGTTATCACAGTGAGACAGCTGGGAAAGCAGATAGACTCTCAGTGTCAGCCATATCAGCTGTATTATGTGGGAAGAAGTAGCAGCCAGAGCACTTCAATCATGGCCATGTAAAATATTGTGCAGGTAGGAATGAGGGATGAAAGTGATTCTTGTTAATTCATTGAATGTTGCTATTAATGTGGCTTTAATAAAATAAAGAGGCAGACAGAGTGAGTTTGAGCTACTGCAAAGTGGGTAAGAGTAGATAGTAAGGCCATGGGAGAGGTGATTCAGAAAACAGTGTTAGAATTTGGGGAGCTAAAAGGTAGACCATGGCTTGTTTATCCAGTCACCTGTTAAAGGACATTTGGATGGTCCAGGCGTTGACTCTCATTCTAAAGTGGCTTCTTCAAGCTAACTCTAGGCTTCTGAGGGTTTATGGGCCTCCCATACCTCTGGGCTTCTTTACTATTCTTTTCTTTACTATACTGATATCATCTTCTTAGTCTTTTGATCTATATGGCCACTGAAAATTTAAGAACAGTGCTTCCATTTTACCTCTTCTACTATGGGTGGTGTGCCACCGCCTTAGGTCATGTGTGAAATAGCCACAGTTGTTTTTTTTTCCAAAAGCTTACCAGCTTCCCCTACCAAATCCAGTCAAGTTTGCCATCAGACCCAACAATTTGGACTTTCCCCTACCTATCTGTAGGTTAGAGAATAAATCTTCCTACCTCCCAGCATGCCTGGAAGCTCAGCTCCAGGGGGAAAGGGAACCCTCCCCCGTTCTTCTTTCCCTTTTCTCTCTACAATAAAAGTGAAGCATAAGAGGAAAGCTTTGGGTTTCCATCTCTACATTTCATATTTTCCTCCTTTGGATTCTGGGTGTATAATAGAACTCTATAATCCAATCTTCTAGTCTGTCTCTATAGAGGGAATGAAACATCTTTCAAATCTATTACCTTGCTGAGGATTCAACAGCTTTATGTTACGTATAAGAAACTCAATAGTAATTCCCCCTCTTTGAATTCTTGTTTGAGCAATTCTAATCACCCCCTAACCCTATCCATCAAGAGATAAATACATCTTGATTACTGGAGAAAAGATTAAGTACATTAAATACAAGGGTAAGACATATTCATTTGGCTTAAAATATTCTTCTAAGTATATGTATATAAAGATTTTTATTGTGTATAAGGATTTTTAGTAGCAACACTGAAAACAGTTTGAAATTATTTTAAATGGCGACGGAGAAAGATTGAGCAGTTTTATTACATTCACAGTAAGGATTATCATTCAACTATTAAAAAAGAATGAGAACTAAATGTACATAAATGTTATAGAAAACTATGTAAATCATGATTCCATTAAAAAATTAAATAAAATCTCCTGCAGAAGTGTATACATAATTCTCTATGTTAGTGAAAATATATAAAACCCGTGGAACAACAACAACAACAAAACGCAGTCCAACCTGTCAACTTTAGGTACTCGCAGTGGGATTGAAGAGGTTAAGGAATACCATTGACTTTCTGAAAATTTTATGCCTCTAAAATTGAATGTAAACATGTTTATAATGAAGTAAAATTAAGTTTTAAAATAAAAAAGAGAAAAAAATAAAATGAAAGCCTTATTAGGCATTGCTATAAACTGAATTTTGTCCCCACATTTTTGTGTTGAAGGAGTAACCATAGTGTGATGTTATTTGGAGTTGAGGCCTTTGAGAGGTTATTGGATTTAAGTGGGATCATGAGTGAGGGGACTTCAGGATGGGATTACTGCTCTTGTGAGGAGGGACACTAAAGAGCTTTCCTGTCTCTCTCTCTCTTCCTGCCAGGACAGGACAAAAGGAGAAGGTTGCTTTCTGCAATCCTAAGAGAGTCCTCACTGGGGAATTGGATTGGCCAGCATCTGGATCTTAGACAGCTTCCAGAACTGGGAGAAATGAATTCCTGTTTCTTATGCCCCTCAGTCTTTGGTATTTTGTTATATAGCAGCCTGAGCAGATTAAAATATTGGTACTGAGAAGTGTGGCAATGCTGTAACAAATACCTCAATATGTGGAAATGACTGGAGCTAGATAATGAAGAGTTTTGAAGTGCAAGTTAGAAATGTGGATGTTAAAGTGTTGAAGGAATCATTTGGTTCCTCCTAACTGCTTTTAGTAAAATACATGAAGAAAAAAATAAATTGAAGAAGGAATTATTAAATAAAAAGAAATCAGAACTAACTATTTTAAAATATATATATTCAATCTGGGGACGCCTGGGTGGCTCAGTGGTTGAGTGTCTGCCTTTGGCTCAGGGCATGATCCTGGAGCCCCAGGATCAAGTCCCGCATCGGGCTCCCTGCATGAAGCCTGCTTTTCCCTCTGCCTATGTCTCTGCCTCTCTCTCCCTCTTTCTCAAATAAATAAATTAATAATAAATAATTATTATATTATTATAATAAATAATTCTATTTATATTGCAGAAAATGAGAAAGTGTGTCTGGAAGACAGCACCGAAGATGTTGGACTGTCACTTGATAAGTAGATTATGGGGTCATCCCATCAGAAACACTGTGCATTTGAACTGAAGGGGACAGAGACGGGATAAAGTGAAGGGAGGTTGTCAGACTTCTTAGATATGACAGGGCTGGGCCATGGGGCTATTTGGATGTGATTGTGTGTGCTTTTCCAAGACAAGGGGAAAAATGAACCAAGGAATTTAGAGATCACTGGAGCTGCCCTCATGATTTCAAAGTGTGTGTGTGTGTGTGTGTGTGTGTGTGTGTGTGTGTATGAGAGAGGAGGGGGCTGTTTTGGTTTCAATAGGTGAGACGATTGCCACTTGGAACACTGGGAGGTGAGCTTCTTGGAATCTCAGGAGTTTGCCCATGGCCTAGCAGAGCCTTCGGGAAATAAGACCTGCTCCAGTGGGTTTGGAACGTATAGTACAGAACCAAAGAGGGTTATTTTCAAGCTTCAAGATCTAGCAATTAACCTTCTGTTTTGGGCTTGCTTGAGACCTATCACCCCTCTTTCTTTCCCTTTTTCTATTTTGAAAAAGAATGTCCATCCTATGTCTGTTCCACCATTATATTTTAGAAGCACAGCTCTTGTTTCACAGGTGCATCACTGGAGAGGAATCTTGCCTCAGATCTGGAATCTCACTCATTTTATATGACTTATGTTTTATTTAAATAAGACTTTGGGCTTTAGATTTTAGAGCTGATGCTGGAATGAATTAAGACTTCTGTGGATATTGGGATGGAATGCAAGTGATAAGACATGAACTCAGGGGTCAGAAACAGAAGACTATGGACTGAATTGTGTTCCTCAAACTCCATATGTTGAAGCCCTAACCCCCAATGTGATGGCATTTGGAGATGAAGCTTTTGGAAGATAATTAGGTTTAGATGAGATCATGAAGATGAAGCCATCATGATCAGGTTAGTGCCTTTTTAAGAAGACATACCAACAAGATTTCTTTCTCTTTCTTTCTGCCATGAGATGACAGCATGGGAAGGTGGCCATCAGCAAGCCCAGAGGAGACTCTGACCAGGGAACCTAATCCCCTGGTTGTCCTTGGACTTCCCAGCCTCCAGAGTTTGCATAATAAGTTCCTTTTGTTTTAGGCATCTGGTCTGTAGTATTTTGTTTTGGCAACTGAGTTGACTAAGGTAGATGTATAAAAATACATGAATGGAACTGATGTTGACACCTGCACCCCAATATTCATAGCAGCAATGTCCAAAATAGCCAAACTGTAGAAGGAGCTGAGATGTCCTTTGTCAGATGAATGGATAATGAAGATGTGGTATACACACACACACACACACACATACACACACAATGGAATACTACACAGCCATCAGAAAGGATGAATACCTACCTACCATTTGCTTTGATGTGGATGGACCTGGAGGGCATTATTTTGAGTGAAATAAGTCAATCAGAGAAAGACAATTATCATATGGTCTCACTCAAATGTGGAATATAAGAAATAGTGAAAGGTACCATAAGAGAGTGAGGGAAACTGAATAGGGAAAATAGAGAGGAAGATAAAACAAAAAGTATATATTATCGTACTGTATTTTTCTTTTGATTATCTGGGGCTTCTGTTTTATTAAAAATAGCTCATTTATTTTTTAATGGTTTAATTTATGCTTTTATATATTCTCCAAATGTCCTGCATTACTTTAATAATCATAACATAATATATTTTATTATGTTTTGTAGGCAAGTTTCATTTTTAATAAAATGAAATCATAGTATTATCTAAATTGCTCAGAGAGAAGGTTCACATAGCTAGTTGGTAGCAGTATTAGGATAAAAGGTGAGAACCCAAACTTATTTCCATGTATTTTCCATAATAACATGCTTTTTCTTAAAAAGTTATGTGTTGTCATTCTGCAATAGCAGGAGATTAACAATGATGGTATTTGAAGGCAATATGTTCTAAAATTTAGAGATTAATTGTATCAGTATAAAAATTTAAACAGTATATTACCTTCCATAAAATACTGATAACCTAAAAAAAATACTGATAACCTCTTAAACAAGACCTAGAAATCCAAAGTTTAGAGAGTCCAAATACATAAGTATTACATTTCAAATCAATGAGAGCTATTGTGTGGCAAAATGTATACATATTTTGTATGTTCTTTGTGTGTGGGTTTGTGTGTACGCTTATTAGTATTATGAATAAAAAGAAATGGAATGGCATAGAAGTTTCTTGATAGCATAAAAGTAGGAACAGGACTGTAGGCCTATATCGTTGCATGAGCATCTGATTTTTCCTCATGATTTTTAGAATATGCAAAAGCTGACCCTCTAATTCTCCCACATTAATATTCAGTTATAGGATTGTTTTGTATCACTATATTTCTTCTTTACCTTCCAAATCATAACCTACATGTCTATACGTTCATAGATAGAAAAATTTGAAAATCAAACCTAGATATCTGTGTACTTAAATGGAAATGAAACCCAAACTATTGTTTGTGCTAAATGATAATCAGTTATTATGTAAAATTCAGTAAGTGTTGTCTTGAATGTGGTCATATCCTAAATCACTTTCATGGGCACAGTGAAAGGTAAGAGTGTTGACTTCCTGGACCATTGAGGAACATGATAAAGAAACAACCAGGGAAAACAGAGAAATTGAAATGGCTGGAGAGACATAGACCCTCCATAGAACAGGTCAGTGGAGCCAGATTGTCTGAGTTTGAAGATTGGCTCTACAGTCTATACTGTGTGCATGATGAAGATAATTTAATTAATTTTTCTATATTGGTTTCTTCATCTGTAAAATGGAGATAGTAATTTCATTTCCTGCTTCAAGTACATGAGAACCACTCCATAATCTGAATAGTTCTGTAATACATTTTTTTCTCATAAATTTGGTACTAAAATTCAACAAGCAACAGAACTGGACTAGAATGTCTTTCATTTGCTATTCACAGATATTTTATTACATTTATTTATTCATTATTTATTTATTTATTTTTTGGTGACTTTGAGTTCAGTCACACTGGGAAAATATAAACAAGTAAACAAGTGTTGTAACTCCCACTACACCCCCCAACCAAGGTGTTATATAGAGAAGAGTAAAGGGAATATTTATTATAATCAGTAGTGCATAAAATGAAATTACTGCCTACATCTGATTGTCTGATCATTGCCGATTTTTTAGATGACTTTTACAAATAGAGTATCTAACTGAAATATCTAAAGAATATAATATGGGAAATAAATGTCTTCTCTCTTAAGGAAACAGTAAAAGAAATGGTTAAAGCTTCTCAGTGACCATGATAACCAAAACCTAATTAAAAAAAAAAAAAGAGAGAGAAAGAAAACGCGATCCTATGGAAAAATCAAAACAAAACAAAAAACAAAATTAAGATTTCAATTGTGTGTTGAGTGAGTGGACTCAACATCCAGGAAGTGAGCCTGAGTTACTGACTGCTACATGGAACACAAAAAAAATCAAGGATAACATACTATAATGAGATGAATATTGAGTGTGTTAACATCTTTTAATTAAAATAAATTGAGAAAATAATCATGTACCTGAAGACTTGAACTAATTTTTTATAAATTATAAGAAAAAATTAAATAGCAAACATCTTAGCTAAATGAATAGTTGGTGGGCAGAAAGACAGAGAGAGGGAAAAAGTTTATTTATCACCATAGTGATGGGCTGAGTCTAGGGAATAGTAGATACCTGTCTTAGAAAACACAGTAGCTAGAGTTGTTCTTTTTTTCTTTCTTTTTAATTTTTTTATAATGATACTTCAGCCATCAGAACTCCTCTAAGATTAGAGATATTGGGAAATTAACTCATAATATATTCTGTTTCTTGAGAGAACTTGTTTGCTTCCTTTCTTATATCCCCAAATTATTTTTTAAAACTTTATTTATTTATTTATTTTAAATTCTATATTAAATTACATATAGTGTATTATTAGTTTCAGAGGTAGAGTTTTGTGATTCATCAGTTGGATATAACACTCAGTACTCATTACATCATGTGCCCTCCTTCATGCCCATCCCCTAGTGACACCATCCCCTCGCCCATCTCCCTTCCAGCAACCCTCAGTTTGTTTCTTGTAATTAAGAGTCTCTTATGGTTTGTCTCCCTCTCTCATTTCATCTTACTTATTTTCCTCCCTGCCCCTATGATCCTCTGTTTTGTTTCTAAAATTCCACATGAGTGAGATCATATGATAATTATCTTTCTCTAGTTGACCATTTTCACTGAGCATAATATCCTCTAGTTATATCCACTTCATTGCAGATGGTAAGATTTCATTTTTCTGAAAGCTGAGTAATATTTCATTATATACACACACATACACACACACACACATAAATATGATACATCTTCTTTATCCATCTTCTTTATCTGTCAATGGACATTAAAGCTCTTTCCGTAGTTTAGCTATTGTGGTCATTGCTGCTATAAGCATTGGGGTGCAGGTGCCCCTTCATATCACTACATTTGTATCTTTGGGGTAAATACCTAGTAGTGCAATTTCTGGGTCATTGGGTGGCTGTATTTTCAACTTCTTGAGGAAACTCCACACTGTTTTCCACAGTGGCTGCTCCAGTTTGCATTCCCACCAACAGTGTAGGAGGGTTCCCCTTTATCCACATCCTCATCAGCATCTGTCATTTCCTGATTTGTTAATTTTATCCATTCTCACTGGTATTCTCACTGGTATTCTCATTGTGGCTTTGAAATGTATTTCCCTGATGGCAAGTGAGGTGGAGCATTTTTTTCATGTGTCTGTTGGCCACATGTAGGTCTTCTTTGACGAAATGTCTGTCATGCCTTCTGCCCAATTCTTGACTGGATTATTTTTGGAAGGAGCTGTTGAGTTTTATAAGTTCTTTTGGATATTTCATACTAGTTCTTTATCTGATATATACTTTGCAAATAATAGTCTTTGATTTAAAATCCAATTTGTGTGATATAAGAATTGCTACCACAGCTTTATTTGATATCCATTAGCATGATAAATGGTTCTTCACCTCTCACTTTCAATCTGCAGGTATTTTCATGTCTAAAATGAGTCTCTTAGGGTGTCTGGGTGTCTCAATTGGTTAAGCATCTGCCTTCAGCTCAGGTCATGATACCAGGGTCCTTGGAGAAAGCCCTACATCTGGGCTTCCCGCACAGCAGAAGTCTGCATCTCCCTCTTCCTTTGCTGCTCCCTCTCCCTCTCAATGTGTTTGTGCTCTCTCTCTGTCAAAAAAAATAAATAAAATATTTTAAAAAATAAAATAAAATGAGTCTCTTACAGACAGCATATTGGTGAGTCTTGAGTCCTGCTTTTTTTTTTTTTTTTTTTTTTTTTAATCTGATACCTTGTGTCTTTTGATTGGGGCATTTAACTCATTTACATTCAGAGTAACAATAGAAAGTTACGAATTTAGTGCCACTGTATTACCTGTAAAGTCAACGTTTCTGTAGATTTTCTGTTCCTTTCTGGTCTATGTTACATTTGGGCTGTCTTTTCACTTAAAGGATCCCTTTTAATATTTCCTGCAGAGCTGGTGTAGTGATCACAAATTCTTTTAGTTTCTGTTTGGCCTGGAAGCTATCTCTCCTTCCATTCAGAATGACAGTCTTGGGGATCCCTGGGTGGCTCAGCGGTTTGGCACCTGCCTTTGGCCCAGGGCGCGATCCTGGAGTCCCAGGATCGAGTCCTGTGTCAGGCTCCTGTTATGGAGCCTGCTTCTCCCTCCTCCTGTGTCTCTGCCTCTCTCTCCCTCTCTATGTCTATCATAAATAAACACATCTTTAAAAAAATAAAGTTACACAGCTAGTATAAAAAAAATGACAGTCTTGCTGGATAAAGTATTCCTGGCTGCTTATTTTTCTCATACTCAATATACTCAATATACCATACTAGCCCTTTCTGGATCTTTGTGGATAGGTCTGATACCAGTCTAATGTTTCTACTCTTGTAGGTTAAGGACCTCTTGTCCTGTGCAGCTCTCAGGATTTTCTCTTTATCTTTGAAATTTGCAAAAATCACTATTACATATTGTGGTGTCAAACTATTTTTATTAATTTTGAGGGGAGTTCTCTGTGCCTCCTGGTCTTGAATCTTGTTTCCTTACCCAGATTAGGGGAGCGCTTTAGCTATAATTTGTTTAAATATACTTTATGGCCCTCTCTCTCTTTGCCCTTCCTCTCAGACCCCAATTATTCTAATATTCTAATATTGTCTAATATTGTCTTGCTTTATGCTCTTGTTGAACTATCAAATTCTGCCCTCACAATCCACTGGTTGTTTGTCTCTCCTTTTCTAAACTTCTTTATACTGCATCATTTTATTTTCTATTTCACTGACTATCTCTTCGGTCTCATTTATCATAATGGTTAAGCTTCCACTTAAAAATATATATATATTTTATATATTTATTCAGGAGAGACATGGGCAGACACATAGGCAGAGGGAGAAGGGGGCTCCCTGTGGAGAGCCCAATGTGGGACTAGATCCCAGGACCCCAGGATCACTATCTAGCTGAATGCAAGTGCTCAACCACTGAGCCACCCAGGGGTGGCAAGCCTCCATTTTTTATTGCATCTCAGTAATACCATTTTTAAATTTCAGCCTGAATAGATTTTAGTTCTTTTATTTCTCCAGTGATTCTCTAGTATCTTCCATCCTTTTTTCAAGCTCAACTAGTATCTTTATAATTATTGTTTTGAATTCTAATTCCAATATCTTACTTACATCCATATTTATTAAATTCTTGGCAGGGGGGTACCTGGGTGGGTCAGTGGTTGAGCATCTGCCTTTGGCTCAGGTCATGATCCCAGAGTCCCTGGATCGAGTCCCACATTGGGCTTACTGCATGGAGCCTGCTTCTCCCTCTGCCTTTGTCTCTGCCTCTCTTTCTCTGTGTTTCTCATGAATAAATAAATCAAACCTAAAAAAAAAAATCCTTGGCAGTGAGCAGTGCCTCTTGTTCTCTTTTTTGGGCTGAGTTCTTATCATTATTTGCATAAAAGAATAGGTGAAAGAGAGAGAAAATACAAAAAAATAGCAATAATGACACCAGAAAAAAATTTACTACACAAATCAGAAGTGAACAGAAACCAAGAAGAAAATAAAAAGAAAAGGATAAAAAGAGAGAGCGAGAGAGAGATAAGATCAAGCCAGAAGTTGAACAGAATAATAAACTAGATCCTGGGTGTATTTTGGTTTGTTTTTTAGGAAAAAAAAAAAAAAACAGATCCCAAATACGACAGAAAGAAAAACCTAAATATGTACACAGTGAAAGTTTTCCCACCAAACGCCCATCTGTATGCTGGAATCTCCCGCTGGCCTTCTGCAGGTGGTACCCCATGCATTGATTTTCACGTGTCTTCCCTGGCGGAACTGGCACCACCCTTACCCCCAAGGCTGGGTTGAGTGTAGGCAGCTTTGGAACTGGTGTGGGGGGTGAAAATGGTTTTGCCCCAAGCTCTAGCCCAGAGCTGAAAGTTTGTGCCCCCCATTCCTCAGCGAGCCCTCCCAGAAAAGCAGTCAACCACTCTTTTCTCCTGGTTTCCATCCAATCTCTGTGTTCGTCCAGCCTGTGATCCAGTGTTTTTATCTCAGGCACAGGATCCCATGCTGAGTGTCCAAACCTTAAGGACTCCTGTGATAAGAACCCAGGCTGCTCCTCCAGGGAAGGAGGGGGGTGTCTCTGCTTCTGCCTTTTGCTGGGCCCTCGCTGGGAGAGCAGTCACCTGACTGTGCAACAGTTCTGGGTTTACAGCAACACTGGACAGAAAGTCTGCACCTGGGCTCACTATTTTCAGCCAGCCTCCCCCTCCAGTGCTTGGGAACTGCACTGTACTCAGACACCCCTTTTCTTTTTGTTACCCCTAGGATCCTGAGAACATGCTGTACCACCTGGGATACTATTCTGCTTTGCCTCCTGGGCGCTTTTCAGGCAAAATTCTAAACCTTCTCATTTTGCACTCTGTGGCTAATAACACTTTCTGGTACTCAGCTTATGGAGGCTCCCTTCCCCTGTGGTTTGCCTTCAGATATATTGCCTCAGATGCACATCTTTGCAGCTCCTGTCTTACAAAATGTGGTCACTTTCTATTTGTAGAGTTGTAGCAGTTCTTTCCTCTGATTTCTGGTTGATTTTTCAGGTGTTCAGATGATTTGATAACTATGTAGCCAAATTTCAGGGACCAGACAACTACTCATCCAACATCTTAATGATCTCCTATATCCACAAATCCTTATAATAACCACTTAATAGAAATAAGTGTTTGTACATGTCTTCCTTGCAAACTAAGATATCCTCATTTTATAAAAGTAAATGTCAGTGTATCATTCACTTGAGAGAAAATAGCAAACTTTTTATTGAATTTATTTGGGAATTATGTATTATACTTGATTATCTATAATTGACTCCTATTATTGCTTGGTTTTAAATGTTGTTTTCTATCATGATCACATTTATATAATAGACATATGACATATAAAACTTAGCTAGGTCCATGTCTTTGATTCTACTGATTTTGTTTCCAGGTAAGATTATTAAAAAGTTATTATTTTCAACTGGTATATTTATATAAGCCACTAGAATCACACTAATTAAGTATACATCAAAGCACTTAATTGTTTTCAAATGTTGAATCTAAAGATAAATTAGAAGATAAATTTGCAGCCAAAGATCTATTGTTTGATAAGATTGAATATATCAGCATCTTCTTTACCTTCTGTGAAATATAACATTTCTGGACAAACTGTGTGATATTTATATTTTTCTTATTGTTGGCACTGAGTTCCTTTCAAAGACTAATCTGGCATAGTTTGCTAAATCATGAATTAGAGGTAATCACTCGATTAGCTTGGGTAGCACTATGCAGAAATATATTACATTTAATAAAAAATGCTCCATTTTATACATTTGACATAATCTTGTAACTGTACATTTGAAGCTAGACTAAACCATACTTCTAAAGGATTGTCATTTTTTTCTGCAAAATGAATTATATTTAAATGTAAATTTAGTTTTATGAAACTTAGAAAATATAATTTTTAGTCACATAGAAATTTGAAAAAGGTAATGAAAAGAAATGCTAAAAAGAGCAGGAATAAGCCTTCAAGTCTTAATTAAAGAAAGAATATGTTAGCTGTTCCAAAAATGTCATAGTTATGACAAATTCAGAAATAATTATAATAAAGAAAAAGAGAAAAGGCATGTCATTGTCAAATTCATGTGAAAGGAAAAAATGAACTGATTCAAAATGAGGAAAACCTGCTGGTGGAGGTTTAAAAAGGTCTCTTTAGTAACATTATGCATTATTTCACAAATTTCCTTCTGAAGTCTGGAAATCCTGTCAGATAAAATAAGATAATGATAACTTACTTTGATTTATTAGGTTAAAAATGACTTTTTGTTAATGATAGGAAGTAAATATGTCATGTATAACATATGAATTTTCTAAAGGAAGGACTGTATATGCTTGTTTATTACTTATGTGAGAAACACTATCAGTAATGCAAAAAAGAGTTCATAGTGCCAATAATTGGAGCTATCAAGAGTGTGAGATATGAAGAAATATTTTTGTGTTTCTGTAGACGTACAGCTTTTTGAATAAATTTCGCTGAAATCCTGTGAGGCTAGGCTAAGAACAAGATGTGGGAAGTTAATTCACAACTGTATAGGTACTGAGAGAACTCCAGACAGGTTTTTCTAACTCCAGAGGTATATACTTAATCTCTTAAGGGAAGATAAGGCTCAGAATCGTGGAGCCATCTTAGGTCAGAAAAGCCAGAGACACTGGCTTTATCTGGCCCTTGGAGATATATATTTATATCCCAAAAGTTTAGAGTGAGATCTCAGGATCCTTTACATCCTGTCACCAAAGAGCAAAGGTTTTTCTCCTGCCTTTCAAGGAGGGAGAAGGCGGTAACTGTCTCTTTCTCTTGTAGATAAGCAGATAAAAAATAAATTTTCTCCAATACCCACCTGTAATATAGACTTTTAAATTTATGTAGGATATCTGACTTGGCTTTCATTGCATCACCTTCGGGGCAAGAATTGATGTGAGGAATCATGTGGTCATTATTTTTAAGTATACAATGATAACCTGTTTTCCATCTAGAACACGTTGTATGGGCATTCAGGATAAAATTAATAAAGGTGAGTGAATATTAAAACCCCAACAAAGATAAAGAGCAGATCAAAATAGAAGATGTGTTAATTAACATCTAGGTCCGGGATAGAGTCAGCAAGATTGACGATGTTAAATTTTTGAAAAGCCTTACTTTTTAACTTGTTATAGGTCATTCAACCTTATCAAAACATCAGACTATTTATGGATGATAAAGATTGCTAATATTCACCTGTAATTTAAATTGAATCACATTTAAAATCTGTTGTAAGCCTCAAAGGCAATAAAGTAGAATCCCACTAAAGTGCTTTCTTTATTAGTTTCTATGGTTGTAATTCATATTTTTTAAAGATTTTATTTATTTATTCATAAGAGACAGAGAGAGAGAGAGGCAGAGACACAGGCAGAGGGATAAGGAGGCTCCCTGCAGGGAGCCCGATGTGGGACTCAATCCTGGGACCCGGGATCATGACCTGAGCCAAAGTCAAACGCTCAACCTCTGAGCCACCCAGGCGTCCCGTGTAATTCATATTTTTGTTGTAATTCCACCTTTATAAGGATTAATTATAGCAACATTAATCTGAAAGCGTTTGTGAAGACTTTGCCTTATAGCAACAGTGTTTAATCTCTAAAAACAGTGGGAAAGTTGTTTAGTTACTTTTTATTTATAATTTATTTTTTCTTTTCTTTTCTTTCTTTTCTTTTCTTTTTTAAGATTTTACATGCACACAGAGAAAGAGGCACAGACACAGGCAGAGGGAGAAGCAGGCCCCATGCAGGGAGCCTGACATGGGACTCGATCGCAGGTCTCCGGGATCACATCCTGGACTGAATGTGGTGCTAAAACACTGAGCAACAGGGGCTGCCCTATTATTTGTTTTCATAAATAGTAGATCCAGTGTAGATCCTGCTAGAAAGCAATACTTTAAAAAAGCAACATCTCTAATATTTAATTTTTCTTACCTAGCTTCTTGCTGACTTAATACTTATTGGCAGCTAGACACAAGTATAATTTGAAAATCTGACCCCTGTGGACTGAGGATTGGAAAGTGTGGTTTGCTGTTTTCATGAAATCAGGGAAATCAATTTGAAATCAGATTTTAAAAAGTTCAAACAGATGTTGCTTTAAATGCTGCAAAAAAAAAAAAGACTTGAGAAGGTTTTTACATTGAAATAACTGCTATTTGATCAAATTGGACAGGATTTAAAGATCATACTGCTCAAAAATAAATAAATAAATAAAGATCATACTGCTCAAATCCAGTTTTACTTTTCAGTCCTGTAGTAAGAAATCCTACTAACAAAATATTTAAAGTTCATGTAACATGTATAACTTCAAAGCTTTCATATTGGCCACAACATAGAGTTACATAAGAAATATGTCATGTGTACTTAACAAGAATTATCTGTTTGCAGTGACTGAAAACCATTCAAAAGCCATGCATATATATTCACAGCCAGTACTGTCCTACATCTTGTACCATTTTTTATTGCAAAGATATTAAATGTTAGAGCCAACAACTGGTGCCTCGTAATTTCGATTTTCAAGACACTGATACACTGGTACACATGGCACAGGATTTAATCACTATTCTTATAATGGAAAATTTTCCCTCCCTAAGCTAAGTCTTCTAATATAAAAAAGTCTATGGACTCTGCTTTTACTAGGGCTTCTGGGACACATTACAGATTAACAGATCCAATAAATAGAGTTTTTGTGGAAGGATTTCAGAAGCATCTTTTTTTTTTTTTTTTCACAGCCCTTGGGGCCATCCTGTATTCATGCCTATCAACATTTTTTTTTTTACTTTGTGATTTATTTTCTTTTTTTTTTATTGGTGTTCAATTTACTAACATACAGAATAACACCCAGTGCCCGTCACCCATTCACTCCCACCCCCCGCCCTCCTCCCCTTCTACCACCCCTAGTTCGTTTCCCAGAGTTAGCAGTCTTTACGTTCTGTCTCCCTTTCTGATATTTCCCACACATTTCTTCTCCCTTCCCTTATTTTCCCTTTCACTATTATTTATATTCCCCAAATGAATGAGAACATATAATGTTTGTCCTTCTCCGACTGACTTACTTCACTCAGCATAATACCCTCCAGTTCCATCCACGTTGAAGCAAATGGTGGGTATTTGAAATGATTATATTTCATGCTGTCCTGCTTGGCATTCTGGGAAATGCATGACTACAACCACATCATTTCTCTGAGCTTAAGACACTGAACATTTTTGCCAATGTGCCAGAACTTTTTTCTAAGATAAGTTGGATTGGTTCGCTTTAAAGTAGTGGTTTGAACAAACACATTTATGCCTTTTCTCTCATGAAACCACTGAAAGGGGTGGCTCAGCCAGTTAAGCATCTGCTGGCTCAGGTCATGATATCAGGGTCCTGGGATTGAGCCCCACATTGGGATCCCTGCTCAGCGGGGAGTCTGCTTCTCTTTCCTCCTATGCTGTTCCCCTTGTTTATACTCTCTCTTTCACACTCTCTGTCCCGGTCTCTCTCTCTCTCTCAAATAAATAAAATCTTAAAAAAAAGAAACACCACTAAAGTGAAAGAAAAGGATTTTTAAGATGCTTGACCATGACAGAGTACAAGAAGGAAGATTCAGAAGGAAGATGATGACTGTGATGATTTAGCATGTCCAAGAAGGTTGGATTCTAACCTGGCAATGGGTAAAGTCAAACTATGTCCCCCTTAGAATCTCCAAAAGGCTCTGGGATTGCTAGAATTCAAGACCTATGTGAAGGATGGATAAAGTTAAGACTAATGAGAGGAGCCTTGTTTTAAGGTCTGTTTACAAGACCCATATCCTATCCCTATTCTTTAACCTAAATGACTGCCATCCTGTCTCCTGCCAAAGTTATAAAGATTTATTATTGAGATTTCTCTGAAGAGCATAAACAGATCTCTAGACTGAGAGCAAAAGGCACAATGCGAGGTACAGTTTACATACTAGAAATGAGGACAGAGTGAAAATTTACACAGTGACTATGGAGACTCTGTATCCTTGCTCACTTGATTTCTAGAAAATTGGAAGTAAAGGTTATATCATCCAAATAGGATAATAAAATAATTTGGAATGGAGTCTTTTCTTATGAGACTTAACAATGCTGAGATCAGAGTTCCCCCAATGAATCAGAATATTTCAGCAAAGCTCATAACTGGGGGAAGTCTGGGAAGATGGCATAGGAGGACCCAAGTTCACCTCGTCCAATGGATAAAGCTAGATAACACTCACATCAGTGTAAATAACTCAGAAAACAACCCAAAGACTAGCAGAAAATACTCCACAATGAAAGGTAGGGAAGACACCACAATGAAGAAATTCTAGTGGCAGCAGGTCTCATTTTGCAAACAAACCAGCACACTGGTCTTGTTAAAATACACTGCACCCAGCCAGGAACAGCACTGCCCACAGGAGGCAAGGAGAGCCTCTTCAGACAACTGGACTGAAGGAAAAAGTGGCCAGGACCCCTCAGCAGGGCAGACGTGAGACACATAAGAGACACTCCCTGAACTGCCAGGTCCTGAGGGACAGGGAACCTGCACTGCAGGGCACTACAGGACGTCTTATTCATAAGGCCATTACCTTCAAGAAGAGGAGATGGAGCTCACTTCCCAAACACTCAGGAACAGACACAGAGAGACAGAATGAAAAGAGACAAGAATTTGTCCCAAATGAAACAACAGGACAAAGCCACAGCAAGAGACCTAAGAAAAATGGATATAAGTAGTATTCCAGAAAGAGATTTAAAACAATGATCATAAAGAAACTCACTGCAATTGAGAAAAGAGTGGAAGATATCAGTGAGATCTTTAACAAAGAGATTTTTAAAAATAATCAATCAGAGATGAAAAAAAAAAAACACCAAATGCAATTTCAAATACACTTGATCGGATCAATAGCAGGCTAGAGGAAGCAGAGGAATGAATTGATGACCTTAGAGATAGAATAATAGAAAGTAATCAAACTGAGACGATGAGAGGAAAAAAAAAATCATGCAAAATGAGAATAGTCTTAGGGAACTTGGTGACTCCATCAAGTGTAATAACACGTGCATTATAAGGATCCCAGAAGAAGAAACATAATGAAAAGGAGCAGAAAACTTTTTTAAAGGAATAAAACCTGAAAACTTCTCTAATCTGGTAATCTGGAGGAAGGAAACAGATGACTTTCAGATCCAAGAGGCAGTGGTCCCCTAACAAAATCAACCCAAGCAGGTCCATAGCAAGACACAAAGTAATTAAAATGGCAAAAGGAGCGATAAAGAAAACATTTTGGAAGCAGAAAGAGAAAAGGTAGTTACACACAAGGAAAATCTCTTAAGGCTCAGTTGATTTTTCAGCAGTAACTTTGCAGGCCAGAAGGTGGCATGGTATATTCAGAGTGCTGAAAGGAATAAATCTGGCATCAAGAATACTCTATTCACTCATATGGGGAATATAAGAAATAGTGAAAGGGATTATAAGGAAATGGAGGGAAACTGAGTGGGGAAAAATTAGAGAAGGATACAAAACATGAGAGACTCCTAACTCTGGGAAGCAAAAAAGGGTACTGGAAGGGGTGTTAGGTGTGGGGATGAGGTAATTGAGTGATGGAAATTAAGGAGGGCACCTGATGGAATGAGCACTGGGTGTTATACTATATGTTGGCAGATTGAATTTAGATAAAAAAAAATTTTTAAAAGAATACTCTATCCAGCAAGGCTATAATTCAAAATAGAAGAAGAGATGAAGAATTTCCCAGAAAAACAAAAACTAAAGGAGTTCATGACCACTAAACCAGCCCTGCAAGAAATATTAAAAGTGACTCTTTGAGTGGAAAGGTAAGACCATAAGAGCATAAAACATTGGAAGCAAAAAAGCAATAAAAATGAGTATATTTGTAAAAATCAGTCAGGGGTTTCACAAAATAAAGCATATACTATATGACACTGTATACCTAAAACTCGGAGTGGAGGGAGAAGAGGAAAGAA
This sequence comes from Canis aureus, assembly GCF_053574225.1. NCBI lineage: Eukaryota > Metazoa > Chordata > Mammalia > Carnivora > Canidae > Canis > Canis aureus. The sequence goes on along the minus strand of NC_135637.1, from coordinate 46,491,549 downwards.
TGAATTCAAGCTTAAGTGATCATCAATTTTGTATAGACGGCTATCTACAGAAAATGTTATATATAAATCTGATGATGATCACAAATTTTAAAAAAAGTAATAGATATACAATAAATAAAGAGAATCTAAACATATCACTAAAGAAAGCCTACAAACCATGAAAGAGAGCAAGAGAAGAAAGGATCAGAGAGAAACAAACAAAAAATCCCCACAAAACAAATAACAAAATGGCAATAAATAGATATCTGTCAATAATTACTTTGAATGTAAATGGACTAACCTCTACAATCAAAAGACATAGGGTGACAGTGGTGAAAGAAAAAAACAAAACCAAACCAAAACCAAACCAAAGCAAACCAAGACCTATGTGCTGCCTACATGAGACTCTTTCAGACCTACAGACACTTGCAGATTGTAAGTGAGGGGATAGAGAAACATTAATCATGCAAATGGATGTCAAAGAAAACCAGAGTAGTAATCCTTACATCAAACAAAATAGACTATTTTCTTCAGATAGATCTAGAAGTGGATTGCTGGATCATATGGAAGGTTTTGTTGTTTTGTTTTGTTTTGGTTTGGTTTGGTTTTTGAGAAACTTTGATACTTTTCCAGAGTGGCTGCACCAATTTGCATTCCCACCAAGAGTGTGCAAGAGTGTGCCCTTTTCTCTGTATCTTCACCAAAACTTGTTATTTCGTATATTTTTGATACCAGCCATTCTGACAGGTGTAAGATGATATCCCAATATTCTTTTCTTTTAACTTATTTTATTTAGTATATGTGCTGCCGAAGCGAGCACAACTTATTTTATTTATTTATTTTTTTTAAGATTTTTTTAAATTTATATTCATAGAGACAGAGAGAGAGAGAGAGAGGCAGAGACACAGGCAGAGGGAGAAGCAGGCTCCGTGCAGAGAGCCTGACGTCGGACTCGATCCCAGGTCTCCAGGATCACACCCTAGGCTGCAGGCAATGCTAAACCGCTGCGCCACCAGGGCTGCCCAACTTATTTTATTTAAATTCAATTGTTAAAAAAAAAAATTCAATTGTTAACATACAGTGTATCATTAGTGTTAGATGTAGAGTTCAGTCATTCATCTGTTCAAATTAAACTTTAAAACAAAGACTGTAATAAGAGACAAAGAAGGACACTATATAATAAAAAAGGAGACAATCCAATAAGAGGGATAAAAATTGTAAATATTTATGCACCCAACATTGGGAGAACTCAAACTCAAAAAATAGCTAATAACAAACATGAAAAGACTAATCATTAGTTATATGATAATAGTGGAACTTTATTACCCCATTACATCAATGGGCACATCATCCAAACAGAAAATCAACAAGGAAATTGTGGCTTTCAATGACTGGATGGATTTAACATATATTCAGAACATTCCAAAACAGAAGCATACACAATCTTTTCAAATACAGGTGTAACATTCTCCAGAATAAAGCACACATTAGGTCACAAAACAAGTCTCAAAAAATTCAAAAAGTTGAAGTCTTACCATACATCTTTTCTGACCACAACACTATGAAACTAGAGAGATCATAAGAAAAAAATCTGGAAAGAACACAAATTTATGGAAGCTAAATAACATGCTACTAAATAATGAACGAGTCAACCAAGAAATTAAAGAAATCAGAATTACATGGAAATAAATGAAAATGAAAACACAATGCAAATCTTTGTGATGCTGCAAAAGTACTAACAGGGAAGTTTAGCAATGCAGGCCTACCTCAAGAAGCAAGAAAAATCTCAAATAACCTAACTTTACAACTAAAAGAGCTAGGAAAAGAAGAAAAACAAAACCCAAAACTAGCAGAAGGAGGGAAATAATAACGATTAGAGCATAAATAAATGAAATAGAAACTAAAAACAAACAAACAATAGAACAGATCAATGATACCAGGAGATGATTTTTATGAAAGTTTAACAAAATTAAACTTCTAGGCCTACTCAACAAAAGGAGAGAGAGAGAGAAAGAGAGAGAGAGAGAGAGGGAGGGAGAGAAAGGACTCAAACAAAACCACAAATGAGAGAAAAGAAATAACAACCAACACGACAGAAATACAGACATTTTAAGAGAATGTTATGAAATACTGTGTGTCATCAAATTGGACAACGTAGAGGAAATGGATAAATTCCTAGAAACACAGAAACTACCAAAACTGATACACGAAGAAATAGAAAATTAGAACAGACTGATTATCAGCAAGGGCGTTGCATCTGTAAAAAAACAAACAAAACAAACCAAAAGTCAAGGATCACAGGGTTTCACAGGCTCTTTCATTTTATTTATTTATTTTTTAAAATAAATTTATTTTTTATTGGTGTTCAATAAAGACATATAGAATAACACCCAGTGCTCATCCTGTCAAGTGCCCCACTCAGTGCCCATCACCCATACCCTCCCACCCCCCGCCCTCCTGCCCTTCCACCACCCCTAGTTCGTTTCCCAGAGTTAGGAGTCTTCATGTTCTGTCTCCCTTTCTGATATTTCCCACACATTTCTTCTCCCTTCCCTTATATTCCCTTTCACTATTGTTTATATTCCCCATATGAATGAGACCATATAATGTTTGTCCTTCTCCGATTGACTTGCTTCACTCAGCATAATACCCTCCAGTTCCATCCACGTTGAAGCAAATGGTGGGTATTTGTCATTTCTAATAGCTGAGTAATATTCCACTGTATACATAGACCACATCCTCTTTACCCATCATCTTTCGATGGACACCGAGGCTCCTTCCACAGTTTGGTTATTGTGGACATTGCTGCTAGAAACATCGGGGTGCGGGTGTCCCGGCGTTTCATTGCATCTGAATCTTTGGGGTCAATCCCCAACAGTGCAATTGCTGGGTCGTAGAGCAGATCTATTTTTAACTCTTTGAGGAACCTCCACACAGTTTTCCAGAGTGGCTGCACCAGTTCCCATTCCCACCAACAGTGTAAGAGGGTTCCCTTTTCTTCACATCCTCTCCGACATTTGTGGTTTCCTGCCTTGTTAATTTTCCCCATTCTCACTGGTGTGAGGTGGTATCTCATTGTGGTTTTGATTTGTATTTCCCTGATGGCAAGTGATGTGGAGCATTTTCTCATGTGCATGTTGGCCATGTCTATGTCTTCCTCTGTGAGATTTCTGCTCCTGTCTTTTGCCCATTTCATGATTGGATTATTTGTTTCTTTGGTGTTGAGTTTAATAAGTTCTTTATAGATCTTGGAAACTAGTCCTTTATCTGATACGTCATTTGCAAATATCTTCTCCCATTCTGTAGGTTGTCTTTGAGTTTTGTTGACTGTATCCTTTGCTGTGCAAAAGCTTCTTACCTTGATGAAGTCCCAATAGTTCATTTTTGCTTTTGCTTCTTTTGCCTTCGTGGATGTATCTTGCAAGAAGTTACTGTGGCCAAGTTCAAAAAGGGTGTTGCGTGTGTTCTCCTCTAGTGTTTGGATGGAATCTTGTCTCACATTTAGATCTTTCATCCATTTTGAGTTTATCTTTGTGTGTGGTGTAAAAGAGTGGTCTAGTTTCGTTCTTCTGCATGTGGATGTCCAATTTTCCCAGCACCATTTATTGAAGAGACTGTCTTTCTTCCAATGGATAGTCTTTCCTCCTTTATCAAATATTAGTTGACCATAAAGTTCAGGGTCCACTTCTGGATTCTCTATTCTGTTCCACTGATCTATGTGTCTGTTTTTGTGCCAGTACCACACTGTCTTGATGACCACAGCTTTGTAGTACAACCTGAAATCTGGCATTGTGATGCCCCCAGATATGGTTTTCTTTTTTAAAATTCCCCTGGCTATTCGGGGTCTTTTCTGATTCCACACAAATCTTAAAATAATTTGTTCTAACTCTCTGAAGAAAGTCCATGGTATTTGATAGGGATTGCATTAAACGTGTATATTGCACTGGGTAACATTGACATTTTCACAATATTAATTCTGCCAATCCATGAGCATGGAATATTTTTCCATCTCTTTGTGTCTTCCTCAATTTCTTTCAGAAGTGTTCTATAGTTTTTAGGGTATAGATCCTTTACCTCTTTGGTGAGGTTTATTCCTAGGTATCTTATGCTTTTGGGTGCAATTTTAAATGGGATTGACTCCTTAATTTCTCTTTCTTCAGTTTCATTGTTAGTGTATAGAAATGCCACTGATTTCTGGGCATTGATTTTGTATCCTGCCACGCTACCAAATTGCTGTATGAGTTCTAGCAAACTTGGGGTGGAGACTTTTGGGTTTTCTATGTAGAGTATCATGTCATCGGCGAAGAGGGAGAGTTTGACGACTTCTTTGCCAATTTGAATGCCTTTAATGTCTTTTTGTTGTCTGATTGCTGAGGCTAGGACTTCCAGTACTATATTGAATAGCAGTGGTGAGAGTGGACATCCCTGTCTTGTTCCTGATCTGAGGGGAAAGGCTCCCAGTGCTTCCCCATTGAGAATGATATTTGCTGTGGGCTTTTCGTAGATGGCTTTTAACATGTCGAGGAATGTTCCCTCTATCCCTACACTCTGAAGAGTTTTGATCAGGAATGGATGCTGTATTTTGTCAAATGCTTTCTCTGCATCTAATGAGAGGATCATATGGTTCTTGGCTTTTCTCTTGCTGATATGATGAATCACCTTGATTGTTTTATGGGTGTTGAACCAGCTTTGTGTCCCAGGGATAAATCCTACTTGGTCATGGTGAATAATTTTCTTAATGTACTATTGGATCCTATTGGCCAGTATCTTGTTGAGAATTTTTGCATCCATGTTCATCAGGGATATTGGTCTGTAATTCGAGTTTATCTTTGTGTATGGGGCAAGAGAGGGGTCTAGTTTCATTCTTCTGCATGTGGATGTCCAATTTTCCCAGCACCATTTATTGAAGAGACTGTCTTTCTTCCAATGGATAGTCTTTCCTCCTTTATCGAATATTAGTTGACCATAAAGACATTAAAGGCATTCAAATTGGCAAAGAAGAAGTCAAACTCTCCCTCTTCTCTGATTTGAAGAAGATTGATCATATAGTTGTGGGTCAATTTCTGAGTTTTCTCTTTTGTTCTATTTGTCTATGTGTCTGTTTTTGTGCAAGTACCATACTATCTTGATCACTACAGCTTTGTGTTATAACATAAAGTCCAGAATTGGGATGCCTCTGGCTTTTCTTTTTTCTTTTCTTTTTTTCCCCAAGATTGTTTGGGCTACTCAGCATCTTTTGTGGTTCCATACAGATTTTAGAATTATTTGCTCTAGCTCTGTGAAAACTGTTGGTATTTTGATAGGGATTGCATTACATTTGCAGATTGTTCTGAGTAGTATAGACATTTTAATAGTATTTGTTCTTCCAATCCATGAGTATAGAATATTTTTCCATTTCTTTGTATCTACTTCAATTTCTTTCATCAGTGTTTAATAGTTTTCAGAGTACAGGTCTTTTACCTCTTTGGTTAGGTCTATTCTTAGGTTATCTTGATGGTTTTTGTGGCAAGTGTAAATGGGTTGATTCCCTGATCTCTTTTTCTGCTGCTTTATTGTTGGTGCATAGAAATGCAGTGGATTTCTATATGTTGGTTTTGTATCCTGTGATTTTACTGAATTTATGTATCAGCTTAAGCAATTTTTGGTTCAGTTTTTTAGGTTTTCTATGTAAAACATCATGTCATCTACAAAGAGCAAAAGTTTGACTTCTTCCTTGCCTATTTGGATGCTTTTTATCTTTTTCTTGTCTGATTACTGAGGGTAGGACTTCCAGGACTGTGTTGAACAATAGTGGCGAGAGTGGACATCCCTGTCTTGTTCCTGATCGTAGAGGAAAAGCTCTCAGTTTTCCCCATGAGGATATTAGCTGTGGGTTTTTCATAGATGGCCTTTATTATGGTAAGGTATGTCTCCTCTAACCCTAGTTTGTTAAGGATTCTTTTTTTGAATCATGAATGGATGTTGTACTTAGTCAAATGATTTTCCTGCATCTATTGAAATGATCATATGGTTCTTATCCTCTCTTTTATTAATGTTGTGTAGCACACTGATTGATTTGCAAATATTGAACCACCCTTGCAGGCCAGGAATAAATTTCATGTGATTATGGTGAAAGATTCTTTTACTGTACTGTTGGATTCAGTTTGCTTAGTATTTTATTGAGATTTTATTTCCTATCCATGTTCTCTTTTTTATTAGAGTCTTTATCCAGTTTTGATATCAGGGTCATGCTGGCCTTGTAGAATGAAGTTTGAAGTTTTCCTTCCTTTTCTATTTTTTGGAATAGTTTGAGAAGAACAGGTATTAACTCTTTTTTAAATATTTGGTAGAATTTGCCTGTGAAGCCATCTGGTCCTGGACTTTTGTTTGTTGGGAGATTTTTGATTATTGATTCAGTTTCTTTGCTGGATATGGGTCTGCTCAAGTTTTCTATTTCCTCCTATTTTGGTTTTGGTACTTTTTAAGTTTCTAGGAATTTTTTCATTTGTTTGAGGTTGTTCAATTTGATGGCATATATATAGTCTTTCATAATATTCTCTTCTACTTGTTTGTATTTCTGTTGTGTTGGTTGTGATTTCTCCCCTCACACTGATATTATTTACTTATTTGATTGAATTATTCAGCACTTTGAATATAACATGCACTTTCTCCTGGTCTGCCAGAAGAGTTTCTATTGAGAAAACTCCAGCTAGCCTTATGGGTCACCCTTTGTACATCAAGGAATTATTTTGTCTTGCTACTTTTATGACTTTTTCTTTATCAGTGTATTTTGGAAATTTAATTACAATATGTCTTGGTGTGGGCCACTCTTGTTGATTTTGATGGGAGTTCTCTGTGCATCCTGGATCTGGATGTCTGTTTCCCTCCCTTTTTAACATGGGTTAAAGTTTTCAGCTATTATTTCTTCCAATAAATTTTCTCTGCTCTTTATCTCTCTTCTTCTTCTGGGATTCCCTATAGCAGGAATGCTATTACATTTGGTAAAGTCACTGAATTCCCTAAATCTATTCTCATGTTCCCTAATTCTTCTTTCTCTCTTTTGCTCAGCTTCCTTATTTTCCATTTTGTTGTGCTCTAGGTCACTAATTCATTCCTCTTCTTCTTCTAGCCTACTATTCATTGCATTAAGCCTGTTTCCAATCTCAGTTATTGTATTCTTCATCTCTGACTGATTCTTTTTTAATTAGGACCTCTGTGATAAGGATCCCCTAATGTCTTCCATTCTCCTGTTAAGCCCAATGAGTAGCCTTATGATTGTTGCTTTAAATTCTCCATCAAGGATGTTACTTATACCTCTTTTAATAGGATATCTGGCCATAGCCTTATCTTATTCTTTCATTTGGGATGAATTTGTCCCTTTGGCATTTTATCTAAATACCTCCTTCTTCTGTGTGTTAGAAAAAAGTTATGTTTCCTGTTTTTGAGAGTAGTGGCTTTATGAAGAAGAGGTCATCTAGTATCCAGGGCCTGGCACTTCAGGGAATATCTCTGGTGTGTGCTGCAGGTGCTCTGCTCTTGTCCATTGTCATGTGCTGAGGCTCTCCTTGCCTGCAGTGGGTACTGTTTTGTCCTTGGACAGGATGTGGTTGGTTTCAATTAGGTGTGCTCTGGTGTGCTTGTTAAATGAGACCTGACTATTTCCACTAGAACCGAAGCCCTGCAGGACTTTCTGGCTGGGGATGTGCTATGGGCAGAGGCTTTTACTGGTCATCTGAAGAGGAAGCCCATCATGCTGGGACTGAGGCAAGCTTGACTGAGAAGGGGAGTCCTTCCAGAGATCAGGGGTGTGGGACTTGGTTGGAAACAAGTTAGGTAGCCTGTGTGGCTTCCTGCAGGTGGCTCTGTGTTCATGCTGAAGAGTGAGGGAGTGAAATGATGTGAGCCAGCTACTTTGTCCCTGGAGAGGAACTCCCTGAATGCTGCCTCTCAGGGAAGCCCTCTGAGAAGAGTAAATGATCTTCCTGCTGCATGTCCTAAATGTTTTAGATTGTCATTTCCATACAGTAGCCTTCTCTCCAGGAGTGGGGCAGTGCCCTCTGGGCTCTATCCCAGCCACACCTGCTGACCTATAAAACTGGAGACTTTAGAGACATGGGGTAGATTGGGGCTTGTTCTGACCTTCTGGAGGAGGAGCCTGCTGTGGTAGTTCTGAAGCAAGCTTGATAGAGGAGCTGTCTTGCCAGACCCCAGGGGAACAGGGCTTGGCATAGGTAAATTCTATCAAACCTTTAAAGAAGAGTGCTTATTTTTCCCAAACTATTCCAAAAAATGAGATTGGAAAAAAAAACTTCCAAATCCATTCTATGTGGCCAGTATTATCTTTATATCCACTGTGCTAGGCCTCTTCCCTAGAAGACCAGTAGAAACCCATGCCCAAAAGACATGAAGAGAAATCTCACAGAGGAAGACATAGACATGGCCAACATGCACATGAGAAAGTGCTCTGCATCACTTGCCATCAGGGAAATACAAATCAAAACCACAATGAGATACCACCTCACACCAGTGAGAATGGGGAACATTAACACGGCAGGAAACCACAAATGTCGGAGAGGATGCAGAGAAAAGGGAACCTCTTACACTGTTGGTGGGAATGTGAACTGGTGTAGCCACTCTGGAAAACTGTGTGGAGGTTCCTCAAAGAGTTAAAAATAGACCTGCCCTACGACCCAGCAATTGCACTGTTGGGGATTTACCCCAAAGATACAGATACAATGAAACGCCGGGACACCTGCACCCCGATGTTTCTAGCAGCAATGTCCACAATAGCCAAACTGTGGAAGGAGCCTCGGTGTCCATCAAAAGATGAATGGATAAAGAAGATGTGGTCTATGCATACAATGGAATATTCCTCAGCCATTAGAAATGACAAATACCCACCATTTGCTTCAACGTGGATGGAACTGGAGGGTATTATGCTGAGTGAAGTAAGTCAATCAGAGAAGGACAAACATTGTATGCTCTCATTCATTTGGGGAATATAAACAATAGTGAAAGGGAATATAAGGGAAGGGAGAAGAAATGTGTGGGAAATATCAGAAAGGGAGACAGAACATGAAGACTCCTAACTCTGGGAAACGAACTAAGGGTGGTGGAAGGGGAGGAGGGTGGGGGTGGGGTGAGTGGGTGACGGGCACTGAGGGGGACACTTGACGGGATGAGCACTGGGTGTTATTCTGTATGTTGGTAAATTGAACACCAATAAAAAATAAACTTATTATTAAAAAAAAGAAAGAAACCCATGCCCAAACCAAAATAAAGACACTACAAAAAAGGAAACTAGAAGTTAATATCTTTAATGAATGTAGATGCAAAAAAAAAAAAATCCTCAACAAAATACCAGAAACTGAATCTAAGACATTAGAAAAAAATCATTCATCATTTGATAAAACCCAAATCAGGAGCATGTGGGTGGCTCAGTCAATTAAGTATTTGGTTCTTGGTTTCAGCTCAGGTCATGATCTCAGAGTCATGAGACCTAGCCCTACATAAGGCTCTGCACTCAGTGTGGAGTCTGCTTGAGATTCCCTCCCTCACTCCCTGCCCTCCCTCTGCTCATGCTCTCTCTCTCTCTCTCAAATAAAAAAAAAGAATAAAAAGACAAATCAAATGGGATTAATCCTTGGATGTAAGGGTGGTTCAATATTCTCAAATCAATCAATGTGATACACCACATCAATAATAGAAAATATAAAAACTGTATGATCATTTCAATAAATGCAGAAAAAGCATTTGACAGAGTATAATATCCATTCATGATAATAACTCTCAATAAAGTAGGTCTAGAGAGAACATACCTCAAGATAATGAAGGCTTTAAGTGAAAAACCTACAATTAACATCATATTCAATAGGGAAAAACTGAGAGATTTCCCCTAAGATCAGGAACAACAACAAAAAAAGGTGTCCACTCTCATCACTTTTATTCATCATAGTACTGGAAGTCCCAGCCACAACAATCAAACAACAAAAAGAAATGAAAGGCATTCAAATTAGTAAGGGCGAAGTCAAACTTTCACTATTTGCAGATGACATGATACTCTCTATAGAAAATCCACAGGACTCCACCAAAATACTACCAGAACTTATACATGAATGCAGTAAAGAAACAGGATGCAAAATTAAGGTATAGGAATCTTGGATTTCTATACACTAATCATGAAGCAGCAGAAAGAGAAATTAGCAAAATCCCACTTGGCATTGCACCAAAAATAATAAAATTCCTAGAAATAAACTTAACCAAAGAAATGAAAGACCTGTAATCTGACAGGTATAAAACATTGCTGAAAAAAATTGAAGATGACACAAGGAAATGGAAAGACATTCTATGATCATGGATTGGAAGAATGAATATTGTTAAAATGTCTGTACTACTCAAAGCAATCTACAATTTTAATGCAATCTCTATCAAAATATCAATAACATTTTCACAGAACTAGAACAAATAATTCTAAAATTTGTATGAAACCACAAAATACCCTGAATATCCAAAGCAATCCTGAAAAAGAAGAACAAAACTGGAGGCATTGTAATTCCAGACTTCAAATTATATTATAAGGTTAATATAACCAAAACAGTATGGTACCAGTACAAAAATAGACAGATAGATCATTAGAATAGAAAACCCAGAAATAAACCCACAATTATATGGTCAGTTAAACTTTAGTAAAGGAGAAAAGAATATCTAGTGTGAATAGGGCAGTTTCTTCAATAAATGGTGTTGGGATAACTGGACAGCCACATGTAAAACAGTGTAAGCAGACCAGCTTCATATACAAAAGTAAACAAAATGTACTGAAGACCTAAATGTAAGGCATGAAACTATGAAAATCTTAGAAGGCAGGACTGGCACTAATTTCTCTGACATTGGCTATAATGACATTTTTGTAGATATGTCTCTGGAGGCAAAGGAAGTAAAATCTAAAAATAAACTTTGAGTTACATCAAAATAAAAAGCTTTTGTGTCAAGAGGAAAATAGTCAACAAAACTAAGACAAGCTACTTAATGGGTGAAGATACTTGTAAAAGTCACATCCAATGAAGGGTTAGTATCCAAAATATAGATAGATAGATAGATAGATAGGTAGGTAGATAGATAGATAGATAGATAGGTCGATAGATAGAACTCAACACCAAAGAAACACAAGTAATCCAATTAAAAATGAGAAGATGTCAATAGATATTTCTCCAAAGAAGATAAACAAATTGCCAACAGACACATGAAAAGATGGTCACCATCGCTCATCATAAGGGAAATGGAAATCAGAATTACAATAAGATATCACCTCACACCTGTCGGAATGGCTAAAGTAAAAAACACAGGACATAACATGTGTTAACAAGGATGTGGAGAAAAAGGAACCCTTGTGCATTGTTTGTGGGAATGCAAACTTGTATAGCCACTGTGGAAAACAATATGGAAGCTCTTCAAAGAGTTAAAAATGGAACTACTCTATGATTCAGTAATGGCTGGGTATTTACCCAAAAAATACAACACTAATTTAAAGAGGTACATGCACTACTATGTTTACTGCAGCATTCTTCACAAAACCATTCCAAGTGCCATGGACTGATGAATGAATCAGGAACATATTTTATATATAAAAATATATATAATATATTAATATATCTTTATATATTTTATATATTAATATATATTTATATTAAATATATTAATACACATTTATATAATACATAATTTATATGATTATGTAATATATGGTTATATAATATATAAATATAATATATTATATATAATATATTTATATATTATATATAATATATTTCTAAATATATTTTAATAAATATATATTAATATATATTTTTAATATATATTAATATATAATATATATCAGTAATATATATATTACTGAGCCATAAAGAAGAACAAAATCTTGCCATTTGCAATGACATGGATAAAGCTAGAGTATTATGCCAATCAAAATAAAACAGAGAAAGACAAATATCATATGATTTCACTCATGAGTGGAACTGAAGAAATAAAAAAATGAACAAAGGAGAGAGAGAGAGAGAGAGAGAGGGACAAAGAAACAGTGTCTTAACTAGAGACAACAAACTGATGATTACCAGTGGTGGGGTGGGGTGGGAATGGGTGATATAAGCAATGGGGATTAAATAGTACAATTATCATGATTAGCGCTGAGTCATATATACATCTGTTGATGACTATTTCTACACTTGAAAAGAATATTAACACTGTATATTAACTATACTGAAATTAAAGTTTTTAAAATTTAATTTTAAAAAAGCTTGTAATTAGGGTACCTTAGAAACATAGTTGGTGAAGTGTCTTGCTTTCAGCTCAGGTTGTGATCTCAGGGTCGTAAGATGAAATTCCAAGTTGGGCTCCCTGCTCAGTAGGGAGTCTGCTGGAGATTTTCCCTCCTCACCCTCTGCCCCTCCTGTTCTCTCTCTCTCTCTTTAGTTATGTCAATCAATATGTAAATCTCTAAAAAGAAACCCCAAAAGCTCATAATCAATACACCGCACTCATCGACATGGAAATTCTAATCTACTTTTTATCGAACCACTATACAAAAAGAGGTAAGCAAGAATTACCAGACATTTGAGGATACCTTACATATGGAAGGCAAAGAAAGCAAGCAAAAAAATCACTGGAAGCAGAGTGTTCAGGGAGAAGAAAATTGCAGATGAAATATAGGGAAAAGAGAGAAAGAGAAATCAAGGAACAAGGGAAAGAAGAAATGGAGGTAGGGAGAGAAGAAAACACCTGGCTCTGATGGGTCTTCTGTATGCTCACTATGCATGTGGTAAGGGACAAGGAAAAACTATTAATCCCATAAAGACATACTTACTGTTGGGTTTCTTGGGTACTGAAGGGACTTTCATTGGTTGGCTGAGTGATCCATGGTATGAAGTACCCTTCCTGTATTCATGTGCCGCAGAGTGTGTCATTGGAGAGACATTGACTTTCCTTTAGCATCTGATTCTTGAGTGACTTTATGTACACAGAGGTGTGGGACAGCGAAGCCATAGAGACTACGACTTCAGACTCAGCACTGATCTCATAGGGTAACTGGGCAATTTTAAGATCTCTTCCTGTGTCTCACTTCCAGGTAGTCTGTTGGGTACAAAGCCATCAGTGTGAGCCTACCGTTAGTCACCATGGCCTGCGCACTCTCTCTGCTGGTGTGCACACAGAAAGATTTGCACATGCACACAATTTCTCAGAAGGACTTCTCTCAACAGTTAATCACAGCTAAGGAATTTTATTTCAGGTGATCTCAGTGGTCACGATCTCCTATGTTTATTTATTTTTAGAGATTTATTTACTTACTTATTTGACAGAGAGTGAGAGAGCAAGAGCGAGCACAGGAGCAGGGAGAGTAGGAAAGCTCAGAGTTTTCCACCGAGCAGGGAGCCCAGTGCAGGACTCCATCCCAGGACCGTAGAATCATGACCCCAGCCAAAGGCAGACGCCTCACCAGTGGAGCCACCCTGGTGCCCCATCAGTTTCCTATGTTTAGAAATTAAGTGGGGGCTGGTTCTTGTGAGCATACCTTAGCTACAAATCCCAAAGGCTGGGTGATTTGGACTTTGATCTGGCTGAAATTGGACTCTTCCCATCTTCAATGGTGGTGGGTATCACCTGGATGGGGGGTCAGCCCATTTCTAGAAAACCGTAGTGAATGCCTGCCCAGATATATATTTCACCTTGCTAAATTTCATAGAAATGAGGGGAAATGGCAAGAGTGCACACATACTAAATGTGCTGGAACGACATTTATCAGGGAAAATTTATGGAGACAGCAGTAACAGAAGTGTGTGAGTCTCCTGTTGCTCATTGAATTCTAGGCCAGTGCCAAGAATTCAGCTGGGGTGGAAATCGGACTTGGCAAGAGGCACTCTAACAATTTGGCAGTGGAATTTTAAGTTATGATTAGGGAAGCTCCAGCCCCTCTGGTGTGATTAGTGACTAAGAAACAATGGTAATATGTCTCATCAGAACCTTGTCTCTGGAGACTTTGATTATGGCAGAAGTCTGGCTGTATCCTGGGCCATGAAGTAGATGGAGACTAAGGGTACCCCCATAAGAAGAAACACTCCTGAAGACCCCTTCTTGGATGGAATATACTCATTAAGGATGTGTCCATACCTCTGTCCTGTTTTATATGATAGTTTTTTTTTCCAGGTCCAAACATTATGCCATGTAAGCACGATACTGGCTTGTCTCATTGTAGGATGAGTTCAAATTAGTGTAGCAAAGGTTAACTGATCTGGGCTGAGATTAACTGGTCTTGGCACTGTTTTCTCACATGTTTGGGTGTCCGCTGGCTGTTGGCTTGTCTAGAATGACCTCAGCTTTTTTCTAGATGCCTCATACATGCTTCCAGAAGGCTGGCTTTTTCTTATGGTGATGGCAGAGGTCAAAGAGAGAGCAAGAATAATAATAAAGGAGCTACTAGTCCCCATGTAGGTGACCGCTCTGGGCATGGAAATGAGGCTATGGGTAAATTCTAAAGAAGAAAAAGACCCTTGCCTAGTAAGACAGGAATTCACTGGAGGCTAGAAATGGGCACACACTGTCTTGCCCTTGGATTTCTCCAGAACTGCCATGAGACCATCCCCAATTCTTGAAATTTTAATGGGTGGTGACATTTTTGTTCATCTGTCTCTGAGCTTTCAACAAGGGGGAGGGAGAGAGAACATTTCCAGCACCTGCAATGACACTTACTGTGCTTCTAAAACTTCCTAGCAAACTTGATCTATATATCCTAGAATGACAAATGAAAGTGATTGTCAGAGGTGGATCTTAGATCCTAAGGTTTAAGGGAAAGTCATTTGGAATGGCTCCCTCTTTCTCCAGAGTGATAGAGATCATTGCAGATGCAGAAGTCTTCAGAAGACTCTTTTCAACCTTCATGCTATATCTGGTTCGAAGACTTGTTAATCCTTTCCATACGAGGTAGTGGATGCCTTTTGGACTGTTCATAAAAATGGTCTTACCCTCTCTTTCTTAGAGGAAATAATCTTAGGGGAAATAATCTACACCCTGAGGGTGGTTTTCAGGCATTGCTAACAATCCTCTAGTATCTTCTTTGGAAAATTCAGTGCTTACTCTCACAGTTTTTAGGAGATTGATAATGGAATGGGTTATTCTGTGTAGAGGACACATTCTGTGATCAGGGTAGCGGACTGAGAGGTTCGTGTTGATATCGTTCGTTTGAATCAACAAAACTCCGTGGAAACTGGCTATAGTCTAATAATTAATCCGGGTTAATCAACGAAACTCCGTGGAAACTGGCTATAGTCTAATACAAAATCCGGGTTTGAATCAACAAAACTCCGTGGAAACTGGCTATAGTCTAATAATTAATCCGGGTTAGCCATAGGGCTTGGAACTTTAATCCCGGGTGATGCCAGTGAAGATACAGGAGTTAGTTATTACTTCTTTTTTTTTTTTTTGAGTTAGTTATTACTTCTTAACAAACTACCTCAAAGCTTAGTGACTTAAAACAACCACCTTTATTATTCCTCACAAATCTATGTATTAGCTTGGCATAATGTACTGGGCTGAACGGGGCTGAGATTAACTGGTCTTGGCTGTGTTCTCTCACATGTTTTGCTGTCTGCTGGCTGTTGACTTGTCTATAACGACCTCAGCTTTTTTTTCCAAGTGCTTGTCATACACTTCTGGCAGGCTTGCTTGTTCCTTTGATGATGACAGAGGTTGAGAGAGAGACAGAGCAAGCATCATTGTGTAAAATAGCAAATGGAAATGCACATGTGCTTTTTAGTTTTCTGATTACAGTAGATTTTTTTAAATATCTGATTGGCCAAAGCAACTCACATGCTGATCTCAGAGTCAGAAACGGAAGGCATTATGAATTTACAGGACAAAGTGTGTGGATATGGGGACAACATTAATTGATGGCATTAGGCAATCAACCTGCCATAGTCCATCTTTTGTTCAAAATTATTTATTGCTTCTTATATGTAGAATACATTTATCCCCTTCAAGTCCTCACAGAATCTTATCCAATTACAAAATAAGGCTAAGAGTCCAGTATTTTATGGTATATTTTAAGTCAGGATGTGTTCTTCTTAATCCAGAGACCTATGGACAAGCTTGTTAATACCACATACACCCAGGGCAGTATAATCACGAGAGACATATCCATTCAAAAAAAGGAAGAAAGAAAACTGCATAGGAGACATTTGTCCATAGTAATTCTGAAATCTAGCTGAGTCTTCCTACTCTGAGGTTGGAGACTATTTCTTGAAAAGACCCAGTTCTGATTTCGGGGGTGGCTCTGCAGCTCACTGTTTTCCACAGCTCTTCTCTTAATCCTCCGGGTTGTTGTTTTCCCTGCTCCTTGCCACATGGACTAGGGCACTACTGCAATCTGAGCAGTTTTCTCAGCTTTCCCTGCCTGTAAAAAGTTGGTGCCCATTTAGAAGCAGAGTAGAAGAGTTGTTAAAAGTTCATCCCATTTCTTTAAGGTCATACCGGATCAATGTGATATTTTTTCACAAGAAAAATATGCTGTTGTTACCGATCATACATAACTATGATTCCAGGAAATAATCTCATCTGGTTGACTTGTTAATATTAACATTATATTTTATCTTAAGAATTTTCATGGACAAAAGAACAACACAGCATTGCCTGAGACCGTTGTGTGACCACAGACACAAGCCTCTTTCAATGAAGTATATTATGCAGCAACATTATCGTCTCATGTATGGGTGTCCTCTCACCCTGGGCATTGTCCTTTTTGTTTGAAAAAGGGAACTTGAGAATAGTATAGAAGAGCAATAGTGTGCCATTTCTCACTGACATTAGTTGTATCTATTTTATTACATTCTATGTTCCTTAACTGTTATGGTCAAGGAACTTTTCAGCCACCTATTTTAAATACTTTTTTTTTAAAGATTTTATTTATTTATTCATGAGAGACAGAGAGGCACAGACATAGGCAGAGGGAGAAGCAGACTCCCTGCAGGGAGCCCGATGTGGGACTCCATCCCAGGACTCTGGGATCACAACCTGAGCCAAAGGCAGATGCTCAACCGCTGAGCCACCTAGGCATCCCTTAAATACTTTTTAAAAGAATGACAATAGTTAATAGACCTTCAATATTTCCATAAGGGTTAATTTTGTGCATAATATGTAGTAAAGAAAGGGCTTACTATGTATATAATAAATGTTTGTGACTTAAAGAGAACTTGGTTAAATTATTTTCCTATGTTAATCATTCTCATATTTCACACTAAAATTCAATAAAATTTATGGCATTTTAATGCACTTCAATGTATTTGTTACAAAAGTCATGGACTTTTAAATTATTTTTCTCATTTTGACTATGTTATGCTAACTGATTTTCTCCAAGTCCATTCCATTCTATTATTATATTTATATCCTCTTTTCTCAATAATTTGCAGATTTTGGAAAGCAGTGAGTTATTTCTCTGGGATGATTAGTTGGATGGTAAATATACTTAAGTTTCTTAGGGAAGAGTTGTCATCAATATATTTTATAATTATTCTTTTAATTAATATTTGTCGATTTAAACTAATGTAATCTAATTACTCTCCAAATCTCAAGCAAGAAAATAATTTAAGGAAATATGCATATAAATGAGCTACTTCAACACAACAGTAAACATCGATAAGAGGAAGTAATTATATTTACTGTGAAGTTCCAAATGGGGGGAAAAGTATACAAATTTTGACAGCACGGGTAGCAATATAATCAACTGTTATTGCTACGAGAAAAAAATTAATTAAGAGGTAAGGGAACAGGAAATAGGAAACAAACATAAAATAAAAAAAACAGGTTAAAACAAAAACAAATAAATTTCTATGCCAGGTCTTTTTTTTTTTAAGATTTTATTTACTTAGTTGAGAGAGAGACAGAGTATGCAAGAGACTGTGAGCACGAGCTGAGGGAGGGGCAGAGAGAGAAGGAAAAGTAGACTCCCCGCTGAGCAAGGAACCTGATGTTGGGCGTCATCCCAGGACCATGAGATCATGACCTGAGCGGAAGGCAGACGCTTCACCAACTGAACCACCCAGGTGCCCTGCCAGGTCTTTATTTTAAGACTTGAAAGAAAGAACTCACTGTTTTCCTTCCTCCCTTCCTCTGTCTTTTCCTCCTTTCTCCCCTTCATTCCACCCTTTTTCTGTAATGTGAAATGATAAATAGCTATGTCATTTATGACACGTAAACATGATGACATTGATTTAAGGATGTCATAAGAAGAAATGCCCAGATAATTTCCCTTAGTTACTACAATAATGGCTATAGAGAAACCAGCATACAAGTCAAAGCAGAGTTTTTATTCAGCCACAATGATGACTACTTCTTTGAGCTCAGGGACAATGGATTATTATACTTTTTTCATTTCATTCACTTCTTAGGGATTAGTTTAGTACTTTGCTCTTGGCAAACTCTCAAAAAAATCATTTTTAATGAGAAAATATTTCTTAAAAAATGACAAAAAGATTTTAATTTCCATATTATTTTAAGGATTTTCCAAATCTAATGACAAGGGGAGAGAAAATGTGGTGTAGTAGTTAATGGAGATCAATCCCAAACAGGAGTATTCCATTAGCAAATCATGTACATTTTCTTGGCCTCAAATTTCTTGTGTATAACACAAAGGGTAGAACTAAAGGACCTTGAAGATGTTTACAATTCATGAGTTTTGAAAAATACTTTTAAAAAGTTGAATATAGGGATCCCTGGTTGGCGCAGCGGTTTGGCGCCTGCCTTTGGCCCAGGGCGAGATCCTGGAGACCCGGGATGGAATCCCACATCGGGCTCCCGGTGCATGGAGCCTGCTTCTCCCTCTGCCTATGTCTCTGCCTCTCTCTCTCTCTCTCTCTGTGACTATCATAAATAATAATAAAAAATATATATAAAAAGTTGAATATAAATTTGCTCATTATGATGGTTTCACCGCATTTTGGGGTATAATTTATTCTATAATTATGGAATACCAACTCCATGCCAGGTATAGTGTAAAACTCTAGGGTAGAAAAAATGGGTAAGATAAACTACTCAAGAGTTTATAATCTAGTTGGAGAGATAACAATGAATGTATTATTGTAATAAAATAATACAAATGCTATGATTGAAGATGCCCAAATGAGTAGTTCTAGTCTCACTGCTGGTCTTAATCTGTTTAGGTTGCTATAACAATATACCTAGGTTAGGTGGTTTACAAACAAAATAAATTTGTTTTGTCATGTCTCTGGTGACCCAGGCACCTGTAGATTTGTTGGTTGGTGTGGCCACCTTCCTGGTCCACAGAGAGCTCCCTTTTTGTTGGGTCTTCCCAGGTTGGAAGTGGCAAGGTCATTCTCTGGGGCCTCTTTCATGAGGGCGCTAATTCCATTCCTGAGAGCTCTGCCTTCAAAACCTAATCACCTCTCAAAAGCCCTGCATCCAAATGCCATCACATTGGGTGTGAGGATTTAACATATGGATCTGGGGGTGAACACAGTCAGTTTATTGCCCTGGAAAACCCTGATGGAGTGTTGAGAACTCATTTCTAGAAGAGATACTGAATGTTTGAGTTCTGAAGGAGGAACGTCTTTGCTCGTGGACGTGGTAGTAGAGGAATATTAGATGTAAGGGCAAGGATGTACAATGTCATGGTGCCATTGTGATAGAAGCACTGAAAAATTTTGTTCATTCATGTTTTCTTGCACAAAACTAAACATTTTAATGTTTCTTCAGGGCACATGGCTCTGGGGAGGTAGATTTCCTGGAATATTTTTTATTTTTTGTTTTTTCTGTTTGGCTTGGCAGTAGGGATATAGAAAATAAAGGAGTGAACTAAAACAATTGGAGAAGAGGAACTAACACTTTATCCTCCTTATTCTTACAACCGTTTTCCACACTTTATTTTTGCTTCATTCAACTGTTTTCTTTCAGGGCCTTTAAAAAAGTATTTCAGAGAAAAGCTGTGATCTGCTTAAAAGACAGTTTTTTTGTAAAACATTTTATTTATTTATTTGGGGGAGAGAGAGAGAGAGAGAGAGAGAGAGAGAGAATGAGCCCAGGGAGCAGCAGAGGGAGAGGGAGAAGCAGACTCCCTGCTGAGCACAGAATCTGACCCTACACTCAATCCCAGGACCTGGAGATCTGACCTGAGCCCAAGACAAAGACTTCACCATCTGAACCAGCCGGGTGCCCGTGAAAGACAGTTCTTTAAATTGAAATGGGATAAGTCACCTTCTCAATTGTTATATTGCTGCGGATGGTTATTTTTTCACCGGAGACACTGATGTACAGTGTGCTGGCTCGAGTGAGTCAGGAGGGTAACTGGTGAGCAGTGAAGCAATGGGAAGGGTGCTCAAATCAACCATACTCCTTGTTGTTGTTGTTGTTGTTTAATTGAGATGTAATTGACATACAACATTAGATTAGTTTCATATGTAGAATATAATGAACTGATATTTGTAAATATTGTGAAACGATTACCATCCTGTCTCATTAACATCCCTCTCCATACAGAGGTGCATACTGTTTTTTCTTGTGATGAGAAACTTTTAAGATTTATTCTCCTAGCAACTTTCAAACATGCAATATATAGCTACATTCACATACTCTCCTTTTCTTAGGGATCCCATAAGTAAGTCCTAGGTGACATATGAGAAAAGTAAAGTATATTTTAAAGCTGCCACAGTATTAGGTAAAATCTGGAAATTTATACGTTGAGAACAAAGTAATGGAAATTCTAATTTAAATCAGAGGAATGGGAGTTTTGTGTTTTATAGCAGCCACTGTGTGTAGAAATGATTTTGCAGGATTTTTCTTCTTCAGATACAGCCACTGGGCAGCTATTTGAAGACATAATTGGATTTGAGTCTCATCCAAAGAGTCAGAAAGACTCTTACGGGAAACAGCAGGAGTGTCACGTGAATACAAGCTTACAAATGACAACAGCATTACAGTGGACTCTGGAATTTTGCCGAGCACTAAGTTGTATCTGCTGGTATGTTTTACAAGTATAGGTCAGTCTTCTCATGACAAACAACCAACAATTATCCTAGACATCTGGGGAAATGTCTTTGGGAGTGGCCCACTGTTCTCATAAAATGTTCACATCCATGACTTCCGTATTCTGTATTCAGTTTCCATCCTAATCAATACATATGCTTTGCTAGACTGAATGGTTTATTAGAGAACCACCATGGGATCCACTGTGGAACAGCACATTTGCTCTAGTTTATGTCATCTAGAGAGGTTGTAAATGGCCTCAGAACACCGCTGCTTTTTCTCTTTGATACAGTTAAATCCCTCCTTGTTCCTTGAGTTAAAATTCAAAGAAAGCTACCCCGACTGACTGATGTAAGTGGTGTCTGAGGTCAAACAAAGTCAAACAACTTGTTTAGAATAGACTTCTAATTAATCTGGGCCTTAGGAGTGTAACCTTTATAACTTGACTTCAGAATCAACGCCTTTTATAATACTAGGTGTTCTCCAAACAGTCAAATGTCAGTTGTCTTACTATGTGATCATAGGGCTCATAAGGCCCTGGCTGTGCCTTCATAGACTTTGCATCATGCTTACGTCATCATTCTTTCTATCCGTTATGGTCTCTCATTAGATGGTAGTTCCACCCATTTCTTGGTCAGTTTGGGTTTTTTCCGCTAACCACCAGAGTTTCATCTTTCTTAGGTTAATGTCAGGTTTGGGGTGGATGTACAATAAGGCATAGTCAGATGGACATAAATGAAAAGTACTTGCACAAACAACATATATTTATTAAGCTCTGTATAGTTAGCTTTTAAACATATCTAAGAAAGAAAGAAATAATTAACCCAGAAAAAAGGCATCCTTAGCCTGAGTTAATTTTCAAAATTTCAGATCTTCCATTTTTTATATGGGTTTCTAAAATTGAGTTTAAATGGATAGTTCTGTGTATCTGCAGGGCTTTTCTCTCTTAAGAGACAAATTTTCCTTGATTTTTCTCTTTTTTAGTTTATTTGAAAAGACTAGCTTTTGTCTCTACACTTTTAAAAACTACAGAAATTCTTTCATATTTTGAGTAAATTGTGATCACTGGTTTGCTCCATATAGTAAATGTAACAGAAAAGATGAAAATAATGCTGAAATTTCTTGTGTTGTTTTCCTTCCCACTTTTTAAAAGAAAAGTTATGCTTTTAAAAGTTATGCTTACAAGGAACCTTGCAGGCCCAACTCCATAAGATCGAACACACTAATTGCTCAATCAATGTTGAGTGATGGAATAGTGGGGGCTAGAGCAAAAAGAAAAAAAAAATCTAAATAGCTTGAATTGGGTCCTCATATTTTTTGACTCACTATTTCTTTTTTTTTTTTTTAGATTTTATTTATTTACTCATGAGACACACACACACACACACACAGAGGCAGAGACACAGGCAGAGGGAGGAGCAGGCTCCATGCAGGGAGCCCGACATGGGACTGGATCCCGGGTCTCCAGGATCACACCCTGGGCCCAAGGCAGCGCTAAACCACTGAGCCACCCGGGCTGCCCGTTGACTCACTATTTCAACCTATTTTAAGTTACGTAACTTGCATTGGACTTCAAATAATTTTCAATAGTGAGCAATGAGATGAAATAGCACAAATAGACAACTTTTATACTGGAAAAGATATTTTTAAGATGCTCCTAATGAAAATGTTTCATCGTATAATTAAAATTTCTTATTTTATAGCAGCTGAAAGGAGCAGCTACATTAAGAAATTTGAACTCTTCTATTAAATAACTGTTTTTGTTTAAAATACTGTACATGCTAAATCCAAAGAAATATACTCATTTGGACAATCTGAACTAAAAATACACAAGGCACTGATCTCATTTCCATTGTAAATTCTGATCTGCATGAAATTAAGAGGCAGAGATTATTTGGAGGCAGATGGGCTTCTCCTTGGATGTTTTATTTGAGCTTACTTGTATAATTAGGTTTGCTCCAATGCTAAATAGTTGTCCTGAGGGGTGCAGGTCATGAGTCTGTACGTCAGCAGTTGACAAGCTAACACATCAAGTCAGCCAAGAAGGAAAAATAAAAAAGAGAATTCTGTTGAGCAAGCTGGGCTTGTTAAGCCAATGGCCACAAAAATTGTAAAAACTAGATAAATTCCACTGTATTAGCTTAGATGAAATTATTTTACACGTAGAAGGTTTTGGCTGGGAGGGACCCCGGAAAGAAAATAATCAGCCACCGAGCACGGGTTCCATTAGGCAGGTGGTGTGCTGCCTGCATTAGATCCAGGATCCCATTCATCCTCGTAACAATTTATGAGATAGGGACTACTGTTATTCGCACCTTATAGCTGAGGAAACAAAGGTTTTAAGGGCGAATAATGTTCGCAGGCTAATTAGGGAGCCAGATGTTGAACTGAAGTCGGAACGCAGTATGTTCTGCTAACAGTTCTGATATGCCCTTACTTTAGGAGACAGTGTTTTACAGCTTACAGGCTGGAGAGCTGGGGTTTGCACCTCAGTGAAGAGGATGAAAGTGCAATCAGAGACTTGCTGAGAGGTGCTTTCTCGAGATGATCACATCACATTTAAATGGGTCAGAACGGTGCCAGAGTTCCCTGCAGTTGGCGCTGAGCACACTGCCCATGTTTCAACGATTAATTCCTTTGATGGGATTGCTACAAAATGCCCCATTTTGGGGACATGGTAGCTGTGCCAATGCAGCTTCGTGTACCTGCGAAGCCTCCAGGTGGCACCCTCTGCCCTCAAGAGAGGCCACAGGGGCCACGGGCAAGACATCTGTGCTGAGCAGGTGTTTAGAGCAGCCCTGGACCACCTTTCATCCTCTGTTGTCTCAGTTCCTCTCTGAAGTACCCACCCTTCTTCTAATAAATTCAGATTTTAATTAATAAGGAGAAAAATAATCGGCCTAAGGCTTCGTGGCTGGTAAGCATTTCAGTAAGAGCTTTCCATCCTCACACCAACATTTAAGGCAGTTTTATCTCCACTCCTTTGAAATGAGGGAATAAAAGTGCCCACAACCCATCAGTGACGGAGGCAGGTTTTGAACTCAAGCCTCTGACACAAAAAGCAATTTGCATGCCATTCTCTTTCTGGGTAGGAGGACCATAGCCTGTACCCCAGGATGCTTGTCGCCTGACTGTATTGCCATGATGATGATTAGTGTCCCTTTTCATTTCCAAAGCGTCCAAGTTTGAATGATAAAGTCATGTTGGCAACATTAATGAAATCTCCATAAATTTCTCCCCTCTCAGTTCTGATGTCATCCTTCTTCAGCAGAGTTATCGGGTGCCCCGGGACTGTTGCTCTGGAGGAAAGCTAACATCTCTCTAGCTAAGAATCTGGAACAGTATTAAGAATCAGTGTGATTTTCTTTTTTTTTTAATTTTTTTTTTATTTTTTTTTTCAGTGTGATTTTCAAAGGACACCTTCACTGAAGGAAGACAAAAAGCCTAATAAAGTAGATATTTTTGTTAATACTATTTATAAAGTATTTGAACACTTTTTCAGTAATTCCTTTTAACCTCCTAGAAGTCTTGCAAGGCCTTTCTTTAATTATTTTCCCACCTGTTTTACATTTACAACTATGAGAGGACAAAGAGGACCATTCTCAATGGGGGAGATGAATAGAATCAGAGTTTCTTAAATCCATTGCTTTGCGGTGTTTTTCATTCTGTCACTTTGCTTCTATTTTTATATTTAGCTATTATGTGAAGTGTATCTTTTGGTTGTTTATTACTTTTCCTTTCTTTCTTTCTTTCTTTCTTTCTTTCTTTCTTTCTTCCTTCCTTCCTTCCTTCCTTTCTTCTTTCTTTCTTTCTTTCTTTCTTTCTTTCTTTCTTTCTTTCTTTCTTTCTTTCTTTCTCTTTTTTTCCCTAAGTGAAGACTTCATCCTGGCTGGGTTAGTTTCATAGATCTGAAACCATCTCACAGGGATACTTCTGAGTTTTGTCAAATGCCATGAATGTGTTTGCTATCATAATAAACAGAATTCTTGTGTGACCTCAAAAAAAAAAATTTCTCCCCTCTCATGGTGTTCAATGATAAGCTGTTATCTCTAGTTTAGCAAAACTCCTCATTCTGTAAAGAAATTTCAGGCATCAATGAATAAGTGCTTGTTCATTTGTGGAAGAGATGCCTGTGACTATTTCCATGAAGGCTGAAGCTGAAGATGGAGAAACTGGCATCTTTTGCACTTCCTGAGATACAGCCGTGCCCTGAACCTGCCTTCCACGGCTGTGATCTGAGGGCACTTGTATCACTTGTGTTAGTCAGTCTCTCGCCATTCAAATGACAAAACCTACATTCAGCGTTTGTTTAATCCAAGAAAGGAATTGAATTTTGAGGTTCCTAACTTGGAGTTCAAAGACGTGCTGTTGTCTGGACACAGCTGGCACCTGAGCTTCAGTCTCTCTGTTTCTCTGTCTCCTGCTCCCTGTCTTTTTCCCAGGTTTTTCCTGGCATGACTTTCATTTCTCAGAAAGGGATAAAGAAAGTCCCTGGCAACCTGAGCACTGCAGTCTTCCTTTGGCACCAGCTAAAAGTCTAAGGACGATTTTCCCTGGACTAAGTGGGATCACATGCTAATCCCTACCATCCTTGTAGGCCAAGGTACAGAATGTTCTGATTATACACACACGGAATCATGTGCCTATCTCTGGAGCTTTATAGCAGGACCGGCAGCAGCTTGAGAACACAGACAGAAGTTGAAGAGGAGCGTTTCCCTTAAAGAAGATAAAAATAAAGAATGGCCAGTGAATGGTGGGCAAAACATCACCGGGAAACAAACCAAACACATGCTGTTCACTGTTCTGCTGCTTTGGTTAATAGAAGAAAATATGGAATGAGGGAGAGAGAAGAAGTGTAAACTAAAAGGGTGTTATTTTCCTACAAGTGGTATAAATGAGTGCCCGTCATGGCCCAACATTCTGCACTGGAAGGGTCACAGGCATCCTAGGGCTTCCTCAAAGTGTGGAATACTACTTCGGGCCTCTTGTTCTAAAGACTGAGTTTGTGCAAGTGGATTGATTTGCAATTTCTGCCAAAACAGAATGTCAGAAACTAAGAGCTTCCAACCACACAAACTTATTATCTTACAGTTGCAAAAATCAGAAATCCAAAACAAACTTTATGGGAGTAAAAGCAAGTGTCAGTAGGACTGTGTTCCTTCTGGAGGCTCCAGGAGAGAAGTTGTTTCTTTGCCTTTTCTACCTTCTAGAGGTTGTCTGTGTCCCTTGGCTCATTACCCCTCCTGCCTCTTCCAAGTTAATTAGTCAAAGTTCTGCTCTCATCCTTACATCTTCTTGTACTTTCCTCCACCTGCTTCCCTCTTATAAAGACCCTTGTGTCTATTTTAGGCCTCTCTGAAGTATCTGGATAATTCAGGATAATCTTCTCAAGTCAAGATCCTTAACTTCATCACATTATCAGAGTTCTTTCTGCCTTGTAGACTAACATATTCACAGGTTCCAGGAATTAGGACATCGGTATTTTTGGAAGAGCCATTTTTCTGTCTACTACAGTGCACTTAGGTGAATTCGAGCAACCCTGGCCTTCTCACTTAGAAGTGGTTCCACCATCACTTCCTGGATCAAAACACTGAAGTTTTGGGAAATAAACCCTTTGCTTTCTATCCAGGCCAGACTCGATCTAGCAAGGGTGGACACAGGCAGTGGAAGGAAATTGGAGATTTCCTTGGAAGCTCCTTGGAGATCATGGCTTTGCCCTGTAACTTTAAACCTTGGAGGTCATGACTCTGCCCTATAACTTTAAGCCTTCTGTGTCACCCCATACCCTGTCCCACTAGGTCCTTTTACCTTACATCACACACAGTGAATAATTAGTGAATATAGGTGGAACTGAAAGGTGTCTTAGAGTCTCGAGTGTTCTGTGGATGCAAACATTTGAGAAGAGGATCCCAATCCTAGAGCCAGCGTTAGATTTGATGAAAACACCTGGCAGCACCAATAATTCTATTGTTTGCTTGTGTATTAAGGAAATTCATAATAGAGCTTGTGATAGATAAATGACATATGACCCTATAATGGCATATAACTTCTGTTATATATTATCTGTTCATTTATAAGACACATTTGTTGAAGGCTTACAACACACTGGCCACTAGGTCACTTACTGCTTTTGAAAGTGCCCCTGGTCCCACAGTGAAGTTTTTCTGTATCTCTGCTGAGATGCCTACATAGAGAAAAATCAGTTAATACCTGGCAGGTGTTCTTGAGGAGGACAGTGAAATTACTGAGTGAGCTTTACCAGCACACATATGTCCACTGACTTAAAAAGTCTGGAGTGCAACCTAAAGAATATGCACTTTACAGAATCTCCTCGGGTGATTGACACACACAACCATGATTAAAAGCGAACTTTGTATTCTCAGGCATTCCAGTTAGGAAGGCTCTAAAGTCCTTTGGTGCTTTTCCACTCCCACACGTCATCACTGTGATGTGACCATAAACATAACAGTAAAGAGGTACCTGGTCAATGAGTGGTTAGGATTCTTTCAGTTGCTCAGTTATTGGGAGCATGGAGGACTCTATAACATTCAGGGAAATCTTGACTTTTTGGGTAGAAATACTGAGGAATGTCCAATGGATAAGAGTAGCTAACACTTTATTTTCTTATAATGAGAATAAATCTATGGAGTTCATTTCTGTTTCACTTTTTAACTTATATGCAAGATATTTCTTAACTGGTTTTATGGTTATGGCTATTTGTACATCAGACAGACAACTATACAATAACTTTCTGAAAAGATATTAAAATACCATTATTGGGCAGGGATGTCACAGTAACCTTTGATTACAATTAAATACCCTCCTTCTCTACTTTTTCTTTTCTCTTTCTTTTTGTTCAAAAATAAAAGAAACCCAACTGAGACTTGTTTAGGGAATTTGCTGACATGTAACTTGGAATGATAGAAGTAGTACGGTCTTTAAGCACTGATATACAGAACCCCCAAAATGCTCTCTTTCTCTGCTTCTCTCTCTCACTTCTCACTGTATGTGGGCCTCTAGGTAATAAACAATTTAGCCTTGCCCAAAGAGAAGTCTGGCCTTTGTCCTCAGTTTCTGGGAAGTAATAACTGGGCTCTTGGAATGTATGCCTGAGAGGAATATCTTCATCTGCTGGGGATCATATGAGTAGCCTTAGAAATGTGATTTAAGGTGGAGGTGGAACACACCTGTGTAGTTTTAGGGTGGGGGTGGCCATGCCAGGATGACCAACAATGTGAGTTGCTGTGTATGTTGAGGATGAGGGGCTTTAGGTAATAATAGTGTAGTCTTCTTGGAGATTGAGATCACCCACATGGACAGTCAATCATGCCTACATAATGAGGATCCAAAAAAATTCAATACTGATGCCCAGGTGAGCTTGCCTGGTTGGCAATTCTCTGTGCATCTTGTCAAACATTGTGCCAGGAGAGTAATGCATCCAGATTCTGGGGCTTAGGACAACAGAAACCCTTCATTTGTAACCTTTCTGGACTCTGTCCTATGCACTTCTTCCTTAGCTGATATTAATCTGGCTCCTTTTTAAAAGATTTTTATAAATATTTTATTCATTTATTCATGAGAGACAGAGGTGGGGGGCAGAGACACAGGTAGAGGGAGAAGTAGGCTCCATGCAGGGAGCCCAATGTGGGACTTGATCCCAGGTCTCCAGGATAAGGCCCCGGGCTGAAGGCGGCGCTAAACCGCTGAGCCACCGGGGCTGCCCTCTGGCTCCTTTCCAACTGTGGAAGGAGCCTCGGTGTCCATCGAAAGATGAATGGATAAAGAAGATGTGGTCTATGTATGCAATGGAATATTCCTCAGCCATTAGCAACGACAAGTACCCACCATTTGCTTCGACGTGGATGGAACTGGAGGGTATTATGCCGAGTGAAATAAGTCAATCAGAGAAGGACAAACATTATATGGTCTCATTCATTTGGGGGAATATAAAAAATAGTGAAAGGGAATAAAAGGGAAAGGAGAAAAAATGAGTGGGAAATATCAGAAAGGGAGACAGAACATGAGAGACTCCTAACTCTGGGAAACGAACTAGGGGTGGTGGAAGGGGAGGTGGGCAGGGGGTGGGGGTGACTGGGTGACGGGCACAGAGGGGGGCACTTGATGGGATGAGCACTGGGTTGGCAAATTGAACTCCAATAAAAAAATAAAAATAAATAAACACAACTGTGAGAATCCTATCCTATGAATTCTGTGCATCCCCCAAAATGTGGGTGGTTTTCAAAACCGAGAGTTTACAATTGGTGTCAAGAGTGAAGGTACTTTGTGGAGAGCTGTGTGCCCTCTAATTTAGGGCAGTTGACTAATATTTTTGCCCCTAAACTCTTTTCATCCTTTAACTTCTCTACTGCCGACAGATGATTCTATATGAAACAGGTGGAAGGGAAGAAATGGATGCACATAGCCCCGAACTTGCATTGTTACAATTAGGTAGCCTCAGACCTTACACAGAAAACATCCTTCTCAGAATCAGTATAAAAAATGTGGGGTAAGGGGTGTAGATCTTTCTTTCTTGAGACATCAGCCCAAACTCTGGAATAACTACAATGGCTAATGAATATGATAAAATGATTAGAAGCCCTGCCAGAATGACATGAGTATGGATGGTGTGGGAGGAACAGTTCCCCAAAAGAAATGTGTGTGTGTGTGTGTGTGTGTGTGTGTGTGTGTTGGGGGAGTAGTGGGTAGAGTTTGAGAATTGTTTTGAAGTGTTTGAATAGGAAAAGACATTGGGTAGAATAAGATAACCTATTGTCACTAGTACTTTTCCTGAACATTAAAGCTCAAAAAAAGTCTGAGTTGTCCCAGCAGCCTCCCCAAGCAAAGTTGGGTTTCACCAAAGTTAAGTAAAGTAACTTTTTACTGATGTGTGAGAGCTGGAGAATTCACAGGAAAATATTGTTTTAGTTATGAAAACACACACTCACACCCCAGAGATAACAGAATATGGTAACCCAGTGTTTAATGTAGTCATGAGTATGTCTGTCTTAAGGGTTCAGTTTTGTTAGTTTTGAGTCATCATTCAAATAGTTCTCAGATATTGCTACTGTTGTCACTGTTTCTTTCTTTTTTTTTTTAAGATTTTATTTATTTATTCATGAGAGACACAGAAGAGAGAGAGGCAGAGACACAGGCAGAGGGAGAAGCAGGCTCCATGCAGGGAGCCCGACGTGGGACTTGATCCCAGGTCTCCAGGATCACACCCTGGACCAAAGGCAAGCGCCAAACTGCTGAGCCACCCAGGCTGCCCTCCCCCCCTTTTTTAAAAAGATTTTATGTTGTCACTATTTCTTTATGACTCTGAATATTATGGTATAATTTGATTATTGTGCAACAGAAATGGGAAGCCCCTGGGAACTTGATGTAGTTTCCTCTTCTTCTCACCCTCTTCATTTCCTTCCTCCTTTCCTCGTCTCTGCCATTTTGTCCTGTCCTTTTTAATAAGTACTAAGAAATTGGAAATTTCCTGATTAATCAAAATGGCAGCTTAATTCAAATAGCTAGTAGAGCAACAGTTTCCCGTATTTTTTCTCACTAAGAAATCTGGAAATACAAAATGTGACTTGCATCATTTCTTTTGCACATGGTTTTACATTTAAAATTTTTCATAAACCAAGATTATTTTAAAATTGTTGTCAAAGGAAACTTGCTAGCTATTTCTCTTATTTTTGTTTCCTGAAAAACTTATTACCTTTATGATTCACTCTGCAATTAATGACCTTTTCATAGTAAGGGGATTTGACTTTGACATTATACTAAGGGAAGTGAGTTTCACGAGAGCAGATCCTGCAGAAGGAGCTGAAGAGAGGATATCTCAGGGCACTGGAGAGAGATTTTCTTGGGAATAGAGAGGATTTCTTGTTCTATTCTTGCTGTGAACTTGAGTAGGCTATTAAGTCTTTCTTT
Source organism: Canis aureus (assembly GCF_053574225.1). NCBI lineage: Eukaryota > Metazoa > Chordata > Mammalia > Carnivora > Canidae > Canis > Canis aureus. Next base: position 46,460,652 of record NC_135637.1, on the reverse strand, counting down.
CCCTCAGTTTCCTCTTTTCCAAAAGGAAAATAATGAAGTTACTCATCACAGGGCTGTTGAGAGGAAAGAATGGCTTAATATTTATAAATGTCAGAATAATGTTTAGCATGTAATAAATATAAAGTATGTGTTAGTCACTGTTTCCATCCTCGACATCCTCCTCCTTCTTTGGCTATTGGTAAAAAATTGTTACCCTTTTTCCTTTAAACTTGCAAAAAAACTACATTCCTAAGTTGTGGACAGGGAAATTCTCAGCTTTAAGTTGAGATAGTTGAAATGTTTAACAAATTCAGACTGACTGTAAAGTATTTATGCCAAAATTAGTGCTTGCTCAGGCTTTGTCTAAAATGTCTTTGTGTCTCCGGGAGCCTGGGTGGTTCAGTTGGTGAAGTATCTGCCTCCAGCTCAGGTCGTGATTTCAAGGTCCTGGGATCAAGCCCTGCATCAGGCTCCCGGCTCAGCAGAGAGTCTGCTTCTCCCTACCCCTCTCCACCTACTTACGCTCTCTTTCAGTCAAATAAATAAAATCTTTAGAAAAATAAAATGTCATTGTGTCTCATTCAAATGTATAAAAAATAAACTTTACTCTAAAATGTTTAAATCTTATTTTGAAGGTTAATTCAAGTCATTATCCTATCTGCATTTGTAAGAAGCTTAAAAAGAAATCACAAATTGAAGTTTTTAAGGGCCTAACAATCACATTATTGTGATTAAACACAGATATGTTGGTAGGAAATGTGGGAGTTCTTACGCAATTAGAAGTGAGTTGAAAGTACATCTAGGAACAAGGTGAAATGATCAGAATGGGAGAACTTGGTTACTGAACTGAAACTTGATCGGATTTTCCACTGTAGAGAACTTTTACTGTGAAAAGTTGAGAAAAAATGTTCAAGAGCACAAAATATTAAGTAAAGCCAGAATATGCAATGATGCACATTATTTTCTGAGACAGGAGAGTAAATTTTGCTTCTCAAAGTTATTCATTAACATTAAGGAAAATAAATTCATTAATAAAATTACCTCTATAATATACAGGGCCATTTCTCTATGAAATTGACAGTGGTTATTTCCAGATTCCACAGAGGCATATTCAGGCATTTAGTGATTTTCCCCCTGCTTTGTCTATCTCATTTGTCAAGATATGAATCCATGAAGAAGTCTGCTTATCTGATTTTGCCGTGTATGGGCACAAGCCTTCATGGTCAAGACAGAATGTTGACATCTTCTTATGATATTTGGAAGGTGTCTTGGGATTTTAAGAATATGTGAGAAGATAATTTTGCCATCCTCTTTAATGACAATTATATATTATTTAAAACTCAGATATATATGTAATAACACATCAAGGATATAGATTTTGTTATGAGTCTGGTTTTCCTTACTTGAAATTAGATGATACCCCTTAACCAGTGTTATTAAGCAAATATTTCCATGCTGAAGTAGATTTATCTTCTGTCTCTTGTGAATCACACATTGCCATGTTCATTACTATTTATTTCAGATGTCTGTTTATCTGCCAGTCTTTTATGAGAGGTAAATACTTGGTTTACACTTGCATAACTTACCTAGAGGCATTTGCTACAGCAAATTTTTCTTTTAGCACAATTTTTTGGGGGGAATTTAAATAACTTTATTTTTTATTTTCTTTAAAATCAATTAATTAACATATAGTGTATTATCAGTTTCAGAGGTACAGTTTAGTGATTCATTGGTTGCACATAACACCCAGTGCTCGTTCCATCATGTGCCCTCCTTAATGCCCATCACCCAGTTACTCCATCTCCCCCCACCTCCCCTCCAGCAACCCTGTTTGTTTCCTAGAGTTAAGAGTCTCTTATGCTGTGTCTCCTCTGATTTTGTCTTATTTTTTCTCCCTTTTAGCACAATTTTTGAGAGGAATTTGTAAGAAAGGTTTTTGCTACATTCAAATATAATTTTCAAAATTCTGGATGCTAGCTCTTTGGCTGATGTCAAGAATGTCTACATGAAGCTTTAGCCTTTGTTCCTCTCTGTGCTCTTGGCCAACGGGGTTTCCGCAGTCCTGATCAGCATCCTCTGCCCAGAGATTGATGATAGTCCTATTTAAAAATCTTCAATGGAAAAAAACTATTTCCTATTCAAAATTAGCACTGAAAAATGTCCCACTATGATACTTTCTCTGTAGTAGTATTAAGCATTTCAGCACCTAAAGCTTATTACAACCTTAAATACTTCAGGCTCAATATCCTATCAGGTACAAGATCTGAAGCCTAGGAAATGAGGGAAGTAAATCATCCTTTAACACAAAAAAGACAGCTACCAAACTTTTATTATCTAGTTCAACACTGAGCTTTGGTTATCCAAAAAAGAATTTTCATAACTGTATTTATAATGAGAGACATAAAGATCAATTGTTAAGTGGATTATTTTGTTAGGGCTGTCATAACAGACTGGCTGACACTAAAATAAAAAAAGTTTATTTATTTTCTCAGAATTTTGAGAAATCCAACATCTAGGTGTTAGTAGGGGTGTTTTCTTCTGAGACTTCTTTCCTTCTCCTATAGATGGCATCGTCTCCATCTTTGTTCACATCATCTTCTCTGCACTAGGCTGTGTCCAAATTTTCTTTTCTTACAAGGACACCAACTCATTTTGGATTAGGGTCCACCCTAATGACCTCATTTTAACTTAATTACCTCTTTAAAAACCCTTTCTCCAAATGTTACATTTTGAAGTGCTGGAGTTTAGGACTCAGCCTAATGAATTTTTGGATAGATACAATTCAGCTGATAATATTAAGATATTCAGAAAATTGACAAAGTAGGGATACATTTTGAAGAGTCTGGCAACAAGGGTGATGACCTCAGATACTTATTTCTTCATCTTGATTAATGCTTTTCCATTGTTCACATCTTTACTTTATACCAATGGATGACAATAACATGAGAAGAAAGGCAAAGACAATCTTGACCAGGTAGAAAATTAAAATAGGAATGGATATGTATTTTTAACCTGAGCAGTTTTTAGGGAAGGAGTTCACATAATTTGGGAAGGTGTTTTGGGCAAACCAGTTATATGTTATGTGTCATTTCAGGGGAGCCATAAACCACCTGAAATATTCTAAGCACTGTGTTTTTATGTTTGTTTGTATATTTACAGATTCATGGAGAATATTCCAATCTTTACACAACTTTTAAAACAGGTCTATTTTCAAAGAACATTTAAGAACTTCTTTTTTTTTCATTTAAGAACTTCTAGTTTGAGATACTCTTTAAGAAATGAAGGAATAGTGGAGTATCAGAAAAAGTCACAGAAGAAACATGACTTGAGCAAAGAACATATGCAAATCATTGACTTATGAATACTTTTATATGTAAACATGTAAGTTACAGAGAGTTTCCAACTTATCAGTCACTGAAATGTCACCAATTCAACTATGAATGGATTTTTTAAGATCCTAAATAATGGTAAATAAACATATTTTTTGATCTACTAATTCCCCCTACACATTTAAGTGATAATAGTGATTTAGATAGTGGGGTCAAGAATTAGAGCCTGGTTCAAATCCCTTTTGTACTCCTTAACTATTTGTGCCCTACTTTGGGCAACTCATTCATTTATTTTAAGCCTCAGTTTCTATATCTGTAACACAGGGAGGGAGTAAATAACCTCTTCATATGATTGTGGTGAAGATTAATCGAGATGAGGCCTAAAATCTACACTAGGGATAATGGTTAGATCTTTGTACGTTCATAAAAATATTAATGTTCTTGTTACAAGTGTACAAACTATGCTGTTTTCATCCTCTTCTCAAAACAGAGAGACCATTTCTATTAATCATGGATCTTTAAGTTCATTGCCTAGTAACTGTTCTATTGCATAGTTTGGGTGAGTCTCTGAAGAGCCAGATAATTTATCACATTTTAAAACACAAAATTTTAGAATTTTCAATCAAATGGAGAGTTCTGGTACCTACTATCGTTTAATTTTGTTTCTGAGACAGTTTTCTTCTTTTCCCTCCAAGGTAAAACATTCTATTAATAATGCTTCCAAATCGCTTGCTATTTCATTTGTATTGTCACAGTATACTCTGTCCAGGTTATGATTTTAAACTATTCAAAAAATAAAATGTTGCCCCTAGGAATTTATTAACATTATAGTAGCCTTAAGCGACTTGTAGATAATTTTGAGTCTTTTGAAATATTTATATATGCTAAGTGACAGAGGGAATCTTAAATGAATTAATCTCTCCCCTGTTTATAAAAGAATCATAAGTTCATTGTATAAAATTTAAATGAAGAAGACAGGTGACAAAAATAGAAATCTCCCTAATCCCATGGTTAGAGAAACGATTTTCCTATAATCAGGTCTCCTCCTGTCCTGGATAATTAAATATAGAATAGAGGAGGTTAGGGGCACCTGGGTGGCTCAGTCGGTTAAGCATCTGACTCTTGATTCCAGCTCAGGTTATGATCTCAGGGTTGTGGGATTGAGCCCTGTGTTGGGGTCCATGCTCAGCACAGAGACTGCTTGAGATTTCCTCTCTGCCCCCACCCCTGCTAGCGTGCTCCTATGCTCTCGCTCTCTCTCTCAAATAAATAAATCTAAAAATATATATATACAAGGGGTTAGGAGATTTAAGTTTGCTCTAAACTGTCCTCTGTGCCATTGATGAAGTCAAGAAAGGGTCAGGTCTAACCTGATCAGAGAGCAAGAATTTCATGAGGTTTTATATGATTCCAAACTCCCAGGTCTTCACCTATACCATTCCACTCTTGATACTCTATCCATACTTTCTCCACCCTACCTGTGTGGTAATTGACACAGCTGTCACTCTTGTCTGAGTGGTCTCTGATCCTTGCTAATACTAACACGTTATTGAACTTCATGACCTTTGGCACCACATAGAATCCTCAAGAATCTGACCTAGATCTCTTAAGGACTTTATGACAAGTCCTAAAAATCATTCATTCATAGGCCACATATGAAAAGATGCAGAATCTTTACTTTCCCATCATCTCTGGCCTGTGTACAGAGGTGCTGGAACTCACTCGAAGGTCTTATGTATGCCTTTTAAGAGAGGAACTCTGGTTAGTTAGCTGGGCATGAAACAAGAAAGCACACCCTTTATTTTTCCTGATATTCTGCTGAGCATTGAACTAAGGGGGGAAAGCCCCTTCCAACACACACCTGTTGCATTTTATTATTAGATCTCTACATGAATATCAATAATAAAATTAAGTGTATGCCTTCATGATAAGCACTGTTAATGAATTTTCTGAAATGAATGATCAAATTGGTAAGGAATGTGGAAGTATAATTATAATTAAAATTTTGTGCCACATGCCACAAAAATAATATTAGACAATGGTGTGAGATGGATACAGGTTTAAAACACATCAAAACACCCTCAGGCTAGCATGTGGTTGTCAGGAAAGCTTTTCCAAGTCGATCTTTCTATGTCAGAGTTCTGACCATGACAATTACCAGCTCACTTCTCAGGACTCCACAATGTCGATCTGACCAAATCAGTGACTTACATTCTGTAGCAAAGCTCCAAGAATTTAGCTCCAATCTTATCTCTTACTACTTGAATAACATCTTTGATACTCTCTCAGAACTATACAACTAACTGATAAAAGTCATTCAAAACTACTTTTGACACATAAACAGCTTAGGTAATGGTTAAATTGCAAAAAGCAAGTTAGTTTATACCCATCCCTTTCGATTTCTTGCCACCAGGCTTATGAACTACAGCATCTTTCAAAGCTTAATAACTTACTAGTTTGATGAGTCATATTCTGAAAGTAAATTTTAAAATAAAACTTAACAAGTGGGCATGACATTTATTTATAATTTAAGATCTATTTTTTGTTTTAAGGAGGCCTCTTTGACCCCTTCCTTCAAATTAGGTTACATCTCCTGCATAATTTTATACTTTACCTTTTATAGCATTTTTCAGTACATTTGGGATTAGTCATTCTACTTATTCCAACCTTCTGAGATAGTAGGAATCATGAGGACAGATTAAAAAAAAAGATAAAAAGAAAACATGCTTTATTTTGAAGTGCTTGGGTGACTCAGTGGGTTATGTATTCGACTCCTAATTTTGGCTCAGGTCCTGATCTCAGGGTAATGAGATCAAGAACCACCTAAGGCCCTGGACTGGGTGTGGAGTCTGCTTAAGATTCTTTCCCCTTCTCTCTGCCCTTTCCCTCCACTCTTTCTGTCTTAGAAAATAATAAATAAATAGCTTGCCTTATTTTATTTTTCTGCATCTTCTTACTCCCTATTCTGCATCCAGAGTGTCTAGCACAGAGTATAATACATAGCAGCTGCTTGGAAGATCAGTGCTGAATAGAAATTAATTTCCCACTGCTTTTCTGTCAGAGTCTCTAAAATGTCACAAAGACACTTAAAGCTTATCCTAAAACAGAAGCTGTGAGCTCCCAGAATTTCACGATACCCTACTAGCCCTAGTGGAATCCTCCCGTGTGTTTCATCTCCATAGATAGGGGCCACCCCATACATCCAGAAAGCTGGGTATCATTCTTACTACTTCACCCCTTCTCCTAAGGATTATTAATTTCATTTCCTATGCATGTTGAGACTCCTTCCAGGTCTCTGTATCCCGCTGCTACCACCCTGTTTAGGCGCCTTCATCCTTTATCCAGCCAAGTCAGCAATCTGCTTTTATTTTTTATTTCTCTTTTTAGAAGATTTTTTTTTTATTTATTTGAGAGAGAGCACAGCAGCAGGGGCAGGGACAGAGAAGGAGAAGTAGGCTCCCTGCTGAGCAGGGAGCCTGACTCAGGGCTCCATCCCAGGACCCTGAGGTCTTGACCTGAGCCAAAGGCAGATGCTTAAATCTATCTATCTATCTATCTATCTATCTATCTATCTATCTATCATCTATCTAATCTTCTATATATATATTTATTTTTTATTTTTTTAAATTTTTATTTATTTATGATAGGCACACAGTGAGAGAGAGAGGGAGAGACACAGGCAGAGGGAGAAGCAGGCTCCATGCACCGGGAGCCCGACGTGGGATTCAATCCCGGGTCTCCAGGATCGCGCCCTGGGCCAAAGGCAGATGCTAAACCGCTGCGCCACCCAGGGATCCCTATATATATATATTTATATATAAACATATTCTTCTTTATCCATTCATCTATGGATGGACACTTGGGTCACTCCTGTAATTTGCCTATTATAAATAATTAGGCTATAAACAAGGAGTATATATATTTTTGACATTATGTTCATTTTCTTTGAGTAAATGACCAATAGTGGAATAACTGGATCATATGGTGATTCAATTTTTAATTTTTTGAAGAACCTCCACAGTATGGAGCTTCAGAATTTTACAAATGGCTCCACCAGTTTGCATTCCCACCAACAGGGCACAAACATTCCTATTTCTCCACATCCTCACCAGCACTTGTTGTTCCTTGTTTTTTATTTTACCTATTATGACAAGTGTCAGGTGATATCTCATTGTGGTCTTGATTTGTATTTCCCTGATGATGAGTGATGTTGAGCATTTTTTCATGTGTTTGCTGGCCATCTGGATGTCTTCTTTGGATAAATGCTCATGTCTTCTCTCATTTTTAATTGGATTATTTGGGTTTTTTGATGTGGATGTGTAAGTTTTTTATATATCATGGATACTACCCCTTATCAGATATATTATTTGCAAATATATTCTCCAATTAAGTAGGTTGTCTTTTTGTTTTGTTGAGTATTTTTCTTGCTGTGCAGAAGCTCTTTTTTTTTATCTTGATGTAGTCCTAATAGTTTACTTTTACTTTTGTTTCCATTGCCTGAAGAGCCATATGTAGAAAAATGTAGGTATAGCTAATGTCAGAGAAATTACTGCTTGTGCTCTCTTCTAGGATTTTTATGGTTTCAAGTCTCAAGGTCTTTAATCCATTTTGAGCTTATTTTTGTGTATGGTGTAAAAAAAATGGCCCAATTTCTTCTCCTTCTCCTCTTCCCCCTCCTCCTCCTTCTTCCTCTTCCTCTTCCCCTTTTTCTTCTCTCCTTCTCCTTCTCCTTCTCCTTCTCCTTCTCCTTCTTTTTCTTCTTCTTCTTCCTCTCCTTCTCCTTCATCTTCGTTTTTGTATATAGCTGTCCAATTTTCCCAACACCATTTGTTGAAGAGACTTCTTTCCATTCCATATTCTTGTCTCCTTTGTCATAGATTAATTGACCATATAACCCTGGGTTTATTTCTGGGCTCTCTATTCTGTTCAGTTGATGTGTCTTTGTGTGTGTGTGTGCCAGAACCATATTGTCTTGAATATTCTGCTTTGTAATAGAATTTGAAGTCTAGGATTATGATATCTCCAGTTTTGTTCTTCCTTTTCAGGATTACTTTGGCTACTCATGGTCTTTTATGGTTCCATAAAAACTTTAGGATTATTTGTTCTAATTCTATTTTGAAAAGGATTGTAGTTAATCTGTAGATTGCTTTGGGTAGTATAGACATTTAACAATATCCATTCTACTCATCCCTGGAGATGGAATATCTTTCCATTTGTCTATATTGTCTTTAATTTATCTCATCAGTCTTTCACCTCTTTGGTTAAGTTTATTTCTAGATATCTTATTATTTTTGGTACAACTGTAAAGGGGATTGTTTTCTTAATTTCTCTTTCTGCTACTTATTAGGGAATAGAAATGCAACAGACTTTTGTATATTGATTTTGTATACAGAGACTTTATTGAATTCACTTATAAGTTCTAGTAGTATTTTGGTGGAGACTTTAAGGTTTTCTACATACAGTATCTGTTATCTGCAAATAGTGGAACTTTTACTTATTCCTCATAAATTTAGGTGTCTCTTTTTTTAAGATTTTATTTATTTTTTCATGAGAGACACACAGAGAGAGAGAGAGAGAGAGAGAGAGGCAAAGACACAGGCAGAGGGAGAAGCAGGCTCCATGCAGGGAGCCTGATGTGGGACTCGATCCCAGGACTTCAGGATTACGCTGTGGGCTGAAGGCAGGCGCTAAACCGCTGAGCCACTCAGGGATCCCCAATATTTGACTTTTCTTATGTTCCCTCTAAACCTATATTGTTGAGGGATTTTATCATGAATGAATGCTGCACTTTGTCAAGTGCTTTTTCTGATTTTATTGAAATAATCATATGGTTCTTATCCTTTCCTTTATTAGTGTGATGAATCACATTGATTAATTTGGAATATTGAATCACCCATTCATCCCAGGGATGAATGTCACTTGATCACAGTGAATGATTTTTTAATATATTTTTTCAATTTAATTTGTTAATATTTTGTTGAGGGTTTTTGCATCTATGTTCATCAGAAATACTGTCCTGTAGTTCTCTTTTTATGTGGTATCTTTATGTGTTTTTGGAATCAGGGTAATCTGACCTCACAGAATGAATTTGGAAACTTTCCTTTCTCTTCTAGTGTTTGGAATAGTTTGAGAAGAATAGGTATTAATTCTTCTTTAAATGTTTGATGGAAATTACCTGTGAAGTCATTGGGTCCCATAGTTTTGATTGTTGGGAGGTTTTGTTTTCTGATTCAATTTCATTGCTCTTTATTGGTCTGTTCAAATTTTTCTACTTCCTCCTGATTCAGTTTTGGGAAGTTTTATGTTTCCAGTAATTTATTCATTTCTTCTACGTTGTCCAGTTTATTGATTTTTTTCACAATATTGTTTTACAATTGTTTGTATATCTGGGGTGTCAGTTTTTATTTCTTCTCTTTCATTTGTGACTTTGCTTATTTGAATCCCACCCTCCCCTCTTTCTTTTATGGGTTTGGCTAGAGGTTTATCAATTTTGTTGATCTTTTCAAAGAACCAGCTTTTGGTTTCATTGATGTGTTCTATTGTTTTTAAGGTCTATTTCATTTATTTCTGCTACAATCTTATTTCCATCCTACTAGTTTTGGGTTTTGTTTGTTCTTCTTTTCCTAGATCCTTTAGGTATGAGATTTGATTGCTTATTTGAGATATTTCTAACTTCTTGAGGTAGGCCTGTATTCCTATAAACTTCCCTCTTAAAACACCTTTTGCTTCATCCCAAAGATTTTGGACCATTGTGTTTCCATTTTCTTCTGTCTCCATGTGTGTATTGATTTCCTCTTTGATTTCTTAGTTGACATATTCCTTGTTTAATAACATGTCATTTAACTTTCATATATTTGTTTTCTTTCCAGATTTTTTCTTGTGGTTCATTGCTAGTTTTGTAACATTGTGGTCACAAAATACGTGTAGCATGACTTCTGTCTTTTTTAATTTGTTGAGACTGGTTTTGTGGCCTATTATATGATCTATTCTGGAGAATAATCCATGTGACCTTAAAAGGAATGTTTATGCTGCTGTTTTAGGATGTAATGTTCTGAATATATTTTTTTAGATCCATCTGGTCCAGTGTGCCATTCAAAGCTACTGTTTCCTTGTTAACTTTCTGTTTGGACAATTTATCCATTGATGTAAGTGGGATGTCAAAATCTCCTATTATTTGTATTACTATTGATTTTTTCCTTCATGTTTCTTTCTTATTTTTTTAAAGATTTTATTTATGTTATTCTTGAGAGACGCACAGAGAGAGGCAGAGACATAGGCAGAGAGAAAAGTAAGCTTCCTGCATGAGCCTGATGCAGGACTCCACCCCAGGACCCCGGGTTCACACGCTGAGCCAAAGGCAGATGCTCAACCACTGAGCCACCCAGGTGTCCCTCCTTCATGTTTCTTAATCAGTGTTTTAATGTATTTGGGTGTTCCCATGTTGGATGCATAAATATTCACAATAATTGTGACTTCCTGTTTTGTTTTCTTTATTGTTATATAGTATCCTCTTTATCTCTTGTTACAATCTTTGTTCTAGAGATTATTTTGTCCAATATACACATTGCAACCCTGGCTTTCTCTTCACTTCCATCTGCATGATAAAAGCTTTTCTATCCCTTCACTTTCAATCTGCAGGTCTCTTTAAGTAAAAAAAATGTATCTCTTGCAGACAGCATATAGATGGGTCTTGTGTTTTATTCCATACAGCAATCCTATGTCTTTTAATTGCAGTGTTTAGTCCATTTATATTCAGGGGAAACTATTGATAGGTTTGTACTTACTGTAATTTTGTTACTTGTTTTATGATTTTTTTTTAAGTTCATCTCTTGCTTTTTTTCTTCTCTTGCTCTCTTCTCTCCTGGTTTGCTGGCTTTCTTTAGTTATTATACTTGGATTACTTTCTCTTTATTTTTAACATATTTATTACCAGTTTTTTATTTGCTATTACCATTAGTTTATATATAACATCTTATGCATATAGCAGTCTATATCAAGTTGATGGTTGCTTAAGTTCGAATGCATTCTAAAAACTAAATTTTTACTCTTCTCCCCCCACATTTTAGGTATATGGTGTCACACTTTTCCAACCTTTTATTTTATGAATCCATTGACTAATTTTCAAAGATATACTTAACTTTACTGCTTTTGTGTTTCCTACTTTTCATACTCCTGCTTACAGTCTTTCCTTACCACTCAACGAATCCCCTTGAACATTTTTTTTCTTTCAGTACTTTGAATATCATGTCACTCTCCTCTGGCCTGCAAAGTTTATGCTGAAAAATTGACTGATAGCCTTTTGGAGTTTCTTTTGTATATAGCTGTTTTCTTTGCTCTTGCTGCTTTAAATTTTCTTCTTTCTTACTAGTTTTTGCCATTTTAGTTTAGTAACTATGTATCTTGATGTGGACCTTCTTGGATTGATTTTGTTTGGGGCTTTCTGTGGCTCCCCGATGGGGATTTCTGTTTCTTTCTCCAGATTTGGGAAATTTAAGCTATTATTTCTTCAAGTAAATTTTCTGTTCCCTTTTATCTCTCTTTTCCTTTTGGGATCCTTATAATGTGAATATTATTATGCTTCATGATGTTGCTGAATTCCCTTCTATTCTCACTTGTCATTCTCATTTTTCTCTCTCCTTCAGCTTGATTGCTATTATTCTGTCCTCCAGGTCACTCATCAGTTTTTAGTTTCATCTAATATTCTTTACGTCTAGTATATTTTTAATTTCAGTTATTGAGTTCTTTATCTCTGAATTGTTCTTTCTTATCTTTTCTATCTCTTTTTTGAGAGCCTGACTGAGATCCTCCATCTTTTCCCAAGTCCAATGAGTATCTTTATGATCTTCATTTAAAAAAAAAATATTGGAGTTCAATTTGCCAACATATAGCATAACACCTAGTGCTCATCCTGTCAAGTGCCCCCCTCAGTGCCTTCATCCAGTCACCCCAACTCTTGCCCACCTCCTTTAACACTACCTCTTATTTATTTCCCAGAGTTAGGAGTCTCTCATGTTCTGTCACCCTCACTGATATTTCCCACTCTTTTTCTTTCCTTTCCCCTTTATTCCCTTTCACTATTTTTTGTATTCCCCAAATGAATGGGACCATATAATGTTTGTCCTTCTCCGATTGTCTTACTTCACTCAGCATAATACCCTCCAGTTCCATCCATGTTGAAGCAAATGGTGGGTATTTGTCATTTCTAATGGCTGAGGAATATTCCATTGTATACATATACCACATCTTCTTTATCCATTCGTCTTTTGATGGACACCAAGGCTCCTTCCACAGTTTGGGTATTCTGGACATGGTTGCTATAAACATTGGGGTCCAGGTGTCCTGCCGTTTCTCTGCATCTGTATCTTTGGAGTAAATCCCCAGCAGTGCAATTGTTGGGTCATAGGGTAGCTCTATTTTTAACTCTTTGAGGAACCTCCACACAGTTTTCCAAAGACCTTCATTTTAAGTTCTCTGTCAAGCATATTATCTCCCTTTCCTTGCTGTGTTTTGTCCTCTTCTTTCATTTGGAACACATTCCTCTGTATCTTCATTTGCCTCACTCCTTGTGTCTGTTTCTATGTGTTAGAAAAGTCAGCTAATTCTCCTATTCTTGCAGGTAGTGATTCTATGAAGAAGAGGTCCTGTAGTGTCTTGCAGCGCAGTGTCCCCCATTTACCAGAACCTGGTGCTTCAGGGGTGTCTCCTATGGGTGTAGTGTGTGCCCTTGCTGTTGTGGCTGAGCTGCATTTGCCTTCAGTCCAATCATCTACAATGGCTCTCTTTGCTAATTGTGGGCATGGCTTTGTCCTTGTGTTTTTTAGAGAACTGTGGAAGGCATGTCTATAGAAGAGCATGGGAGGGGGACAGGCCATGTTAGCAAGGTGTGTTCTGGTATACTGTGGGAAGATGAGACCTGTACTTGCTTTGGAGAATTGCTGAGGGCTGAGGTGAGGGGGAGTTTGCAGAAGAGTGTGGGAGTGGGACACGCTGAGGTAGAGAGTGTTTGTGCTGTGCTGGTCTTTGCAGATGTACCTGTATTCAGACAGATAGTGGGATGGGAGGTGGGGAAAGAAGTGGTACCTACCAGCTCTTTTGGTTTTGGAAAAATTTCCTAATGATCCCTGCCCCTCCAGCACATGTTCTGAGATTAATAAATAATCTCCCTCCCATACACCTTAGGCAGTTTTCAAACTGCTGCCTCAGTGCTATATCTCAGTGGGGCTGTTTGTTATGCTGGCTCTTAAAGTGTAAGAACCCAGTTTCTTACAGCTCTCCAGCATTCTCAGAGCAGGGCCCACTGGTTTTCAAAGTCTCAGGCATTAACCTTTCTAATCATAAGAACTCACACAGGTAAGCCCCTATGGTTTTCAAAACCAAATGTCATGGGGATTAATCTTCCTAGTGTGAGTCCCCTGTGCCTGGGCTGGGGTCTGCTCCTCTTCCATCACTGTGGCTGTAGTAGCTCTCCTTCCCCAGACACTCTTGGAGGTCAGTTTGATTTCCAACTGCATCTCTGCCCTTCCTACCCTTGTGGAGGTGGCCTTTTTTGTTCAGCTGTGGAGAGTCTGTTCTGCCAGGCTTTGTGCCATTTTATGGGTTATTTACACTGATTTGGGTGTTATCTAAGTGTGTCGGTGGGACGAGGTGAGTTTAGAGTCCTCCTACTCCACCATCTTTCCTCTGAAGAGATGGTCTTTCGGACTTTGAGGACTTTAAAGTAGACACAGTCCCTTTCTGTTCATTAAGATTTTTCTTCTGCAGAATTTGTCTCACCCTTCAGGTCACTGTTAGGTGCTCTTTCTTATCTATTCACCCTGTATTCTGTCCTTTGTCCATTAAACAATAGATAACATATACACAGTCTCTAATGATTTTTAATACAATATGAGATATAAAGAAGTGACACTTAAAACTAAATGTTTATTATTATATTATATATAGCTTTATATATTATGCATTTTGTTATTATTACATCACACAACAGAGTTAAAACTAGTTAGAGATAAATACATTTATTTAGTCAGATATGTGGAGATCAAAATAGTATATGATTTGTTTTTAAAGATGAGGTTAGAAATACAACTTGATATGTTAGCTAAGTGGTCTTATTTTATATTATATTACTTAATTAAGTTTTCTATGCAGTCATGAAGAACACTGGCAGACCTATACAAATGTGGCATAGAACATCAAAAAGAATACTCTCAAGGAGCAAGCAGGAAATCTGATTCCAAAAGATGGACAGGAGGTGAGCCTGATAAGCATAGTTCCTTCTGCCAAGTTTACAATAATAGAGACTTTTCTTGTATGGAAAACAAGTGAAGTAATGTGGATAGGTCAGGGATATCACTTTCAATTCACTATTGGTTAAAATAGAAAATAGTTTTTAAAATTTTCCATTTTGATAGAGGCTTTTAATTTTTTCTATCAATACCCTTTATAGGACATAAATAATACATTAAATATATCAAGATCACTTTTAGTTACTTCATGTTCTACTTTTAGTCATGTTTTGAATGTCTCTAAAGGCAAGAGCCTTTTTACTTCCAGAGAATTGGGTTTGACCCGAGGAGATAATATTCATAAGAGTCATCACTGCCTAATGACTGGCAACTGCTTGAAATGCTGTGAGGTTTTGTTTCTATTCCATCCTTCAAAGAACACTTATGGCTGCAAAAAATGGGCAAACATCTTTTGCTGTTTTAGGAAAGGAACCAAATTATAAATACTTTTTGAAAGAGTTATAGGGGCACCTAACTCAGTTGGTTAAGTGTCTGCCTTTGGCTCAGGTCATGATCTCAGGGTCCTGGGATCAAGCCCCATGTTGGGTTTCCTGCTCATCAGGGAGTCTGCTTCACTCTCTTCCTCTGGCCCCACTCCTGCTTGTGCTCTCTCTCAAGTAGATAAATAAAATCTAAAAATATAAATAAAAATTAAATAAAATAAATAAGAGTTATGAACTAAATGGCTTGAGAATGCATGATAGGCATGCCTGGGTGACTCAGTGGTTGAGCATCTACCTTCGGCTCAGGGTGTGATCCCGGGGTCCTGGGATCCAGTCCACATCAGGCTCCCCACAGGGAGCCTGCTTCTCCCTCTGCCTGTGTCTTGCCTCTCTCTGCCCTCATGAATAAATAAACAAAATCCCCCCCCAAAAAAAGAATGCATGATATTGAAAGCAGTGAGTATTTGAAATTAGAAGACTTGACATGATGTGATGATTTATCTGTGTGACTTAATTTCTGATACACTGTGGTTTCTGTAATAGATGGCATCTAATATGCCTGCCAGCGCTGGTGTTCCATGATTAGGGCATGAGGCATTTGCATCTGTTATTTAGATCACTGTTCTAAAAATCAGTTTGCTAATTAAAACCTCTGGGAGCTTAGTAAAACATTGGTTCCCAGTCTCCATCCCCAAAGCAGATGATTCATTACTTCAGGGATGGGACTCTGGAATCTGTATTTAAAAATATCTCCAGAAATGAACCAGGTCATATTATGTAGATCTAATTCAAACCACAATGAAATGAGTAAAGACTGGAACAATGGATTAATTTTGTGATTGAGAGAGTCTTAAAGTTATTTTATTTTTAATTCTAAAGTAGAAAATCTAAGTTATAAAAACAATGCAATATGCAAAACAAGAAAAAAGTTTTAAAGTCATTCATAACCCCACTATCTAGAGCAAAAACTGTATTAACATTATTTGTTTATTTTTAAAATTTTATTGGTAAATTGTGCATGTATGTATACCTATTCATATTCTAAATATATAAATTACTTTTCTATCTGATTAGTTTTATGTCACATTCCACTTTGCTATTTATTTATTTATTTTTACCTAAACTCAAATATAATGAGTATTTCCTATAATTAAAATTGTTTGAAAATACAATTTTATCATTTGATTTCATTTTTGTGTATAAAAAGCATTATTAACTGCTCTTTATTATCTATTTCTAATTCTTCACAATAGCAAACAGAAAGACTGAAATAAATATCTTTGATTATAAATGCTAGTTCCCAACTTTTATTAACTCTTCAGTATAGAGCCCTAAATATGGGATTACCAGATCAGAGGGCTATAGCAGATTGAAATGATCGTGTGAAATGTTGTCAAAGATTGAATGAAGATTAATATGGCCATGAGAATCAGAAAGATGAATTAATTGGCTCAAGATTATGCACAAAGAGGTAAATTTTATTAATTGAGCCTTCAATTTGTTCTGTCACAAACAAGATTATGTTGCATAGATAAATAAGGTATAACTACACAAGAGGAGAGAAACTGTATGTATCAGGCATCCAGGTGCCTCTTAACCTTCTGTGTGTGTATAGCGAATGATTGAATAATTGACATCCTATCTCTTAGGACAAATGTGGACAACATATGATTGAATAATTGACATCCTATCTCTTAGGACAAATGTGGACAACATATCAACTTTATGACATAAAAATGAATTCATTGAGTCCTAATGAAAATCTTTAAAACTATTTTCTAAATTGTGTTTTTTTATTTTTTTATTTTTTCAAATCGTGTTTTTTTAAAGGAAATATTCATCATCACTGTAAAAATATGATTTAAAGTCTCCCCAAATGTCTTTATATACATAATGTATGTGCCTCACTGTTAACTGGTCAGTTTGAATTACTTGCCACTTCAGAAAACTGAATGGGCATTTGGTGAAACTGACAAATGAACTAAAAGAACAATTCAAAAAAAAAAATATCTGAAAGAGAGGCTCAACGTCTTGATCTAAAAGACTAAATTTCAATCCCAACTCTGTTATATCATTCATGAAATGTTAACTGACTGCCTTAGATCACTGAGTTTTAAGGCATCTTAAACTAGAACAGCTACATAAAACATAAGGAAAATAGTGATTTTGATGTCTCAAAGGAGTAAAATGCACCTGAATAGTACGTATGGATTGTTTAAAGTTAGCACTTAATACGTTGGATACCAAAGTGTTATAGTTATTCATTTAATTACTATAATAGATAATGTATTACTTTAACAACAAGAATAATTGAGCAGTTGAAATTTTGGAGTGTAGATGCTCACAATTCTTAGTAAAAGCTACTGCGTGCGTGTTCTAACATCTGTTATTAGGGTTCTGTTCAGGAAATTAGGAACATGATGCAGCATTGTGCTAGATGTTTTTAAATCACCTAATCATTCATTCAGTTACTTATTCATTAAACAATTATTTACTGAGTGTTTATTATGTGATGGCACTGAGTTTGGTGTCTGGCTCACAACAGTGCTTCCTCACTCTTGAGGAGCTGTCATTCTGATGAGCATAGATGTAGGGAGCAAGACAATGAGCAGACCACCAAAGAGCAAGATGTCAAATGGTGATATGTACTATGAAGCTGATAAAACAAGATGATGTGAACAGGAGCGAAAAGCAGGTGCAGATGCTTCTTGTTGGGATGTCAAGAAAGATGCCTATGTACTGACAATTAAGTGACAGCAGGAAGCAGGCCTGGGGATGTGGTCTTCTAGCAGAGCCAGAGGCTAAAAGGAAGGCCTGAGACTTTCAATCTTGTATGAGAGACAAGAGTAAAGGTAATATATCTGTCAATAGTGACAGAGGACAGCAGAAAGGTGTGTAGGAGCTATGTACAGTATGAATTTGGATTCTCCTCTAGGAGCAAAAGGAAGCTATTGTAGGTCATGCTCTTGGGGGTCATTGGCATGTTGTGTTGTTGTTGGATTGGTGGTGGTTATTTTACACACTAATTTATTAATCTTCATTCCTTTCTAATTTCTATTCTTATTTTTCCTACCTTAGGACTTCCTCTGACTTTCCGATTAAGACTTAAAAAAAAAAAAAAAACTATCCTGGAAAGGTATGCGTTCTGTAAATGTCTAGTCTATTGTTTTTGCTAACTGAATACAATTATTCAGAAATATGTAAAAGCCATAAGAATAGCTCAACAATTGCAGACGTTAAACACACCTGTGTAAGGGAATGAAAAGATAAGCCACAGAGTAGGAGAAAATATTTGCAAGTTATATTTCTGACAAAGTATTTCTATCTAGAATATGTGAAGAATTTTCAAGATGAAACAGAAAATAATCCAATTTTTTAAAAAATGGGTAAAAATTTGAATAGACATTTAAAAAAAGATGTGACATGAAAAGGCATATAAAAAGATATTCAATATCATGAATAATTACATAAGTACAACTTAAAACCAAAATGAGATGCTTTTACATAGTTAGAAGAATGTCCATAATGAAAAAACTGGCCATGCCAAATAGTAGTGAGTTTTTAGAACACTCAGACATTGCAGATGAAGATACCAAATGTCACATTCACTTTGAAAATGATTTGATGATTCCTTACAAACATACACTCACTTGCTATATCCCGCGCCTAGAAATATTCCCCAGAGAAATGGAAACTTGTATGTATACAGCAGGTCCTAGCAACTGTTTATAGCAGCTTTATTCATAATCACTAAAAACTGGATACGAATCCACATGTCATTCAGCCAATGATGGGATTGTCAGTGCCTTCACACAAAGACACTTGGAACACACCTGCAGGTGAACAAGCTGGCTTTATTATTCATTGAAGTGAGGAAAATACTTACCAGGGAACTGTGAGGTAACTGAGCCCAAGATGTCAGGAAAACCTGACATGATTTGGTTGATTCTGGGGAGTCTTAGGAAAGCGAAGTTCACTCTAGTATTATAGGTAAAAGGGGTGGTTCTACGATTGGGCATCTCAATAAAACTTGTCTATAGAGAGGAGAGGAAAGAGAAAGCTTAAGCTGAAATTGGTAAAGAAGTGGTAGTTACTCATTTAGGGAGAGAAGGGAGTGTTTTGTATTTTGTGGTTTGCACAGTAACTGCCTGAAGTGGATATTTGTAAGATTGCTTTTGTCAACAGGAGAACAGTATAGCTCAGCTGCAAATACCAGACGAGTCTGAAATAACATCACCACCTAGCGATGAACATCAGTTCCTGAACTTCAGGGCCTGATTTTTTCTTTCTCTGGATACACAAAATGTAGTATATCCATATAATGGAATACCATCGAGCAAGAAAACTGAATGAGCTTTTGATTCACGCATCGACACTGATGAGTCTTCAATGCATTTCGCTAAGGTGCATTAAAAGAGCTCAGAAACTAATCTTAATCTTACACAGAAAGACTCCTTCTTGCCTGATTCCAACTATATGGCACACTGGAAAAGGCAAGACTGTAAGGAGGACAACACGAATGGTTGTGGGGATTGGGAATGAGGAGAGCAGTTGTATATAGCATGGCAAAAATCTGGGGGAAGGATACCCTTATGGATGGAGGTGTAGTGGTGGATATGTGCCTCTATACATTTGTTAAAATCTACAGAACTGCCCACCACAAAATGTGATGTTTGCTAAATGAACACAAAACCAAAACCTATATTTGGTAGAGGAGGGGAATGCAGACTGTGGCAAAATGAATGGTACTGCACTATACAGTAATCACATAACCACACAAAACACATGGATGTGGTCAGTGCCCTTCATTGAAGAAATCATAACAAGAACTCCAACAACTGATGTGAATAACATTGGAAAACAGTGTTTTGACTGGTTACTATAAAGCAAAAGGCAAAAAGAAGTATATCCAAAAAATAGACCCTAGTTTGAAAAAAAAAAAGTTTTTAGGAATCTAGGTTAGGAATTCTGAAGTTATTTTATTTGTATACTAGTACTGAACAAATAAGTAAATATAGATAAAGAGAGGGAAGTTTCTCATTGTTTGAGAAAGAAATTACAAATAAGAAAACAGGAAGGCTAGAAAACGCCCTGTCATGCTAGACTGGAGTGGGAGGTACCAATATGGATTCATTTTTTAAAAGTTATGTATAATGTATAGAAATATGGATATGTGTCTGTGCACAAGTTGGCGTATATGTATATGTATATATATACATATATTTCCCAGCTCTATATACTGAGAACAGTGTAAATCAGTGATGTCCCAGTAGCAATGAGCACACCTAGAACCGAGATCATAATTTCTAAATACTATTTTATGATAAAAAGAATCATGGCTTTTTGGAACACTGGTTTGTTTCAGGAGTAGAGCATGGAAAATATAAGATGGTTTTGGAGCATTTTGTGATAACAGAATATAAAGAAGTGCCTGAAAAGTGGAGGTGCATTAAAAGAGCTAAAAAACTAATCTTAAAGAGTTCTCAAATGCCAAAGCTAGAACTACTTGAGTAACAAAATAAATATAGCCATGGATTTCAAAACAAAGAATAAAATAAATATACACAAGTTCATATAAATAACTGAATAAATGATGGAGGAATGAACAAAAATCCCCTATGAAAATTATAATTAATAAGTATATAAGGAATGAGAAAAAGTATAAAATCACCATTGGGATTGCCATCGGCAAAATCCATGGAGGGGAACTAAAAGAACATGTAAAAATTGAAGCCAAAACAGGATATATGCATAGTCTTATATTTTGTACCCTGAAATATTTAGTGATTATGAAGGGGAAACTTCCAGGGGCAAATCCTGCAAGTCGCCACCTTAGATAAGTGATCAAAGTCGATATCTCCAATAAAACATATCAACATCATGTACCCTCAAAAGCACCACCTCTGTGCTATTCTTCCAAATAATGCAAAATGTCATGAGAAAACATTAGAATAGACCCAAGTTGAGTGCCTTTCTATGAGGCAATGACCCAGTGTTCTTCAATGGTGATAAGGACATGGAAGTCTGAAGGACTTTTGTAGAAGGAGGAGATTAAGGAGACATGACAAGTGAATGCAGTGTGGTGTCAGTTCATGGGAGAAGAGGCAAAATCTGAATAAATTCTGTGTGTTGGTTAAAAGCGGTATGCCAAGCGTTAACTTCTTAGTTTTCTTAGTTTTGCACCCCTTCTATAGATCTAGAACACAAAAAGAGAGCTGGGTTGATAAGAAGTGGCCATAAATGGTGATTTATTTATTTTTATTTTTATTTTTTAAAGATTTCTATTGATTTATTCATGAGAAACACATAGAGAGAAAGAGGCACAGACAGAGGCAGAGGGAGAAGCAGGCTCCATGCAGGGGGCCCGATGTGGGACTCGATCCTGGGTCCCCGGGATCACGCCCTGGGCCGAAGGCCACGTTAAACCGCTGAGCCATCCGGAATGCCCCATAAATGGTGCTTTAGAGGCAAAGAGGAGAGGTCTTCCACGGGTAGTATCAACAGCCATGGGCAGCTAAAATTTCTGAACACTTCCCTAGATATACTCAAGTGTTTTAAACACTGTTTCATTCAAACCTCACAACAAACCTATGACGCATATACCATTATTTTCCTGCTCTAAGAATGGGAAACTAAGGATGAACAATTTTAAATTACTCTGCTGAGATCACGTAACTGTAGTTGAACTCACTTCATGTTTCTGGATTCAGTACATTTAACCTGCCAACACTGGTCACCTGAATTAACAGAAACCGGGGAGAAATCCAGATTTCCTTTTCTAGGGTTCATCTTGGTTTGTGCATTCTCTCAAAGTTCACACTTCAGCAGATTATTTATCCCCTGCAACTGTTTTGGTTCTTTTTGGCAGTCCTACCAGTTCATAGCTTGTTGGCACGTGGGTAGCACGTGGTATCAATAGATGCTGAAATTCTTCATCAGATTCTGTTTTATTGTATTTGCTCAGTGCAATATAGGATTGTGGACCTATAATACTGACTGTGACAATCAGAAACAGTCCATACAATCCTCGAATCTGTATGTTATGTCCTAGGGGATTTATGAAATGCAAGACATTATGAAGCAAAATATTGTAATGTTACTGAAATTAATCCCTTAAAAACATATACATTCTACAACCTTCTTCACATACAATGAAATATAAAAGACATAACATTCTTGAAATCTGTGCTCATCTTTATTTTCACTAGATATAATTTGCCTCAAATAGTTTATGCTTACCTATTTGAGATCCTTTTCTGGGTTTCCTAGACAGGTGATGGATGCTGATGTCTGTTTTCGCTTTTGGCTCTTATTACCAAATCTTAGTATTTGCATGAATATGCACTCAGTGTATAGACGTTTAGTATTGATTATTTTACAATTGATTTTTCTTGAAGCTTTTGCTTCCCTCCATTAAATACATGCTCTGGCAATGTCAACTCAGGATATTAGTTTTAATCATCAAATATCCCCACTTAAATGGGATACACATGCTGTGCAAATTATCTGCTGCAATTTTTTGGAATAGCCTATTTATTTATTTATTTATTTATTTATTTATTTGGTTAGTTCAGTGATTAAACATTAGGAAATATCTCTTGATTCCATTGACTTTTTCAGGATTGTGTGTCTAAATATCTCAAAACATACAAATTTGCCTTTTAACTTGTCATACCTGGGGCAGCCCGGGTGGTTCAGCTGTTTAGTGCCACCTTCGGCCCAGGGCCTGATCCTGGAGACCCAGGATCGAGTCCCACGTCAGGCTCCCTGCATGGAGCCTGCTTCTCCCTCTGCCTGTGTCTCTGCCTCTCTTTCTCTGTGTTTCTCATGAATAAACAAGTAAACTATTTATAAAAAAAAAAAAACTTGTCCTACCTGGTTTGTATTTGGATTTCTCTAGTGTGGTCTGGAGCAGCAGTGACAGGCGAAATTCATCTATGGAATGAGCATTAGCTATTTAGGGAGTATCAGTCTCATCCTGGTTCTAAGGACAAAGAGCAGCAAGATCTAATGTGACATATGTCATGATTGGAAGCCGAAGTGGCAACTTGCATGTATTAGCCACCATGAAAGGTGTGTAATTTTTATATTTTCTTATTTAAAATCTCATTTCTAAGTCATTTAATAGAATTTGAATGTTACAGTCTACCTAGGTCAATTTTGTATTATACAGTTGGAAATTTTAATTGTCTGATAACAAAAACTGTTTCTACTGTATTGTGACAAAAGTCTAAGATGCAGTGGCCTGGGTCAGTCTCTGAGCCATGTTTATTGCTGTTAATGGAAGGAGCCAAGGCCAATTACTGCCTGAACGAGGGGAATGTCAACTTCTCAGCCACAGCACGGTATACTGAAAAAGGCCAAGTTCAGAAATAGAAAGGAGAAAAATGTCAAAGTGGACCAGCAGCTAGGGTTTCTTTACCCATCTCCAAGAAGGAAAAATGTCATTTATCTTTTCCTAATTATGATCTGTCTCCATCTGATCCCAGCTGATTTTGCTCCTAATGGATGGTGCTTCTCTTATATCCACACACAAAAAATTGGAAAAAGGAGAATGATAGTACCCATCCTGAAGGACTCTTCCAACAATTTCATGAGATTATATATGCAAAATACTTAGCATGGTCCCAGACATATTGTAACAAGCCAATCAATGCCAGCTGTTAATACCATTATTGTACCTACCAAAGCCTTATGGTAGCGTAATATATTATGATTCAGCCATTTCCTTAATCCTGTATCACTGCAACAGCCCTGGAATATCCCACTGAATCTTAAGGATTTTTCTTTATTCATATTGATTTTCTTACATTAACACTTTGTTTATTACTAGCTGTCACAAATTTTCAGTGATTTTCTCTTGTCTAACAAATTAAACCTAAGCTCTTAGAGGCAAAGCTAAACACTGTTCCAAAATAATCCAATTAAGAAATGGGCAGAAGATCTGAATAGACACTTTTTCAAAGGAGACATCCAGATGGCCAATGGACACATAAGAAAGATGCTCCCCATCACTCATCTCAGAGAAATGCAAATCAAGACTATAGTGACATCCTGCCACACACCTGTCAGAATGGCAAGTATTAAAAAGATAAGAAAAAGCAAGTATTGGCAAAGATGTGTGGAAAAGGGAACCCTCTTTGTGCTGTCAGTAGGAATGTAAACTGATGCAGCTGCTATGGAACACAGTATGGAGACCTTCCAAAAATTAAAAAAAAAATAGCTTGCCATGTGTGCATGTGCAAACACAGACACACATGTATACAGACACGCACCCACACAATTTAATATTACTCACCCATGAAAAGGGGAGATATCTTCATTTGTGACAACATGGGTGGACCCAGAGGGTATTATGCTAAGTGAAATAATATAGAAAAAGACAAATACCATATGATTTCATTTATATGTGGAATCTAAAAAACAAAACAAAGGAGCAAACCCTACAGAAACAGAAACAGAGGACAAATTTGTGGTTGCCAGAGAGAAGGGGGCTGGGCAAAATAGGTGAAGGAGATTAAGAGGTACAAACCTCCAGTTGTGAAATAAATAAGTCCTGGGGATGGAAAGTACAGCACAGGGAATAGAGTCAATAATACTTAGTAACTTTGGATGGTGGTGGGTGGTAACTACATTTTATCATGGGGACCACGGTGATTCAACCTGGAGCAGATGGTGTTTGCTCTGAGCTGAGGCTGGAAGGACAAGCCATGGGAAGTGCTCGTAGGGGTATTAAACTAACTGTTGCTTTGTTCTCGTGGGCCTGGAGGACTCTGGAAAGCTGAATGTCGTCGGCTCCCAGATCTTTTCTCCTGGCACCCCCTCCTGCTGATGTGCTAGGAGTGGGTCTCAGCTTTTCCTGCCTAGGCACGTGGATGTTTTCTCAGGGACCCTGGGTAGGAATCACTCATCCAGTTTCTGGATTTCTCTTAAAAGGAACTGGGTCATGTTTAGCTAATTATTTGGTATGTCCACAAGAGGATCTTCTGATCCCACTACGTCGCTGTTCACTCAAGAAGCGATGACCTCTGAGAATATTGTATAAAATATACCTCAAATGACTCCAAATCATCAAAAATCGTTAAATACTGTTAACAATTGTCTAAGAACACTGAACAGTCTACATGAAAAAGGTTTCCATCAGGAAAGGTAAAAATACACGTTAAACACGTTAAATTGCTCAGCTTAAACATCCGGAGAGCAAGCCCCTGTCCCCTCAAGTGGGCTGGTCCATGCTTTTACTGAACAGGTGCATTCACTTCAGAGCTGAGACGTTACTTCATCTCTACCCTGCCCTGAAGTTCTTCTGAGATGGAGACAAGCTCCCTGGGTGTACATTTCAAGCTTCTACATGGAAACAAATATTGTTGCATTTTTCCTCAGGTCTTCAGAACTCCAAATATGAACATATTGGTTCCCTCTTCCTCCTCCTCCTCCTTCTTTTATAAGTATGCCAGTGTTGATCCAAGTTGGGGCTTTAGGACTATGCATATGAACAGGAGATAAACTGACCAATTGCGTGTGTTGCTTTAATTTTTTTTGTTTGTATAACCATTCTTTAATATATTTTGAAGGTGTGAGTTGTATTTTTAGTAAAAAATATGGTCATTCATATGCTGGTGGGATGTACCTTCATCACCAGCGTCATCGATGTACATTTGGATCAGGAAATGCCAACTGCTAAAAGCTAGGAGGAAATGGATTCAGAATCAGGGCAAGAAAAACCTTAAGGTTCTAATTATAACTTTTGTGATCTTACTGGGCCAATCTTGCAGAATTCAAGTCCTGAAACCTCAGTATGGTGGGGTCAGTGAAACAGCTTATGTGAGCATCTTGGCAATTTTTTAAATGCCACAAGAATGATTTGATCGTTTTTGCTTATGATCTAGGCATTTGCAACCTTCAGTAGGTGACCAGTCAACCAATATATAAAGCTAATGAGAATTATTCTGATTTGTGATTCCCTATGAACGATTTTCAGGGTGAGATGAGAAATCAGAAAGAATCTACTCTTAGTTATAAATTAGTAGCATCTGAAATTCTTCTTTCTTGAATTCACTTTTCATCTTTATCTTGTGACATTGCTAGAAATTCCCAGAATATTATCTCCTAATGTGGGCAGGACAAATCCTTGTTAAACAAATACTAGTTTTTGGAAGGGATAATACCTAAAATAATGTTGTGAAATAAAGAAAATGACTAAAACAGTCTTGATGAATAGGGTTGTAATGGGAAGTAGAGTTGGGTGTCTAATGCTTGGATTGTCCCGATTTGGGCAGGAGGTGGTCTGGTCCTGTGAACACGGGAGGAAAAGTATTAGAGACCCACAGAACAATGTGTCCTCTCAATGGAGTCATCTAAATAAAATAGATTTGGGAAGCAAATACTTTGTCTAACATTTGAAGACAGATCTTAGACAACAACAAAGCATTGAATATATAGGACATATTGTATATATAGTTACTTCTAGAAGAAATGGTATTTTGGGGGTAGATTATATAGATTGGAGAACTGTACACAAATTAATTTCATACTTTCATTCACATAAAGTTCCAAGTCTAGTTTATGGTGTTAGGAGTCAGGATACTATCCTTGGGGACATAGTAACTGAACACAGCAGGGGGAGGTCCCCGGTGCTGGTGATTGTCTTATTTCTGATCTCACTCCCCTATCCATTCTGGAAACACATGGACTGTGCATATGATTTGAGGACTTGTCTGCATCTAATGTTATACCTCACAAATTTGAGGAAAATGTAAGCGAGCCATGAGAAACAAAGTCTCCTGCAACACCCTGTACGAGGTCCTGCATGGGAACCAGTGCAAGCACCAGAAGTTTCTGGAGATGGTGGAGCTGCAGATCGGCCTGAAGAACTATGACCCTCAGAAGGACAAACGCTTCTCGGGCACCATCAGGCTTAAGTCCACCCCCCGCCCCAAGTTCTCCGTGTATGTTTTGGAGGACCAGCAGCACTGTGATGAGGCCAAGGCAGTGGACATTCCCCACATGGACATTGAAGCGCTGAAGAAACTCAACAAGAATAAAAAACTAGTCAAGAAGTTGGCCAAGAAGTATGATGCCTTTTTGGCTTCAGAATCTCTGATCAAGCAGATCCCACGAATCCTGGGTCCAGACCTGAATAAAGCTGGCAAGTTCCCTTCCTTGCTGACCTACAATGAGAACATGGTGGCCAAAGTGGAGGAATTGAAGTCCACCATCAAATTCCAGATGAAGAAGGTGCTATGTCTGGCAGTGGTGTTGGCCACGTGAAGATGACGGAAGATGAGCTCATGTACAACATCCATTTAGCTGTCAATTTCCTGGTGTCCTTGCTCAAGAAGAATTGGCAGAACGTCCGGGCTTTGTACATCAAGAGCACCATGGGCAAACCCCAGTGCCTTCGCTAACGGTTTAATAAATCCTAGTGCTACCGTAAAAAAAAAAAAAAAAAAAAAAAAAAAAAAAAAAAAAAAAAATTGAAGAAATGAAGAAAGATTCCATTGCTAAAAATGTTTGGAAAATAATGTTCCATAAGAAACTGTCTTTTAATTTGTTAATATAATGTTTAACATAATTTCATTTTCTAAAACAAATTGCTTGATACATTTCAATTCTTAAATTATTCTGCACAGTGGGAAAACTTCTACAAATTAGAATACTGGAGACCTTCCAAAAAGATAACTTGTAAAAAATTGAAAAACTACCCTAAAAATATCAGTCTATTTGCTTTAGACTCTTCTGATAGGCAGCTTTAAACAAGTTTTCCATTCTTGAATTAATAATGTACTTCTTAAATATACTTATTGTTATAAATCTGAAAAGATGTTTTATCTTCCACCTAACACAATTTAACATCTTCACACATCAACTTTGTTGTGTTTTAATAGCTTAGGCACATTTCAATAATGTTGGGTTTTATTTTGTGATTTCATTACAAAACAGCTTGCGCAAACCAAATTCAAACAATCTTTTTATTTAAAATTCCATCTGAAAATTCATTTCTGGGTTTTAGTTTTTCTTTAAAAAAGAAGCAAACATTTAGCCATGGCTAAATGAGCCATGGCTCACAAAATGTAAGAACCAAAAAGGAAAAAAAAAAAAAAAAAAAGTTCATTTTGTCTTTCCACCAAAATTCCTTTGTTTTACAAAAAAAAATGTTTTCAAACTTTAATTGATATAATCATACTATCTTAGAAGGAAATTTTGCTTTGTTTTGCTTGGTTTGATTTTGAATTTTAATGGGTAGTCTAATTTTTTAAAGATTTAAAAAATATTTGTTATCTAGATTAAAACTTTATTAGAAACTGTATGGAAATCAGAATCATAAACTCTGAGTTCTAGTGCTATTTTTACCATTAAATTTCTCTGGGCACCCATTTCCTTGCTGGTCTCAGCGTCCCCCAAAGTTGAATCTTTCCCATAGGCAGTCTCTGATTCAGCCTCCCACCAAGTTCTAGGCCTGACTTTTTCATGACTGTTGACACACTGTGGAGTCCTACTGGAGTCACCTCACCCTATCGCACATACTTTGTAGGGTTCTGAGGGGTGAGAACTGGTTCAAGGGGAAAGGTCACTTGAGTCTTCTACGATAAACCATTTACAATGTCACACATTTTTGTCCCATGTCCCTCAAAATTCAGCGTGCTCCAAATCTCGATCTATCTCCCTAATTGAGCAATGTCTAGTCCACCTGTGACCTCTCTCATGTGCACAATCATGCTCAAAGTTGAGGTGCCTGTCTTCCTGTCTATGACAGTGAAAGGGGTACGAGGAGAATCCCCTCCTCTTATGAAAACACAGACGTATTCAGCCACAGGAGAGGAAGGGCATGGACAGCACACTTTAGATAGATGGCTGAGTTTAAAGATATTTCATAATGAATCTCAAGTTGTTTGTCTTTTAGGATAAAAATGGATAATGGGCTAATGAGGTGCTGGGTATTGCTCCTTCTCAGCAACAACTGTATTTGGAGCAGAGCTATGCTTTGAAATCAGTAGTTTTTGGTTTGGATTACCAGCCAAAATTATTCAGTAGGAAAAGAATCCCATTTTTTACACATCAAGAATATTATGGCACATGGATAAACTAAGTATACCTTTCTATGTTTTGATCTCCCACAGTGTTAAAATAGAATTTTGATGACTTTACTATTTCTTATGTTCCTCTCCACCCAGAGGTGATGATGATGATGATGATGATGATGATGATGATGATGATTTGTGTTAGAAATACATCAACCACCACAACCTGAAAAGAATATGAGGAAAATAGGGTGACAGGAGAGCATGAGTTTTCTCCTGGGCATTTACAAATAACTCACAGAAGTAACTGCCACTAAAAGTAGAAAAGATAGTTTAGGACATATTATTGATGATATTGATGACTATAAAATTCTAAATAGCTTTTGAGATTGTTTTTATTTGAAAATAATTTCAAACTTAAAAGGAGATTCTAAGTGTAGTACAGAAACATTCTTATCCGCTTTACCAGATGCACTTATTAACATTTTACTGATTTTGCTTTATGATTTTTGCTCTATCATTATTTATCAATCTATTGTAATTTATCATCATATTTCTGTCTCTGTCTATAGTGAGCAGAATTCTAAAAATCCCTCCTTCCAGCTCCCAGGTTCCTGTTTCTTGGTCATTCGATCAAACGTTAATATAGGTGCTGCTGCTATGAAGAGATTTTGCAGCTGTAATTAAAGTCCTAAGTCCTTTAACCTTGAGATACAGACCTTACCCTGGTAGATCTTATATGATCACGTGAGCCCTCTAAAAGTCAGAAGTCGGAGAGAGTAGAAAGGGGATTAGAAAGACTCAAAGCGTGAGAATTCAGTGTGTTGTTGTGGATTTGAACCCAGTTGTACACAAAGGAATGTGAGTGGCTCTAAAGACCTAAGATTTTCCTGGCTGACAGGAGGGAGGAATGGCCCTTCCTATGCTCTTACAACCAGAACTAGCTTATAAGTGTCGTATTCACAATACTCTTATTTTTCTGAATCATTCGTGAAAATTATATCCCCTCCCTGGATATGTCATTGGGTGGTTCTTAAGAATAAGAGTACTCTCGTAGTTATCAACTGAAGCACATTTATCTTTGATATAACAGTTTTATCAAATATGTTATTTATAGTCCAGTTTTTGACCTAATAATGTTCTTGGTGGCATTTTATTTTTATTCTAGGGAGCATCTCTGCTACATCCGTGGGCACATCCCTATTACTTTTTTGAGTGGTTCTTTATTTTCTAATATAATAATATGACCAGACTCATCTTATCTATACAGAAACTTGACTTGGCATCAACCCTTTCCCAAGAATACTTTAGAACCTTAGATATTTTAACTGAAGGGATTATATTGAGATTGTGCTGTAAGAACATCCCAGACATTATTTGTATCCATATGTTATCCATTTATTCAGTGTCCATGGCACTGTGATATTTATTTCTGAATTGGAGCAAGCTTAGTCACTGGTAATCAGTGAATGTATTAATAATAGTAATAGCAGTTGTCACTTATTGAATGTTTTCTTGTGCCAAACACTATGCTTAGGATGTGTATATTTCATTCCATTGATCATGCCTTGTCCTTGAGAATTATAATAATTTTATTAAAGTTCAACATGGTCAAATTACCAGCTCATGGTCACACAGGACAGAACCAACTCCAAATATCATGTTTTTAGTGCTACATACTGTGGCACTTCTTTTAGAAGTAATTCATCCTCTAGAGACATACGAATGCATATACACTGTGTGCATGTGGTAAAAATAGATAGAAACATGGATAGAGAGATGAGAGATGATTGATACATAGATAGATGATAGATAATAGATGCATAGGTAGATAGAAACATAGAAGCATAGATATAAATATAGATAGATGATAGAAAGATAAATAATAGAAACAGATGATGATAGATAATAGAAATAGATATAGATAGATGATAGATAGATAGATAGATAGATAGATAGATAGATAGATAGATGTTAGATAGAGGCCTAGGAGGTATACGGATTTTAGGCACTCATGGGAAACATGTAAGTCTTTATTTATTTATTTATTTATTTATTTATTTATTTATTTATTTATTTATATTTTTAAAGGTTTTATTTATTTATTCATGAGAGACACAAAGAGAGAGGCAGAGACACAGGCAGAGAGAGAACCCAATGTGGGACTCGATCCCGGGACTCCAGGATCACACCCTGGGCCAAAAGCAGATACTCAACCAGTGAGCCACTCAGGCATCCCTACATTTAAGTTTTTAAAAGGGTTACCTGTTTTTATTGCCTGAGAACAAGACTCTATGTATCATAAAGGAAAACTATTATTTAGTTTTTATGTTATCATGTATGGACACTACAGAGAATGATAATTTGCTAATACTTATCCAGAGAAGGTATTTCTCTGTATATGCATTATTTATGTCTTAATCCACAGCTAGTGATACTTTCAATTCAAGTGAAGGTATTTATATAGGATTTCGAAAACTGGGGATTAGTATCAGACACAAATGGATTGTTTTTTAAATGCATGTAGTCTTTGAATTTACCATTTTAAAACTCAATACACAGATTAATAGTGGGATGTATATTAATTTGTGCAAGGAAGAATGTCCAGAGTGTTTGAGAGTAGTACTTCTGGAGGGCTGGTCATGGACCACCATGAGATGTGAACTGTTTGTCACTGGCTCACATGATGAGTTTAGAAAGTGAGAGTAGGCACTTGGAAACTGTTACTGAAATTACCATTGTCATTATACATATGCATGAGGTCATTTTCCTAATACTTTATTATATTTTGGGACGCCTGGGTGGCTCAGCGGTTGAGCATCTGCTTTCAGCTCAGGACATGATTCCAGTGTCTGGGATCAAGTTCCACATCCAGATCCTTGCTTCTCCTTCTGCCTATGTCTCTGCCTCTCTCTCTGTGTCTCTCATGAAAATAAATAAAACCTTAAAAAAATACTTTGTTATATTTTTAAAAGTATCAGTCCACCATGGGTTGGAACTGAAACAACACACACACACACACACACACACACACACACACAAGATCCTAGATTGCAGAGTTTGTAAAGTAATAATCTACAGAATACAGAATTAAGTCCAAACTAAAGGTTCACCTGAAATATCGAGGCCACAAAATATTTAAAAAATTATATATGGCTGTCTGTTACTTAACCTTTCTATTTGAATGTCTCATTTTCCTTTTTTCTCTAAGAATTATATTTATGTATATAAAAAATAAGATTCTTACTCCCTAACTGCCAAATCTCCTTGGCTTCTTCTCAGCTCAATTGTTGGACAAAACTCAATTTCTATATCAATATTTTAAAAAGGTCATTGTTACCCATGCTTCATAGCTTCTTCTGAATTTAATTCAAAGTCTGCATCATAGTGTCAGGACAGCAGAGAACTAGTTCTTGTCTAATTCACAAGCTCTTTTGCGATTTAGAACTTGAGAAACATCAAGGACACAGAGTTCACTGAGAAAATTAACCACTGTCTTGTGAATAAAGTGCATACATAAAGCACCCAGCGATACCAAATTGAGTTAGGCAGTTGGCAGGATGAGGGATCAATAGCATCTTGGCCTGTTGATGAGAAATGCTGACTGATTTGTGGCATCATGGTGAGCTCTAGACACCACTCACAGTATTTTTTATTATTTTTCCTATAAAACCATAACATGATCATCATATACAAATTTAGAATTATAGAAAGCCATCATGATTAAAATGAGAATCACATGTATTCTTACCACCTAACATAGCTGTTTGCAAGATTGTATCCAGTCAAAGGTATGTGTGTTATTGGTGTTATGTACGTACATACATTTTTTTCCCTTGGGATTCATTTTTCCCCCTATTTCTTTTTTTTAATAAATTTATTTTTTATTGGTGTTCAATTTACCAACATACAGAATAACACCCAATGCTCATCCCGTCAAGTGCCCCCCTCAGTGCCCATCACCCATTCTCCCCCACCCCCCGCCCTCCTCCCCTTTCCCCCTATTTCTAAATTGAAGTATAATTGACACACAATGTTACATTAGCTTCAGGTGTACAACATAGGGTCTTGACAGGTCTATACATTATGCTATGCTCACAAGGGTAGCTACCATTTGTCACCACACAAGGCTATTACAATGCATGGACAATGTTCCTGGTACTGTACCATTCAACCCTGTGACTCATTCTTCTCGTAACTGAAAGCCTGTTCCCCCCTCCCCTCCATCCCTTTCATCCATCCCCTGCTTCTGCTCTGGCAACCATCTCTTTGTTCTCTATATTTATGGGTCTGTTTCTCCCTTTGGCTTATTCATGTGTTCCTTCACGCGTTTTGTTTTTTTAGATTCCACATTTAAGTGAAATCAAGTGATATTTGTCTTTGTCTGACTTATTTCACTTAGCATACTACACTCTAGCTCCATCCATGTTGTTACAAATGGCAAGATCTCATTTTTTCTTATGCCCGAGTAACATTTTATATATGCCAGGTCTTGATCCATTCATCTATTTTTGAACCCTTGGGTTGCTTCTACATTTTGGCTATTATAAATAATGCTGCAATAAACAGGTGTGAATATATCTTTTCAAATTAGTGTTTTCATTTTCTTTGGGTAAATCCAAGTAGTGGAATTACTGGATCGCATGTTAATTCTATTTTTAATTTTTTGCAGAACCTCCATACTTGTTTTCCACAGTGGCTGTACCAATTTGCATTCCTACTAATAGTGCAGCAGGGTTCCTTTTTTTTTCTTCACATTCTCACCAACACTTGCTATTGCTTATCTTTTCGATACTAGACATTCTGACAGGTGTAAGATTTTGATTTGCATTTTCCTAACGATGACTAATGTTGAACATCTTTTCGTGTGTCTGGTGGCCATCTTGACGTCTTCTTTGTAAAAAAAAGTCTATTGAGGTCCTATGCCCATTTTTAATTGGACTATTTGGGTTTTTTTTGTTTTTTGTTTTTTGTTTTTTTTTTTGTATTGAGATGTGTAAATTCTTTACCTATTTTGCATGTTAACCCTTTATCAGATATATCATTTGCAAATATCTTCTCCCATGCAGTAAGATGTCTTTTTGTTTTGATGATGGTTTCCCTTGCTGTGTAAAAGCTTTTCATTTTGAGATAGTCCCAGTAGTTTGTTTTTGCTTTGATTTCCCTTGCATAAGGAGACATATCTAGAAAAATATTTCTATTATTGATGTTAAAGAGATTACTACCCATATTTTCTGCTTGAAGTTTTATGACTTCAGGTCTCACATTTAGGTCTTTAATCCACTTTGAATTTATTTTGTATATGGTTTGAGAAAGCTGTGTATGCTTGGGATAGCGGTCCAGTTATCCCAACTTCATTTTTTTGAAGAGGTTGCCCTTTCACCATTGCATATTCTTACCTGCTTTGTCATAAATTAATTGACCATGAAGGTGTGGGTTTATTTCTGGGTCCTCACTTTGATCAATGTCTGTTTTTGTGTCAATATCATACTGTTTTGGTTACCATAGCTTTATAGTATACCTTGAAATCTGGGATTTGTGATGCCTTCAGCTTTTTTGTTGTTTTTCAAGATAGTTTTGTCTGTTTAGGTGTTTTGTGATTTCATACATGTTTTAGTATTATTTGTTCTAGTTCTGCGAAAAATGCTGTGGTATTTTGATAAGGATGACATTGAATCTGTAGAATGCTTTGGGTAGTATGGACATTTTAACAGTATTAGTTCTTTAATCTAGCATGGCATGTTTTTTAAATTTTTATTGTCTTCAATTTTATTCAACAAAATTGTATAGTTTTCAGGAGTAAACATCTTTCACTTCCATGGTTGAGTTATTCCTAATTATTTCATTCTTTGTGGTGCAGTTGTTAATGGAATTGTTTTCTGTTGGTTTGTTTTTTAATTTACTTTCTGCTGCTTTGTCTTTGGTGAAAAGAAACACAGCCAATTTGTATATGTTAATTTTGTATGCTGCAACTTTACTGAATTCATTTATTACTTCTAATAGTTTTTGGTGGAGTCTTGAGGTTTTTCTATGTATGCAAATATAGAAAGTATCATGTCATCTGCAAATAGTGACAGTTTAACTTCTTCCTTACTAATTTGGATGTCTTTTATTTCTTTTTCTTGTCTGGTTGCTGTGGCTAGGATTATGTTGAATAAAAGTAGTAAGAGTAAACATCCTTTTCTTCCTTCTGATCTTAGAGAAAAAGCTCTTAGCTTTTCACTACAGAGTATGAGGTTAGCTGTGCGTTTTTCACATATGCCTTTTATTATGTTCAGGTATGCTTCCTGTTCTTTGGAATATTTTGAGAAAATAAGTATTAACTAAGGTATTATGTGTATATAAATTTTGGCAGTAATTTTTAACCTGCTACCAGAGTCATTTTTTTCTAATGTAATCTAAAGTTTTTCAAAAGCATGACTTTAAACAACTGCATAGTATTTCATAATATATTTAACAATTTCTTCATTGGTGAACATTTACTTTTTTATTTATTAGAGGAAGGAACATTATTGTATATATATATTTGCCTGACTTTCTGAATATTACTTATGACTGATTTTTTAAAACAGTATTATTTTTTGAATTATATTTACTTCCTATTGGAATACTGTATTTTATTTTTTTGAAAACCGTATTTTTCTTTTATTTTTTTTCTTTTATTCAAGTATGCATAATACCAAAATTGGTTCATTGAAAAATAGATATAAATTATTTCAGTTCAGTTCTTAAAATTGAACCAGTATATTAACATAATGATATAAATTATGATACAGAAATACATGTTGAAATATTCATTAAATATTAAAATTTATTAAATATTAAAATAATTAAAATATTTGTTAAATATTAAACATATTTATCTAATATTTTGTCCAAAAATGAGCCTCCCATAAAATAAATAAAACTTTCAATAGTTTGTTTTTAGTTCTTGTGATTAATTCTATAATGCTAATGATCTTTAAAATATATTTATTTATTAATTATTTAAGAAAGAGAGAGAGAGCAAGGGGAGGGACAGAGGGAGAGAATCTCAAGCAGACTCCTTGCTCAGCACAGAGCCCAAAGTGGGACTCGATCCCATGACCCTGAGATCATAACCTGAGCTGAAATCAAGAGTTGGACACTTAACCAACTGAGCCACCAGGTACCTCAATGATACTCTTCTATAGTTATTTAAGAATATTGGCATTTTGTATAGATTCTAGCTGTGAGAAATAGGGTTTCTCACTCTGACGCTCCCCCCATTTACTCCCTTTATTTTTGAGGTATATTGTTAATTTTGCTTTTTTTTTCAAACATGGAAAAAGGACCCCTGCTTGAATGCTTTCAAATTATTCTTTCTTCTTATTGATTATTTCAGTAACTCCAAATATTGCAATTAGGTACTTTGTTCTTCTCACCAATACCCTCCACTGTGGCTGTTATAATTCCTCATTGGATAAGTTGTGGATCATTGCCCTTACAATTCCACCACTGGTTTTATCATGTTATAACATCTACCCTCTGTTTTTTATACTTTTGGTTTTATGCTCTCAGAGATGAATAGGTTTATATTTCATTCTTATGCACAAATTGAGTTTTATGAGCTCTCTCTGTATGTCATTACTAAAAGATGTAAAAGAGAAAAGCTGGGACACCTGCACCCCGATGTTTATAGCAGCAATGTCCACAATAGCCAAACTGTAGAAGGAGCCTCGGAGTCCATCGGAAGATGAATGGATAAAGAAGCTGTGGTCTATGTATGCAATGGAATATTCCTCAGCCATTAGAAACGACAAATACCCACCATTTGCTTCAACGTGGATGGAACTGGAGGGTATTATGCTGAGTGAAGTAAGTCAATCGGAGGACAAACAGTGTATGTTCTCATTCATTTGGGGAATATAAATAATAGTGAAAGGGAATATAGGGGAAGGGAGAAGAAATGTGTGGGAAATATCAGAAAGAGAGACAGAACATAAAGACTCCTAACTCTGGGAAACGAACTGGGGGTGGTGAAGGGGAGGAGGGCGGGGGGTGGGGGTGAGTGGGTGAAGGGCACTGAGGGGGACACTTGACGGGATGAGCACTGGGTGTTATTCTGTATGTTGGTAAATTGAACACCAATAAAAATTATTTTATTAAAAAATTTTAAAAAATTAAAAAAATAAAAGATGTAAAAGAGAAATAAATATTTTACAAGTATGAGAGAATAAGGAGAATGGACAGATGTAAGATAATATGAGATTATTTAACATATGTCACATGGAAATTACAGAAAGAAAAGATGGGAAGACAAGACAGAAGAAAGGATGGAAGAGACAGGGGAAGGAAAAATTGAGGGATAAAGATGACAAAGTTATATGGCATTCTAGGGTCTTTGCATTTCTGTTATAAATTTAGAATACATTTGTCAACATCTGTGAAAAAAAGAAAGAAAAAAGCCTGGTGTAATATTTATTGGGATTGCATTGAAGCTATTGGTCAATTTGGAGAGAAGTGCTTTCTTGATAATATTGATTTTTTGTCCCATGAACATGGTATTTATCTCCATTTATTCAGGTCATCTTAAGTTCCTCATAGCAAAGTTTGGGAGTTTTCAATGTATAGGTCTTTCACATCTTGTGGAAAATTTCCCCCTAAGTATTGGGTATGTTTAGCACTATTATAAGTGATATTTTAAAATTTCTACTTGTGGGGATCCCTGGGTGGCTCAGTGGTTTAGCGCCTGCCTTTGGCCTGAGGAGTGATCCTGGAGTCCCAGGATCGAGTTCCGAGTTGGGCTTCCAGCATGAAGCCTGCTTCTCCCTCTGCCTGTGTCTCTGCCCCTCTCTCTCTATCATGAATAAATAAATAAATTTTCAAAAAAATTAAAAAATAAAATTTTTACTAGTCTGTTATTACTGGATAAAATGCTGTTAATTTTAGAATACAGATCTTGAATCCTAAGACCCTACTAAACTGACTCTCAGTTCCAATACTTAATTCCTAGATTCTCAGGATATTCTAGAATTATAACTGTGTCATCTTTGAATATAGACAATTTTATATCTTTCTAACTTTGATGACTTTTTAGTTTTTTTTTTTTCTTGTCCTATTGCACTGGCTAAAACCTTCAGTACCATTTTATAGAAGTGGTCAGAGCAGACATCCTTGTCTTATTCCTGTTACTAGGAACAAAATTTCAGTATTTCATCATTAAGTATAATATTAGCTCCAGGATTTTGGTAGATGCCTTTATTAGGTTTAGGGAAATCCACAAGTTAATATATATTATGGTGTCTGAACTGTAACAAAATATAATAAAATCAAAGACAGGTACAAAATCTTGGAGGATGGCAAAGCAAAATCTGCACCCAAGTTATATAGGCAGGGAAAGTTTTATTCAAGGCTATTGCAGTAAGGTAGAGAGCCAGAGCTAACGTCTGCACTTAGCACCACTGAGAAAAAAAAGTAGAAGAGTTTTAATTCTGAGCTGATTGAGTGGAAAAATACTGGAAGATGTTAGTGTGGAGATTGATCAATGTAGTCTGTCATCCCTGAGTTTTCAAATGTTTTTGCTAATTGTCACCCATTGAAGTTCCACTGCTACCCTCTCACAGAGACTGGGAGAAAGAGGCTCTATCTTCCTTAAATTTATATTCCAAAAGAATGGCTCCTAGGACCTTGAGAAAAATATTCCTGGGTCATAAAACTGGCTAGAGGCTTTAAAAACCTTTTACATACATCACAAAACAGACTGAGAAGGAATTTACAATGACAGCTTTTCTGCAGTAAATGCTCTATGGAAAGGGGTCAGGAGCCCAAACTCTGGAAGGAGCCAGCCTAGTGTTCAGTCAACCTGACAGGAACCTAAGGCCATCTTGGTCAAACTAAATATTCCTTATATGCTTGTTAAACAATGATCCTCTATGACATTGAACGGACCTGCTGAACTTCTTTGTGATTTGTAAGTTTGGATAAGTTTCTTTTTCATAGCCTAGTTTATTTAAAAACATCACATAAAATGGGAAATGATTTCTCTCATGACAATGGTGGTGGTCATGGTGATGATGACAAGTAGTCCAAGTTTTAAAAATATATTTTAGATTAAAATTAAAAAAAGTAAAGGTAAGCAGAAAAGCCTTACTGATTTAACAACTGTGGAGTATTAGAGAATGAGAGGAGTCAGCGAAGACGTTAAATCTTTTTTTTTTTTTTTTTTTTATAAATCTGACCAATGGGAAAACTGGGGTTTTTATTAACTTTACTTTCGTAGAACTGGTCATCAGATTAGCAGTCAAACCATGTCTTGTCTTACATACTATCTATGAGTTTTTCCCCCATAGTATGCTGGTCCCCAGGAATATTCCCTGACTACCATTTCATATCTGATGCTTAGCCTTTCTTAAGAACCTACTCTTATGCTTTCTCTTCAACAAAATCATCTCTGTTATCCCCAACCTGTTAGGATGATGGTGGTGCTATTATTGATGTTACTATTATTACTAACATTTTTGGTGGTTATACTCTTTTCTTGGTATTAAACTAAGTCTTTTACATTAATTGTCTAATATGATCTTTATAGAAACTCAATGAGATGTTATTATTACTATTTATTTGTTTTTACAAATGAGGAAACCAACATGTTGTCACTCTTAGAGATGAGGATACAAAACCAGAAATGGTGGCACCAGTATATGAATTTAGTTCTGTTTAACTCCAGAGGGCCAATCTCTTAAACTTCTAGAATAACTAATTAAATACAATTGTTGATGAATGACTATTTGTTCTGTAGCCCGTGTTTAGTTTCCCCTGAGGTGATTGCATTTGTAATTTAATTAATCCTGGGCATCCATCCTTTCTTTCTACCAATTGCCCCTGTGGCTACTGTTGCTATACACCATTCAATGCTGTTGTGCTTTATAGTTCTCTACTGAACCATATTAAAAGAAGAGTTGTATCTTTATTCCAAATAATGTAGCACAATTCCATGGCAAATTATTTATATAAAGCAAGTGAGTTTTAGTAAAGGTCAGATTTACCTAATTGACATTTTTTTCTGCTCACTCACATTATTACCTAATTATTTATTTACTTCCTTGTACTAGTACATTTCATAATGAGTGTAATATACACCGTTGTGGAGAATTAGCACTAGGAGGAACTTGAACATCCTTTGGTACGTCCTTGTGCCCAAAGGAAGATTCCCCCCACGCCTCCCTGACAAAGCACTGCTCTGTATCTGATTAATTATGTCAATGAAGGGAATACAGACTACCTGGGTGCATCCACTTTTGTTATTGGATGAATGCGTAAGTTTAACATTACTGCAACAGTTAGTTGAAGTTTTTCTCTTTGTAACTTTTCAAACATTGCTTCTAGGTCTAACATCTTAAGAAAAAAAATGTTAGATACACAGCATGCCATGTGCTCAGATGTTAGGATGCCCTTTGTGTGCTGCCAAAGGCTCCTTGGGCTAACTCTCCCCAATTTTCTCTCAGATACTCTTAACGTACATCTTACCCCTTTCTCAATGGACTCAGATTGTTTTTCCTCAGTAAGAGGCAGCAGAAATATTCCCTGGCTATAGGCTGCTACATTGACAGCAAACACGACAATTCACACATGCCACCAGGATAACGAGCTAGTCATTGATCTTTCCCTGTATTGATTCCGATGAATTATGATTATGGATTTGAAGCTGGACTCTTGGTTCCTGGACCTGTTTTTAAAGCACCAGCACGACTATAGTTGTTATTAGTTGCATTATTAACTTAGCTCCATGTTCAGTTTTGTTCCCTACTTAATTATATTTTATACACCTCTTAACCTTATGCTCAATCAATCACTAATTTGCCTTCTTTATCTCTGCTTCCTGTTTACCCACTGATTAGAAATCTACTGGGTAACTGAGTGTACCAGGTCCTGATAGCACCTTCTCAGTCACTAAGCATACACCTCTGGATTGTTTCAAGACCCCTCCCCACCACCATGGTCTCAAGAAACCTCTTACCCAGCTCTCATGGATGCAAGCTGTCCCCAAACTCAACAGTGCAAGGCAGCTTCACCTCCTGCGCACAAGGTGCATGGACAAGTTTGAGTCAGGAACAGATTCATGAGTACTGGATTGTTGACACCGATCACCGTATAGACTCCTGAAATACCCAAGATGCTTTCCGACATCATAGACTCTCTGTGGTCTCTTGACAAACAAGTTCTGTCCTCCTCTCTTGATCTCTGTTTTGTGTACAACCTTGTTTAAGTCAGTCTTTGCTGAATTGGATCTCATAAAGATCTCTTCTATAAATCTTGCATACTTGTTATTTCTTTGCTGTGTTTTTTTCTAATTAATAGCATTAGTTATAAGTTGATATTATATCTTGCTCAACCTGGAATAGGAATTGTAAAGCTTAGTTTTAGCTGGAACTTCTACCATGCATGTCGTTGATTCTCATGGTGCCCCATAGTAATGTTCTAGAAGGTCGGTGAGTGCTGGACTTGGGCTCCTTGGGGGAATACAGGCTTAAGTGCTTACAAGCCTCTAGTCATGATGATTTTATCGACCAAAACACCATTTATGTTCGTTTCTTCATTGTTGAAAGCCTATTCTTCCATAAAACCCTTTCCCTGAATAGCACTTAGCAGGCATTTTAAAGATTTCTCCACTGTCTTTTGGGTTGCAGAACTTGCCTCACCTGTGGGTTTCACATTTTTCATGTTGCATTACGTTTTGAAATGTCCAAGTCAGCCAGCACTCTCTGAGAAGAGTCTAACATTTTCCTGATTCGGGATAATGTGACTATAATTTTCTTTGCTTTCAGCTTCACAATAATGCCATCCACTATGCTTTTTAAAAAATTACCTCATGAATTCACAAACTTATTCATACCTTCTCTTCTTTTCTGTAGCTTCATCATGCAGTATAGATGTTATTTTCAGACTTTCTGGAATGGTCTCATTGATCGGTGGATTTCTTTTTTCTTTTTTTTCTTTTTGAATGGAGCTTATTGACTCATTAACGTTGAACTCCTCACCAACAACACTGTAACTCATGCATCAATGAAGCTTATCTAACACATGCATTTTTTTCCATAAACCACAGATATCACAGCTTTGTATTTAGAAACATCACACAACACTTGAACATTAGACTTAGGAGACTTTTTGAACAGTTAAATCACCAAGTAAAAGTAAAAAAGATGTGGCAATAAATAAAGTGAGAAAAGGACACTTTTTTACAGCATGAGAGCTTTGCTTTGTTTGACTGGGAATGTTTGTGCCCAGTAACTCAAGTTTCTGCTATTCTGTGAATGTCCGTGAATAACCACAAAGTGCCCGAGTATTGATTTGGAAAGTACAAATAAATTTCAGTTACTAAACTTATTTTTAAATATGGGAT
Source organism: Canis aureus (assembly GCF_053574225.1). Taxonomy (NCBI): domain Eukaryota; kingdom Metazoa; phylum Chordata; class Mammalia; order Carnivora; family Canidae; genus Canis; species Canis aureus. Next base: position 46,418,235 of record NC_135637.1, on the reverse strand, counting down.
ATGCACATAATATGGATCAACTGTATTAGAATCCAAGGATATGACCCTTTAGAATGAGAGATTACACCAAATGCCCTGCACAGAACCTTGTGCTATGGCAAATCATTGTGAAATTTCAGAACATTTAGCTTAAGAGAAGATTCTAAAAGTTTCCAGAGAGCAAAAAAAGAGTACTGAAAGTTGTTTAGATCATCCTTGTCATGACAATAATTACCCCTTACATATTAATTCAAAAAAATCTATTTAGGGCTGCCTGGTGGTTCAGTTGGTTAAGAGTCTGACTCTCCTTTATCGAATATTAGTTGACCATAAAGTTCAGGGTCCACTTCTGGGTTCTCTATTCTGTTCCATTGATCTATGTGTCTGTTTTTGTGCCAGGACCACACTGTCTTGATGACCACAGCTTTGTAGTACAACCTGAAATCTGGCATTGTGATGCCTCCAGATATGGTTTTCTTTTTTAAAATTCCCCTGGCTATTCGGGGTCTTTTCTGATTCCACACAAATCTTAAAATAATTTGTTCTAACTCTCTGAAGAAAGTCCATGGTATTTTGAGGTGAGGTTTTCCTTCTAGTCATTTTGCTCAGTGCAGAGTGGCCAAAAGCAAGTTGTATTGGGAAAAAGAGAAAAAGAGAGGAGAGAAAGAAGGAAAGAAAAGAGAAAGAGAAAAAAAAGGTAAGAAAAAAAAAAACGAAAAAAAAAAAAGAAGAAAAAGAAAGGAGAAAAAAAGGGGGTGGGGGAAGGAAACAAATCAGAAAGCAAAACAAAACAAAAACAAAACAAAAACAAAAACAAAAACAAAAAAAAAAAAAAAAGAACCACAGGGGAGTATCTTCTGATTCTGTGTACTTTAAGTCCCTTGGCTTCCTCTGGAAGTTGTCAGTCAGTCTAGCTGGTGTTCTGGGGGAGGGGCCTGTTGTGCTGATTTTCAGGTGTTAGCAGTTGGGGGAGCTGCTGTGCCCCTGCCTGGTGCAGGGCTCGGTGGGGGTTGTTTGCCCCGTGAGGCCGCAGGAGGAACAGCCCCAGTGGCGGGGCAGCTCTGGAGCCCTGGATTCAGCCCCCGCAGGAACTCCGTCTGCAGGGCCTGAGGCTCCGGGCGGGGCCGCTGATCTGCTCAGCTGGGGCCGGAGCGTCCTCGCTGTCCTGGGCCCTCCCGGCCTCTGCCTGTCCCGGGGGAGGCCGGATCCTGGGCTGTGTCCCGGCGCCCTGTGCTCCGGTGCCTGCGCTGTTGGATTCGCGCTCCCGCCTCGCGGCCCCCTCCGCGGAGCTGCCCCCGAGCCCCTCCGAGCTGCTCCTGGAACCGCGCAGCCCCCTCCGCACGGAGCCTCTTCCTCTGCCCGAGCCCCTCCGAGCTGCTCCCGGGGCCGCGCAGCCCCCTCCGCGGAGCCGCCGCCCGAGCCCCCCGAGCTGCTCCGGGTCCCGCCGGGTCCCGCCGTGCGCGCTGCAGCCCTTAGGGAGCTCAGCGCACTCTCCTGGGCGCGCAGTTGCTCTGTTACTGTCCCGGGGAGCCCGAGGAGATCCTCGCCCTCCTGGGTCCTGCTCCAACTCCCCACGAGCCCCTTTCCCCCCGGAAGGTCGGTGCAGCTCCTGCTCCTCCGGGACGGGGCTCTCCTGTCCTGGGGACACTCGCCCCGGCCTCAGCCCGGCTCCTCGTGGGGCCCCTCCCCCTTGGAGGCCTTTGTTTCTTTATTTCTTTTTTCCCGTCTTCCTACCTTGATAGAAGCGCAAACTCTTCTCACTATAGCATTCCAGCTGGTCTCTCTTTAAATCTCAGGCCGAATTCATAGATTTTCAGGATAATTTGAAGGTTTTCTAGGTAGTTTGGTGGAGACAGGTGATTTGGAGACCCTACTCTTCTGCCACCTTGCTCCTCCCCCAAAGTCCATGGTATTTTGATAGGGATTGCATTAAAC